>NW_022987641.1:3621171-4035516 GCF_902827165.1 Trematomus bernacchii
CAGGTCTTACATTCGGTTTAACATCAACATTTGACTGTATTGGACACCTATGAAACATCTTACCTTAGCTTTAGCCCTATGTAGTTTTAAAGTAATAGCATATCAATGTTAGCATTTAGCTTTTAACAATTATAACCTTTAACAAAAACATGACATATTATTAATTTCGCTTCACATACAGCAAGTAACAGATTATTTTGTGCGTGGGCCCCCGCAGGACAATGTTTGCAAAAGAAACTAAACCATTCATTTAGGATAAAACATGAAAGTGGGGATATGAGATTAAGCAAATGAAAAATGAGAAGAAGAAAAAAGCTGAACAGACAGAGAAGCTTATTGAAAATTGGTTGTTGGGATTTTTAGGATTTGTTATACCACCTTTAGTCTCAGGGGCCGCGTGTCAGTGGTGGTAATGGCACCACATCCCCACATGATGATATGCGCTCCTCTGTGTGGTGTCATTTGTCCTCCCTCAGGAAGGCTCTCTCTGAATGTTCCCGTGTGTTTCAGCCTTGACTTCTCAGCCGTTTCTGATGTTTGGATTTAACCCACTCTGAGGATGGGAGCACGTTTTGTGGACATCACCATGGCAACTGCATATTCTCCCTTTGAAAACACTTAAAAAGCAGTTTGTCTCCTCTTTTTAAAACATAAATACAATAACGCTTCTTTTTAAAGCTTGCTTAGGTTAATCAGCGCTTTGACAGAGAAACTGAAACCCCGCTGTGTCTCTTTTTCCTTTGAACTCATTTACCTGACACCAGAGTGGCCTGTTTTTCTTAAACATGTCAGGTTTGGATCCAGCCTGTCAACTCTTCACTGGATCCTGTCTGTGATGTTTCATGCTCGATGCTCAGCAGGCCATGAGAAATACGACAGGTTGAAGAAAGGTGGGCGTCAGTAACGCCTTCTCTGCAGACGTACACACAGACCACACACACACACACACACACACACACACACACACACACACACACACACACACACACACACACACACACACACACACACACACACACACACACACACACACACACACACACACACACACACACACACACACACACACACACACACACACACACACACACACACACACACACACACACACACACACACACACACACACACACACACACACACACCTCAGAGGTCCTGTTGGGCCATGTCCCAGCTCAACATTTCCAGACATAACTCACCAGCATAGCAACATGTCAACTACAGGAACACAGGTTAATATTGGGTTGGAGTTCAAGAACACTTTTTCCACACACATGCTACTTGACAACACAGATGTATTTGTCTCCCAGAACCCTCTTCCCTCCTTTCAGGTGTTAAGATCACAGTGTGGTGAACAGCAGAGAATATTAAGTGACATTTGAGCTGAATGGGTTCATTTTTGTTCAACCCCCACTTTAACCCCAGCCTTTACACAGACTTCCTGTCTGTCTGGTGAGTCCTCAACATGCCCCGGCATGTCCCCTGACTTTCAGTCAACCAGAAATATCCTAAACTATCCTTATGGTAAAGTGGGATCTGTGGAGTGTGTTGCCAAAATAAGATAGAGTGTATATTTTTACATGGCAGAGAACCCCCATGTATGTTAATAGTAGATGTCAGGTAAACAACAAATACATAATCTTTCTTTTTATTACCTTACTCTCCTTTCTGTAGTTTTTAGGAAACTCAAATGGGAGAAAAAAGTCATGGTAACGTGTTGGGAACTATTTTCAGCTTCAAATTAATACACATTAGTTGCACTGGTATCCTAATTATTTACAACACTGTATACATTCATTAGTTTTGTGTGGGATTTGTTGACAGAAGGAAAAATATAACCTTTATTTAGGTGGGAGAGTAAGAAGTGATTAAATGGTTAAAACAGGAGGAGTAACAGATGCAGTAAATACTGGTTGTCTTTATCCTGACGAGAGGCTTTGACAAACCAGCACACACACATTTTTGTGCATGAATACTGTAACACCACAACACTACATTTAGCTCAACATGCTTACGTTGCAGGAGCAGCTGCAACTTTGGCGTTCCAGTTAAATTAGGTATATCTGCCTTTTATCATGCCTCCATGCTGACGTCTGTGCTTTGAATTTCTCCATCCAGGTTAGTGTTTGCCTGTCTCAGCTAGCTGGCAAAGACATTGAGGTAATACCACGATCAATACCTGGTATTTTTTCACACGTCATTAGTCAGAGTGCTCTCTGAAATGCTGTGACAGGCACCGGCTGGATTAACAGCACAAAAGGGTCAAAAAGGTTATGTCCATAAGGCAAACGTATGCAGCTTTAATTATAAGCTGGCACTAATTGTAGGTGAGCAAAGATACACTTCTCACTGTCAGGGTGTTTACTCCTTATTTCATTTATTGGGCAAACAGTGGAACTAAATATCATACATGAGGAGCTTTCAGTGCATTTCACTTTATTTGATTAACTTGGTGTATTATCTATAATTTTGTACATCAATAGAATTGTTCAAAGGATACATTTTTTAAATTCTATTTTCTGTTCAAAGGATTGTATTTGTGTCATCTCATGACCCATCCCTCATCATGGAATTATGCAAAACATCAGTGTTATAAAACAGGTAACCGCGTCTCAGTCAATGCCAAAATAAACAATAATGATAATGAATCACAATCATCCGCTCCTTACCAAACAATGTCTCCTTATTTAACTCCCATGCATTCACTCAGCAGTCACTTTATTAAAAGTATCTGTTTTAAACAACTCTTTTTTTATAATTAGTTCAATGTGAAACATCACACAAGGGGGCATAATTTACAAGGTCTTAAACAAGTTGAAAATAGGTTTGGTGTTTGAGGGTGTGACAAGGGAACAGAAATAAATATAATTAAACTAAATAAATAAGTATATATTTGATAAAAACAAAAAGGGTACTGAAGTGAACTCTTCTTGTAGATTCTAGATAGACTTCCAAATTACAGCGTTGGATAATTGTCATGGGAAACATACAAGTGCCCTGCATGTATGACTGATACTGTCTACAAGGATGAGTGTATCTATCTTACGGACACACTTGACCTTCATGACGGCAGCGGTGCACGGATACAGCGTGGAAAATCCAACAAACTCAAACCCGTGCGTCACAATGAAGTACAGCAGCTCCTGGTCACGACAGTCCCTATAGCATGTTTGGAGTCTCTGCTGTGCTTTTATCTGTGCAGAACTGAACGAGAGTGCTTTGGGTTCCTCTCCTCTGCACTTATGGCCCTGTGAAACTATAGCTTGTGGCATGAATAGCAGCTGGGGGTGAAAAGACAGCTTGCATGGGCCCAGACTGGATCTGATCCCAGGCTGTTTAAAGGGTGAGTCATGTTGCGGGTTAGCACCGTCACTGACTCTCACCCACACCACTCCTGCTTTCTCTTTCTGTCTCTCTTTATAATGTGGAGCTCTGAGAGACAGATGACCAAGTTGAGACACAGTATACTGACTGGAGTCAATAATAAAACCTGAGTGTGTCTACATGTGTTCCCTCTTATCTACCTAAATGATAAGCTTATCATTCACTTTCTATTGGTCTCTGAAGTTAATGTGAGCAATCCTGTTTTATATGATGCACTGATTTTTTTTTCTGAGAATAAGTTGATTATGTTCTCCAGAGATACAATAAATATGGTGTTTATCTGAAACACTGGTGAGTTGAATACAGATATATTTTCTTAAAGGAATTGTTTAACATCATTTTGAGGATGGACTTTACTCTCATGTATAAACGCTTGGCTATTCCAGCCAGCTAGATAAGCTTAAATAGCCATAACAGTATTTTATTTGAATGTTTTCCAAAACCGGTCATTTAAAATAGTTGTTATTCTATTTAGCTACCATATGCATTAGTGGAAACATTGTTTTCTGTGGCACTGATTTAACATTTTAGCACTAAGGGGACCTGTACACATTTTTAATAGCGGTAGCTCACTCCATAGGGACTCTTCCATGTGTGACGCATGTGTATAGGTCCTGTTTTGCATGTGTGTATTGGAGCATCTGTGTGTGGATACATATAGAACAGTGTGAAAAATGTTTAACGCATTGCAGGAATAATAAAGTAGGCTATATCTTCTTAGTCATAGTAATATAAGCTGTTCAATACTTAACCTGTTAAGCCCTGAGCCTGTTTTTCAGGTCTCAGGCTCGAAAATGACATTCCCAGAACAAATGACCATATCTTCCCTTCTAAAAGGGTTGAATTAATAATCTTTTTTCTCATTGGAGACCACTTTTGACCAGACTACGACACAGGTAAGCCATGTTAGCGTTTTTAGCTACCTAGCGCCACATGTTTTGATGTCTGTTTTTGTTTATAAAGTCGCGAGTTCGTATCATAGAGTGATAATGTATGTACCCATCGATTCTGTGTCATCTCACGATCAGATCGCTGGGTTGGATGTGCAGAAAGGATAAATAATAAGGTTTTATGAGTGAGTTTCGGTGCAGTAAATCTGTTAGCATTTTTCGCTCGTTGCTAATTCAGAGGCTCAGCGTTAGCATTGTGTTTTTTTTTTTGAAAAATAAATAAAAATGATCAGTTAGATGAGTTTCTTCCCGTTACATGGATATAAAACATTCATAGTTTATTAAAATGAACATGCCCTCAGACACTGTTTCCTGCAAGATGTTGCGGGAGGGCCCCGGTACCGGGGTCTCTCGGGCTTAACAGGTTAAAGTTTTCCACTTTGACATGGGACTTTATCTGTGTCTTTTTCAGCCAAAAATAAATAAATAACAGCCTCTTTTCAACCAATCTGGGTGCAATATTATTTTAGGGCACAATTTAATACAATGTGTCTTTAATATAAGCTGAGTCGCAGCACACAGGATGCTACAGTCTAGTTCCCACATAGCAGACTTACAGTGTGTGAAGACTGTCCCAGATAAAGTGAGAAGAACATGTATGTAATATTCATTGAAATGTTGCATATTTATATCTCACACAAACGGGCTGCAGTCAGACACTATGCTATGTGGGCTGTCTGCATGTCAGTGTGTGTGTGTGAGAGAGAGAGAGAGAGAGAGAGAGAGAGAGAGAGAGAGAGAGAGAGAGAGAGAGAGAGAGAGAGAGAGAGAGAGAGAGAGAGAGAGAGAGAGAGAGAGAGAGAGAGAGAGCAAAATGACTCAGCCGTCAGGCATGAAACTTGGCAATTTCAGGAAAAGTCAGTGAGTGCACAAAGACAGCAACGTGCCACATGCAATATGCCACACACACACCGGCCAGTTGGCATGTGTGTTATCTTTGCAGTGACAATCTACACACAACATACACAGTTTACAGAAATTATACAACCTCTCACGTGGGTTACATCTGTTTAAAGGCTCAAAGGATTTGGCACAAGACAGAAGATGTCACAGACGGCGGTGCTAGCTTTGAGCTAAATGCTAATGTTAGCAAGCCAACATGCTTCAAATGACATGCCGTAGCTCAGCAGATATAACGTTTACCATGTTTCGCTTAATGGGGAACCCAATACCAGATTTTCAAGATTATCATGGACAAAATAATTCACGATAAAGATAATATCGTACAATTTTAGTAACATTTTAAGTGAAAAACAATATCAGTCAAATCCATCTTTAACCTTTTGTTCCTTTACTTTCAAATAAATGACACTCAAAATACCGGTGTAGGAGATTGGAGAGTGAGTTTGTAACCAAAACTGTACAAAGGTGTACAAATGGAACACTTACACTAATGGATAGTGAAAAGATAAGCAGATTTACTGATGAACAAAACATGTTTCTAAGGTTTTTTTTGTACTCTGGATCACCATTTGATTGCATTGTAAGTTCTTACAACGCCTGCTGTACACACATTTCAGAGATACCTTTCAAGGCTTCAGGCGGTGAGTATTTGATCCTCAGCAGATTGAATTCTGGTGGAGTATTTAAGGGCACCATGTATAGTGCCTCGTCTAGTTTTGATGATTCAGGAGAAATAAGGCCTGAATGTCCTTACAAGGCAGTGCAGGTCATCCCAAATAGGTTATGCGAGGCTAAGGTGTGTCTTACAGGATATCACGCTCCTGCAGCTTAAAGGGGGAACACGATTGTGAAATTATGAGGGTAGAATGTACAATTACAACTGGTAGGATAGTTATTACAGTGTGAATCATGACACGCTTATATTTAAAGATTGAGAAATAGTTTGGAGTTTCAATGACAGATGTGTCACTTCACAGTCTAATTCAGTTTTACCTGTGATTTAGGTGTAGAAGGGAGCCTTGGAGAATCAGCTTTCCAAATTGGACATGACTGGTCATGGCAGGCCCTTCACTATCTCAAATGGCAATGCTATAAATACACACAGTGGCATACACACACGCGTTCAGGGTTTATATTGTTTAACTCATGGTGGTGTAAAGTCACAAAGTGTACAGGTCCTCTATTCTTGTCTTTGGCTTCAAAATACTGACTGACTGAATTACTTGGAATGGAGAGCTTCAGTTATGACTGGTAAAAGGAATAATTTGTACATCAACGTGTATAGCTACGGAACATTTTAAGCCTACCAGCTTAAAGCCGATGCATGCGGCACATTTTGTCTTGCCAAGCACAGAGCATGAATAACTCAAGACGTGCTGGAGAGCGATGAGTGTGAAGAGAATAATGGTAAAACAAAACTCCGGGGTGGGATTTCTTGGAAGATCCATCTGGTCTTAAACTTCCGAATGACTTAAGTAAATACAGAGTAAGGCTGAAACAGAAGTAGGAAAAAACATATTACGAGAAAACAAAAATCTGTTTCCGTGGCCTTGCTCCATTTTTGTGAAAGAATCCAGGCCAAGCCACAACAACAGAGCACTCCACAGGGTGAGAGAGAGACAGAGAGAGAGAAGAGAGGAGAAGAGACAGAGAAAGAGAGACAGAGACGAGACAGAGACAGAGACAGAGACGATAGAGAGAGAGAGAGAGAGAGAGAGAGAGAGAGAGAGAGAGAGAGAGAGAGAGAGAGCAGAGAGAGTACAGAGAGCAGAGAGAGAGAGAGAGAGAGAGAGAGAGAGAGAGAGAGAGAGAGAGAGAGAGAGAGAGAGAGAGCGCATCATGGAAAGTTGTGGTTTTCTCAGATGAGTCAAGGATCAAAAAAGTGGGCAGGGCGTAAAGAGTTCCTTGTTTTTGTGAAAGGTGATTACCCCATCTGAGCCACACCCATATACTCACAGCAGTGACATCACTCCAGTTTCAGACATACATTTCCATTGAGCATTACTGTAGTGGCAATCCACACGTTACTCTGTGGGAGAGTTGTGTTAGCTATGGTGATAAGCATTTGACCATGCTGCTCTCTGCTCCTCTAAACAAACATGAATGTGCTGTTCCAGAGAGGAGATAACAATGCTATAAGCCTGGGTATTCATCATTTTATTTATCACTTTTATAGTCTTGTGTACTATGAAATAACAAAAGGTTGGGACTGTTTACTCCAAGTTTAAGTCCAGCAGTTAAAATATTTAAAATGTTACAAGATAAAGAGCATTATCAAGGAAATATGAAACAGTAGCAGGGGTTGTAGGAGAGGCGAATACATGACATTGCACAGGCAGAGCTTTATATCATGTCAACTACTTTAAGTTTTCAAATGCTGGCTAAAATTAGCCACCATAAGACACTGCTCCTACCATATAGAGTCATAAAGTCCTGATTCAGTTATGCCGTTCATACTAAAATATCTAACTTGAGCTAAAAATACATTTAGCTAACATTAGCCACCATAATTTCAGACCAATTCGACAGTAGTTTCAAAACCCCAGAGTGTATTCACTTCGACAAGGATGCATTTTATTGCTTATAGTTTCACTTTTTTGTAAGAAGACCTCTTCTATTCCAGCAGTTTCATCTTTCTTTAAGTATCAAAAGTTAACGTATCCGACTCAGTTTGTTTAGTAAAAGTTCACAGAGTGTTCAGATGAAGGTAGAATAGCTCCACCAGAAACAAATGGAAAACTTTTATAATCTATAAATATAGAACCACTCTAGTCAAGCACCTGAAAACTAAACATAACTTTGTTTCCACTACTTGCAAAAGTGAGGGTTGAGATATAATCCGGTTTTAGTGCTATTGACACAAACATGCAAACTAGGTCAGGCAGTGAGAAAAATTCCAATTATTTTACTGCGCAAAGGGACACACGTCACTGACACGTAATCCAACATTTAGAAAAACACCAATAATGATCTGTGCCCGTTAGGGAATGCTATGCAGGTCTCTTTTATGTTTTGAACTAAGTTTAGCTTTTGAATGACCCGCAGATGTTAAAGTTTGTGCTTGTGTGCGTGCCTTCATTTACTTCCAAGCATGTACATTTACTCCGTCTGGGTTCACCAGCGTGTTTGGAAAACTCTGCCCACGCCAGCCTGCCAAGGTCTCTCTCTTCTCTCCTGACCTGACATTCTTTCCCCGACTGTAGTTGACGTGCGGTTTCAAGATAAAAGCCTCCATTCATTAGTCTGACCCAGGGCCCAACGGAACGACAGGATACCCCACCCTTGTCTGGCAACAACCAGGGCCATATTTTATCTGGTGCTGGTGGCCTTCACATTGAAAACAACCCGTGCTACAGGACATTTTCTGCAGTGTGTGTGTGTTTCAGGTGTTCATTACTTTTACTTTCAATATAATTGCAAGAAGGTTTGGGGTTTTCCAGGTTTAACTACCCTTCACAAGCTCGCTCTGTATAGCATACTGTATACTTTCTTTCTCTTTTATCCTGTTTGACTTTTGACTTTTTGCCGAGCTGCCTAAGCTCCACCACACACCTACACTCTGTCAGTAATGAGTTATTTGTCTGTTGTTTGTGTGACGCGGGAGAGTGCAATCTTACTCGCTCGCAAATCTCCTGCTTGCAGCCTCTGCCACACTCCCAGGAGGGATATCATGCAGAAGTAATGGGGACAGAAGCTGACTTCCTTCAGCTGTTACTGCTGTTTGGTGTCTGTGAATCATCTCCAGACACTGGGGCCAACTTCTGCCACCTGCACATCTTACATTTAAAGGGATATTTCACCCAAAAAATCCACAAATCAACCGGTTCAATACATTCAAAGAAGCTTTTCAAACCACTTCTTCTCAGACTGGCCTGATTGTCTTAACTTACATTTAAAAAAAACATTTGATCTTGTGTAGCTCACTAAAACTACTTCTATGAACAGTACGGGCTACTATATGAGCTTCACAAAGGTGCACCATGATAGTAATTGTGTATTAACTCTAGCAATATTTGGGCTAAAATATATATATAATAACATAATAATGGAATATGGATAAATGTATTGTTCTTAAGGATTGATTGAAACGATTGTGTGTCTGCTTCAAAATGGTTTTCCAGTGTAAAAACCACTCTAGTATTTCCAAATGTATCCTACTTTAGTTAACACAAAACAGTTGTTTACAGCACAAGCGAAAAACAGAACAGAAGAAAGGAGACAAAAAAAACCGAAGTGAAGGAAGGAGACAAACTGTAGAAGGAACTTCTAACAAAACAATTATAATTGTCCATTTTGACATTTTTTGTAACTTTTCTCCAATCAATCACATATAATCCAATATGGCAAATGGCAGACTCACTTGAACGTTACACCGCATTGGGTTAGTGGTGCTTTGCCTGGACATGAAAATATTTCACTGCACCGCTGTGAATATAACAAGAGGAATGTTGGAGTAATGTGAAAAATCACAGCTTACACGTTTTCTCTAGATAAACACATTTCATTTGTGGAAAACGAAATCCTCAATTGTATTAAGTAACAACCACGACAACATGTGCAAATGTAACAGATGTGATAGTTTACATCGGTAAACTGGAAATGTCTCTAAGCTTTCTGTAGCACACCGAAACGTTCCACTATTTCAGAAAATAACACGGTGGTGCGTAACTTTGGGCGAAACTGCGAATGCCTAAGAGGCGGGGGTTTACACATGTGTGAACTTGTACTTGATTTAAGGATTTCCTACTCATATGAGAGGACCTTTAACATGACCAGGAAATGAGTCAGTTTTTGTGGTGGTTGATATCAAGAGGCCAGAAAAGGGGGAGACACATCTACCAAATGTCAACAATATTTTACAGAACTCGAAAAAAGTATTGTTCTAAAGACATATTTATCACTTATCAGGAGTCTCAGAAGAAAAACTGAATACAAACAATGAATAAACATGTTTTAAATACTGTTTTTAAAGATATGTGCTGTGTATATCATTTGATATGATGCTTTGTTGGAAATAATCTCTTTTTTGTAAAATAAAGGTAACATCATGTCTCTCAACATCTCATGTTAAAATAAAAATGTGAAAAAATTAAAGCAACATGAATTTAAAAAAGACACTTGATGGACTTTCTACGAATAAAAACACATTTTAAATATTTTTCAGAGTCTGTACCCAAATAACTTCATGCCATGAATTACAAAATATCCAGTACTGCCAGTACTATCATTTTTCCATCAAAAAGTTAAGTAGCAGTCACACTCTTTGCCATCATGTCCTTTTACTGAAAAGATTTAGAATCAAAATGTTTCAGATAAATGACCGTCGGTTAATACTGGATTTGGGTGATAAAATCTCGATCACACTGGTGGTTATTGTGTGTGTTTTGTGCACATGTACACACATAGCAAATAGGTTTGTGTGCGTTTCTGTCCACCTTCAGGTCAGTGATTGAACCAATCAGTGTGTCCGGGTCTGTTTGATTGCATCATGATTGAAGCTCTCAGCGGGTCACCGTGACTGTGTCTCCAACAAAAAAAGCACCGCAGCCTGTACTTTTCCACTGATTTTAATGAGCACGTAAGGACTGGCTGCTGGAGAAAAAAAGCTGATTTCACTGCTTCCTGGCCATATGATGCCTCCTCAGTGTTTGACAGCGTCACACCAGATGTGCTTTTACAGTTGGTTGTGACTCTATCTATTTCATATGTGGATAAACACCCACAGATCTGCACACACATACTGAAAAAGAGAGCAAAAGGGAACCTGAGGTGATATATACTGATGTGAGGTAATATAAACTGTCTCGCTCTCTCTTCCTGTCCCTGTGCCACACACGCACGCACGCACGCACGCGCGCACGCACGCACGCACGCACGCACGCACACACACACACACACACACACACACACACACACACACACACACACACACACACACACACACACACACACACACACACACACACACACACACACCACACACACACACACACACACACACACACACACACACACACACACACACACACACACACACACACACACACACACACACACACACACACACACACACACACCTGTTCTCTATCCTGCCTGGTATAAACTGTGAATAAGCAGTCGTAAAATCCTTAATTTGAACATAGAGTACCCTACAGTCTCTATATCTGTTAGGCCCAAGTGTTGTCTATAAACATTGTTCTTTGTTCCAAATTGAGATCTTGCAGACATTGTTTTTGAATGTGGACCACCTTTTAAAAGGTTATGATATTTCTAGGCCTAACAACAAGACAATAAATGTAGTAGTCACAAAATAATCACACATAATTAAAACCAAACAAAAGAAGGGAAAACAAATCAACCTAAAAAAACAGAGAAAATAACAAGTTCAACTCGATTTGGAAACATCAATATGCCCTGATTACAGACAGTTGTGGAACATTGGAGTACTGCTGCAGGGAAAACTAAAGGATTTAGTATTCCTTTATGGGCAAAAAACCCTTCCACTTCTTTATCAGGGTCTTAGCTCTTTTTGGAAATAATGGTTTTCACAGGGTAGCAATGATAAGATAGGCTATAGCTTTGATTATAAACTCACAGACCCCCAACTGGATAACTAATAAGACTACTGCAAAAACTCAAAAGTGTTTCTGCCTTTGCCCTTGTTTTTGCCTATAGTGACACATGGGGGAGAGACGTGGGGGATGGCATGGAACAAAGGCAGCTGGTCAGCATGTTACACTCCAACAGGCCACCAGGACAACCTGTTGGAATGTTTTTCTGCATTGAGAACGGAGAGGAGAGACAAATAAATCTTCCTTTACATGTATGGAAAGTGGGTTTAAACTCATGACAGATCTATGCATTTAAAACCCTATGCTTAAAGTATATTCAAAATGTAAATACAAGTAGATAGTTACATATTTTAGTGCAAATTGCTGGATAGTATGGTGGTGAACATAAAGAATATACGTTTATTAAAAAGATGAGGTGCATAGTGACTAACTGCAGTTTATCCATGTGTGGAAAGGGTTATCAGACCACTAACAGTTAAATCAATAAGACGATAAGACAATCAGAGATCCATCGAGGTTGGATTTTGGATACAGCAAACTAAATGTAACTGTGTATTTCTACCATAAACTACATTTCCTGCCAGGCCTTGGTTAAGGACGATTATTCTAATACATTAAAGTAAGAAGGTTATAGGATTCCAACTTTTTTAAAACAACATTTGGTGTGAGTTTGCCGTTTTCTTTGTTGTCGTTTTCTTTTGTTGTTTTTTTCAACCTCGCGTATTTCCGACAGCCTGTGAACGCGTCGCGGTTTCACGCTGTGTGCCTCTGTTTATTTTCAGATGGTGACGCGTTCGCTGCTCTCCTCCTATATGCGGCTCGTCAGACGGAGGCCGGCCGGGGATTGGTGCTCTGTTGTTGCTGTAGCAGCTTGTGTGGCTCCGTGGGGAGGGAGGGGGCGCTATAAAAGCCTGCTCCCCCACACACAGAGCTTCACTCTGGAGGAGGAAAATCAACACGGTGGGTTGGTCAACCTGGAACGGAGGGACCCCCCCAACCCCCCTACTATTTACCAACAACAGGCGTCTATTTCCCAACACTGTACCGTCCTGGCACACGGACCTGCTCTGAAAAGAACCTTCACTCTACCTCGACGAAATAAATGTCAAGAGAAACAACGCAAGAGCCAACAGATAAGGATCGCTGCTCGGAAGAAGTGGAGAGAAATACGAAGAGTCGGACCAACACGTAGAGACAAACAGAAAAAGCGCACGGGTCGTGTCCACTGTCTTTCTCAATGCATACTCTTTGTGCCCGAGGAACCATGAAGCCTGAGATCAGCGCCGCGGTGACGTTTCTGTCGAGATTTCTGAGGGTAAAAGGACACGTAAACGATCGACAGGTCCAAACATTCAACCAAAGCTTACAGGACATTTTGTCAGGTAAGAAAACGAGAAAATTGTCCCGTTGCGCCCACCAAACACATCTTAATATAAACTACTATCTTACATGTTTTTCCTATGTTTAGTTGGATGATTTAGTTATTAAATTACTCTTTTAATTGGTTTGAAGATGATTCAGAAAAAGCCTTTCTTTGTTCTCTAGTATCACTAACAGTGCGCTACCAACGCGCACCACTGTTTGCGCACGAAGAGGGGAAAAAAACAAGCCAGAATCAACACTGCGAGTAGTTCACGACGATTCCTCGACGATTACATTGATACTAAATTATATTTTTTCACTAAAACACAAAATGGGCCATTTGTGGTTGGTTACTTTGTTTGGAAGAAGAAGAGGAAAAGGGTGAGGGGGTTGGAAAGAGGCTCGAACAAGGAAGTGCTCGATAAAGCTCCGTGAGCACAACAGCCCCAGTGAGGCTGCTCAATTACGTAATGCATTAGAAATAGGTTGGCAATAAATACACAAGCAATGAAATAAATAATTATATGCAGGGTCACACACAATAATAAATTAAAACTTTTTTTTATACAATGATCAAAATAGAAAGCATTACTTTCGACTTGTTTGGTGAGTAACCACTTTCATATTTGTTTTAGCAATACAAATGTCGACCATGTAGTTAAACTGACATTGTGTTTTCCCTCCCATTCACAGTTTTGGCATCAACACATTTACTTTTCACAGTGAATGGGAGTCGTCATAGCATTTCCCTCTCTTTATTTTCCAGGAAATTCGGCCTCTTAGCTTCCCACAGGCTTACTTTAGCATTATGACTGATTTTAGAGTATGCTGCTCGGGGATTGTGTCTCATTTCCTGCTGTAAACACACTCCAGCTTTAAATCTACCATACATCTGACTCAGTCTACTAAGCAGATGGCCTTAATTTCCTACATAAAGAATGTATTACTTTTTGAGGGAAAGTTTCCCTAGAAAAAACGAAAGCACTTACCAGCTAAGTAGAATCATTGTTAGACGTCAATAATGAAATTTCTTCTACAGCCTAGGGAAAGTATTGTCTTTAAACGAGGCTAAAAGAACATTAAAACACCGTAAGAATCGGAGACAAGCTGCAGTTCGTTTTAGGTGGCCGTGCAACTGCCTGTCGTAATTTATTGTAACATGTTGTGTAATTTTTAGGAAATGATTAACGTAAATATTGGGCAACATTTTACCAAAAATAATCGCAGTTTGACGGCAGTGTTTGTAAACAAGGCAAACGTTGAATGGAGACTACTGGGAGGCCTGTGGGTGGGGGAGGGGAAGTGTTTCTGATGGGCTCCTATAGGACATTACATGTGGAGGAGCAGCGTAATCACATAGGAAATGGAGGGGAAATCCACCGAAAGAAACACACCACGTTTTCAGTGCTCATAACCCGATTAAACGTTGCCATTTAACTCACAAATGCAAGGCTCGGAAAGGATTTAATGAATTTGGGAATGCTTTGAATGCCGTAGTACTAATTTACAAGACAAATGTCGAGTTGGAAGCAAAAGTTAATTCTATGGAGGCTCGCCGCTGCTAAACTAGGCCAGCCTGAGATCTTTTAGCCTGGAAACAACAGTCACTCACTATTGTGTCTGCGTGCTGGGCTGCTCTTGTTTGTGCTGGGCGAAAGGAAGTGGGGAAATGAACAGATTTAAGTCTCCATAGTTGCGTAATTGTAGTTGGCAAGGCTTTGCTTCATCCTGTTTTGATGCCCATCCAAATACTGGCTTTGAGTGAGAAAATACAAGCTAGCACAGCAGCCAATAATACAATCTCCAGATGTTTTCTCTAGTAAAAGTGATCCGATACAATGAATAAACAACCGTCTTTCGTTACACTCTTTAAAGTGCACACCATCATTTACTCCCCCTCCTCTTCCACATATGTGTCCTGTTTTTTTAAGAATAGGGGGTTGAAGGTATCTTTTGTGTCCTAGGTTCACAGATCAGACAACTTCTGCTGCCAGCCCTCCATTAGCCCAGTATACATCCGTCTGTGTTAAGACACGGGGGGGAGTAAGGGTTTATTATCATGTTCATGCATACAAGTGACCTTCGGGCCCCCAGCCTGAATAATGGCCTACTTCACTTACCCTGTTTTTTCGTTGGCCACAATAAAGCTTGCAGCAATGGGATTATAATATGGATGAGCTTTGACAGAGTAATGAGGGTTGGTGTGTTTTCGTGAAGTGGGCTGACAAAAAATCAGAACAAAGAAATGTAAAATAGAAAGAAAATTCCTTTTTCTATGTGAACTTCCATGGAAAGAGTGGGCCATACATTGCTTCCTTAATCACCCAGAATACGACTTTCAACCGTCAAATGTTCCTCTCGTGACCTTAACCACTTGCATGCCTGAAGCATACCAAGAGCGGAGTCACTAGTCACTGCATGAACATTTTTTACACGGATGGAAAGAGAGAAAAAATATGGTCCTTTCCCTTTAAGAGGCGGAGCCTGGTGTCCCAGATGGCTGGCTGGGACTTCTACACTTTTGATGTGTTTTGTTCAGCCAGTCATGGGAGACTTTGTGACACTGACGGCAGCCAGGGGAGGGATTGTGCCAATTCAATGGCCCTTTTTTTTTGTCACGTAGGCCCCGGGTGCCACTGGCCGCCTGTTTATGGCTGCTTATCAGGCCTGTAACAGGTGGTGGTGTTTTTCTTTCCTTTCCTAACACAACTGCACCCTGTACTTTGGTGTAGATAAGAACATTTGTTTTCTATATGCCATAGGCTAAATCCTGCAGGAACAAACTGTGATACCTTTTACATTTAGGATTAACATTGAATGCAATACCCTAATTTAAATGTTCTGAATTTAGTAGCAAGTCACACTCCACTTTTGCTTTTACAATAATATATTTTCAGTCAGATCTCACCTTGTTTTATATACACTTGAGTCGTGGAAAAAGCAATACTTGAGATTAGGATCTACTAAATCATTAAGCCGTACTCTTTAACATTTGGAGTATACGCAAATATACGCACATTTTTCTTGCATACGTCTCTTACCCTCTATGCCTTCATCAGAGCAGGTTTTGTGATTTTGCCCACATTATGTCATCCGAAACAGCCTTTTAGTAATCACTCCAAAACTAAACTTTTTCTCCATCTTCCGTCCCTGCAGAGCAATATCAGCACCACTGGTTCCCAGACAGGCCATGCAAGGGTTCGGGCTACAGATGCATCCGTATCAACCACAAGATGGACCCTCTTGTGGGGCAGGCAGGCCAGCGCATCGGCCTGACCATCCAACAGCTCTACTCGCTGCTGCCCAGTGAGCTCACACTCTGGGTGGACCCCTTTGAGGTCTCCTACCGCATCGGAGAGGACGGATCCATCTGCGTCCTGTACGAGTCAACGCCCTGCCCCGTGGGAATGCCTGCAATGTCCTCCGCCATGTCCCCCTCAGGAAACGGGTCTGGGGGCCCAATGGTGGACAGTCACAGCAGCTGCAAGGAGGAACTGATGGGGATGGCCAGAACCAGTCCCTCCAAATCCTACAATATGATGACTGTGTCCAGTTAAAGAGGCACACCGTCACCCCGGCCTACTTTTGTTCAGGGTCATGCCGTGGCTGGTCAGGTCATGTGGCCAGATTCAGGGTGAGCCTTTTTGAAGCTAAGAATATGAAATGAAATAGTGAAAGAAGAGAAAAGAAAAAAAACAGGATGTGGCCTATCGTCCAGGTGATGGAAACCTTCGGTCTAAATTGTCCCCCCCCCCCCTCCCCCCATTATTATCCGTTCTGTTGTGTCATTGGATCAGCTGAGCACTCCGGTTTTTAAGGAGAGGCTTTGTGGAAATGGAACTGTTGGGGCAGCTAAACCAACCAACCAACCAGGAACCCCCCCACCCCATGGAGACTGGCTCCACCTACCCCCCTCGACTGTAAACAACATGGTGGTCAGCTCCATCTCTGAAGGGGCTTCATTGACTTTGCACTTTCTTACTTGTGGTTATTATGGGTACATGTTCAACACACGGAACAACACCAAAACCTAAATTGTAAGGAATTAATATCAGGAACTAGCCCTTGAATTTTAAAATCCAGAGGTTATTCAATTTGCCGTTTTCACTTGTTATGTTTCCTGGGCGGGGAGGAAGTGTGGTTTTCGACTGAGCCGTTTACAGTCCAAGCTCAAGATAAAGAAACGCCCCATGAGAGTATCTCTATTTTCTATAAGACCCCCTTTTTGGACCACAGGGATTTGGTTTCTTTATCTTGTAGCTGGAAAGAGGCGGTCGGTCTTAACTTTGCCCCCTCCCCTTTTCATCAACATCGAACCCCAGAACAATTTCATCTCAACGTTCTCTCAGTATGTCAGAGCGAGTGGACTGTGTTGTGAAACCTGTGGGCACCAGTGTGTCCTGTTGCACTGTCGCCCCCCCCCCCCCCCATCACCCTTGTATGTGTAGCTTTCTGGGGTAAAGGCAGGGGATCCATTTCCTCCCCCGCTCCCCCGAGTTAATGAATGTTGTTGAAAATCACAATAGAGTTCCTGTGTTGTTAATTTTGCCCCCTTTCCACATATCACTTTATCTCCTGCATTGCCAAAATTCATGCATCGCCAAAATTCAAAGTGTAGCAAAAGGGGGGCTATTTAACCCAAACTGCGGTCATGTGGCCCTGTTAGATTTGACATTGAATGCACTTTGACGTGAGATTGTGTGGGATGTGTACTTTTTAGAGAAATCGCCTGCATTCCATCCATTCGAATGTCATCTTTTCACCGCGTTTTTATTGCCCTCTCGCATTTTTTGCCGTTTGTTCATACTGTAGCTCCCACGTTGGGATAGACTGGTGTCTATTAAATCGGGAGTGTGCATCTCTGGATTTCCAACCTTTTTTTTTACACTGTATTTGTGAACATTTCAGAGCTTTTGATTTTAGGTGGAGAGTACTTTTGGTGGTATGTTAGAAACCTTCTGTCATCCGTTCATATGGCACTGTTTGCTCTGACAGGATGCAGAGCCAAGCAGCCCCCCCCTCCCCCCTAGACACACAGATAGTGATTTGTGTTGCTCATAGAAGAAGAAAATAAGTAAATCTGAAAGGTCTGGACTAAGTGATGACTGTGTGAGACTTTGGCCAAAGGGAGGTCTGTAGCACCGACAGATGAATTTTAACTTAAAACGCCAGGCCTTGTCAGCCTTCTATTTTAACTTGCGATTTCCAAGGTCTTATAAAAGGAGAGACGTAACCTCATGTGTGCATTGCCTTACGAAGACCTTGTTGTCATGAATTATGAGCCATTTGTGATGGCTTTTTTAACCAATGTTAGCCAGTCGGTCTGTTTAAGTCCTGCCCGGACCCTCACTTGAGGTGTCCAATTCCAGCCTGGCAGCTTCCCACCTTCCCGCTCCTCCTGGTGTGGGGTTAGAGTGCCTCAAGTGCCACATATCACCTCCCAGCTCAGACCTCCTGCTCAGCCAATAGCCAGCATGCTGCTAGCCGACCCCATGTGGATGCAGGTAGACGTAATGTGACACATATCATCATCCGTCGCTGTGGGGGGCTGGGTAAGGAAGGTGGGGATGGGGAGCTGGTGTGAGAGAGGGGGGGCCAGGGCCGGACTCTTTTTGTCCAGGGCAGCTAAAATCCCTCCAGCCCCCTCTCTGGACTTATTCAACATCCCCCACCAAGCCCTTGATCCTCCCTCAGCAGTGATGGATACAAATAAAACTAAAACCAGCACATGCACTTAGTGTGCTCAAGCTGCACTGGGGTGGGGGGTGGGGGGGGAGCTAGTGAGAGACGCGGAAACATGGATCAAAGATGAAGAATCGAGGGTACTAGACCATTGTTTTCATCTCACTGGATTGCGCTGCACTTGATTACTGAGTTTGAGTAGCAACTTTGTTTACATGCATATGAAAGGGTGTGATGGCTGTCTGACGTACCCCCACTTCACTCCCGGTTCGGGGGTCCAAGAGGGTAACGGCGAGCTGAAACGGATGCTGTGGCGGCTTCTGGCCTTAACCGCTGGTCGAATCTGTCACGGCACTGCTTCTCTGCTCATCACCAGACCTATGGGTGTTTAAGCTCCCCCTAAGCTCGAGATGATCATGGGTAATAGAGCTATAGCCTTTGACGCACTGCAACCCCTAACCCAACCTCCCCTGTTCTCTGTTGATAGTCCCTTCAGCAATCTGTGAAAAGCAGTGATTCCATGTTAGCCAGATGGAGAGGAGCTTGCTGGGATGGGAGCCCAGAGCTTCGGTTTCCCTGGTGGACGCCAGTTTTAAAACCACGCTGCTCCATAATAGCTTTTTTTATGTCATGTGACAAGATGTTTTGAGATTGGTCTATATTTCCGACGCGAGATGATCGTCTCGTCTCACTTTTCTCTCGATGTATTTTATGGTCACACTGGTAGATTTTCTCATCTTTTCCACTCTGCCATCCCATTTATCACCCCCATTTTTAGTCTGGTGATCTAACCCCCTTTTAACAGACCTTGTTTTAGCTACAAAATAAAAAAAATTCAACCCAAATCCTATTCGACACCTTCTACCACCGCCCGAAATGGTTTAAGTCCTCAGTAATATATTATTTCAATGGCATCCATTCAGCTTGTGCGCACATAGGTTACAGAAATGTCGTGAGAGTGCTTTGAGTAGTCAGAGGTAAGATAGCACATAAAATGCACTAAATGTCAAGTTGAAGTTGTGTGACATTTTTTTTGAGACACGAGGAGTCTCTCCTGGAATGTATTGCCAAACTCAGGCCTCAGACATTCAATAAATACCCTTGTGGAGGAGTTGTGCATGTTAAGACATGAAACCGGAAGGGAACAGCAGTTTAGTTTTTGATGTTGTCGTCAAACTTGTCATCGATTAGTTGAATTATTGCCACTTTCACATTTGAGGTGTTTTACATATTGTAGAATGTATTGTAACTGTACAACATATGGTAGAGTACATAACATTACACATGGGAAGTGCCAATAATTGCTATCCTGAGGTGTTTTTAGATTTATTCCTTTTTGTATTTCATCTTTTAACATGGATAATGCTTTTCGTAAGTGAAGCCATTTGTGATGGGAGTGTTGGCAAGGACCAAAGTTGTTTGGTAAAAAAATATTAGTTTCCATGATCTATAAGTGTAGACGTATCCTTTGTTTTTTTTCTTTATTTCTTTTCAGTTTTCTCCTTTTTTTTTTGTTGCTATTTACGTACAAAAAACAGAAAATAGACAAAAAAATCTGAGCTTACCCAAGAAGAAAAGCTGTCTATCTTGTGATCTCATGTCAGTACATCTTTATTGTGTTCAGTTTCTTTTCCTTGGGTATGTTGTGATGAACTGCTGTAAATTTGTACAGTTCATGTAAATTGATTGTGCGGAAGTTGTACAGATTTCTATATTTTGGAAGAAAAGTTTTTTTTCTCTGTAATAAAAGATTTCCTATCTTGGCATCATATCCCCTGTGAGACGTGTCCTTATTCACTCAGGATTATTACATGCTGACTTTAGAATTCTGAATAAAAGGCACATATTAATTATTAAATTAAATTGTACCGGCTTGTACTTTTTAATAAATGATTTACCTCATGAATTTTGTTTCTTATACAGTAAGAGCTACACAAAGCTAAACCCTCGTGTTGTGGCTGCTATGGGGCCCTCATTGGCATTTTACCTCTCAGTTTACGTGACTGAGGGGGACAGCTGTGGGGGAAAAAGGACTAGAGAGAACAAGAGCAATTCTTCTTACTCGCTAACACCCATTCCTCTATTTGGGCAGTAAACTGCACTTTGTGTTTTGATTTTCAGGACGATAAAACATAAGTACCTAACCCTTTTACACAGCTTACAGTGGCTCTGTTGAACTTGATTAATTAAAAAAGACTGAGGCTCAAATTGTGCTATAATTTCAGTTTGAACAACTTGCCCAATGATTGTCAGTCAATAATATTGATGTAGCTCCATATTTTGAGAACAACTGGAACATTCTTTTGCCTAATGAGCTAATCCAATCCCATGTCCAATGCACATGATGTTTTCTGACAGTATTGTTGCATTCTCCATCCAAATAGATCTGCCAGTGCTTTGACCTTTTTATATCAAAAGATGCAGCAGATGGTACTATCAGCAAGGATTTTGTTAGAAACCTCAAATAAGTGCAAAATTTGCCAGGACACCGATGTGCACAATAACGCTGCAACAGAACCAGCTGACTCCGCAAAAACCCAGAGTTTTGATTAAGACCGCAATCCTTTGCAGCACTCTCAATCCCCCAGGTTGCTTAGCAGCAGGACGAAAAAGAAACGCATTTGGCTCGTTTTGACACACAGACAAAGGACGGAGAGAGAAGAGCTGGTTTAGCAGGAGCCGAGGGCGTTGGGGGGGAGGGCACCGAGAGGGAAGGTGACTGGGCTTGTGTTTAAGTCGGGCTTTAACTCTCCAAACATTCACAAGCCTGGGGCCTCAACAGCTGGGGAGTGTGGGTACTGTAGTTAAAAATGATCGGAGACTGTCTTGTCAGCATAAGACACAGTAAGAGCGTTTGATGCAAATTCTCTGAGCTGCTTCCTGCTAAACTGTTGGATCTATATAGAAGCAGGTCATACATTCCCTGGGCGCGCCGGACTGTTTGGCCCGTTTCTTTTGTAGAAAAATATAATCGGAGGGGAAGTGTGGCGTAGTGGGTTAGTGCGTTGGTGTTCGGATCAGGGGGGGCACAGGTTCAAACCCCTCTGCAGTCAGCATGTCGTTGTGTCCCTGGGCAAGACACTTCACCCCAAATTGCTCCTGTGGGGATTGCCCACAGTATTGAGTATGTAAGTCGCTTTGGATAAAAGCGTCTAACAAGTAACATGTACAAATGTAATGTAAAAGTGAATACAGAACCATACAACGGTAACACAAAGCACAAAGTGATACAGATGTACCAGGATTTTGCAATCCTCCCCGGACAGCGTTTTGCAATGACTCATTGCAGCAAGATGTTTTGTCAAGTTATTAATCTCTGAAAAATGAGAAGTGGATTGCAGTGGGTGTGCTTGGGCAGAAACATATCATTTTGATTTGATAAGTATTTGATAGCTGTTGAAGCACGTGAGGTGTTTTTCACAAAAATATGCCGCTAAATGGGCTCATTTCACTGTGAAATGTCCTGAAGAAAGGCCAAATTATGTAAATACATATCACTGATATTTTATGTAAATAAGGAGAAATCAGCTTCTCTTTTAACTAAACTAAAATCAATCGCTTATTCAATTTCTAAGGCAGAATGTCATCAAATTGCATTGGAGTTTCAGCTTGGCACTGATGAAACTGCAGTGTAATATTTTCTGCTCTCCCCTCCCACTCACATAGCAACAGAGGTCACATTAGAGAGATGGTTTGATTAGGCAGAATGTTCTGAAAGGTGTGTCTGATTAGAAGAGAAAGATAAGGAAATACTCAGGAAGATTATTTATGGTCTGATCCTATGATATATGGCATGGAATGATAAACAAGTCAGGCCACTTTAATCTGTGGGAGTTATTGATGTTAAAATGTGCTGAATTTCCACTTAATCATTCATTATTCACATGTTTTTTTTGGACAAAGCACTTACAATTCAGCTTTTACTGTACTCTGTCCTGTACCAAAGGTCTGTGTGTGGCAACATTTATGTACACTGAGTCTGAACGCTGTGTACGAGGAATATGTGGCTGTCTGAGAACAAAGGCCTGGTGAGTGACAGTGGGAGCATGGTGCGTCTGCTAACAGTGTGAGGGGGGGGGGGGTGACATCTGGGACCCGCTTTATTGCCAGAGAAATGACAGGGTAGACCTCCATGCTGCAGATGCATAAGTCACAGCCTTTTGATAATATGCCTCACTGTGTACGTTGCCAGGCTTCTCCTTCACCAAGAAAACTAGTATGATTTAGATGTGTTATTGTAAATGCTGAAACAGAAATATGTCCCTAACATGTGTGTCAATGGCCAAATATTTTAGGATATCCTCAAAACCACAGCTGTTCAGCACTCCTGTGTGTTTTTCCACTGAGTTCCCACTTTATCAGTGTCCTTCAGAGTGTGTTTGTCATTCAGCAAGCCATGGAAGGACACATTGAGTCCTCTTTGAAACCGATCCTGGGTGGGTCTCCAGAGTATAGAGGCCACACTACACCGACTATCTCTCTCCCCTTCCCCTCAGGGCACTATTCATCCTGAGCCATGACATCTGCTTTGCCCCCCGCTGAATACACCCTTCCCACCAGCATCAAAACAGGGACATTAATGAAATATAAGACAAAGGAAAAAGGAGTCCCGCTCGGGCCATCCAAATCACTGAGCAATCCTTAAGGAAAAGGTAACAATTACAGTTTTGTTGGGAGAAAACTGATTTTCCATATATAGCCTATATTTACTTTTAGTAACACCTAATGTAACCTTTAAAAAACAAAAAACGATTTATTGTTTTTGTGAATATCCAATGTTTTTGTACTTTGTTATGCCCTTTTCCCCCCCAGTAACGTATTTAGTTTCCTCCATACACATTTCCTTTTACAGAAGCTGGGTTCTGTATATATTTTGCATATTTAAACTAGCATAAAGAAGATTGTTATACAACCTAGGTCAGAGAGCTTTCCCTGTCTTTAATTACTTTTTATTTGTTAAAAATGATCCTGAGAGGAAACCTCCAGAAGGTCACTGACTAGGCATGCAAGTAGTCCATATATAACCAAGGCAACGCTTTGTTTGGAAGTGATGCAATTACTTTTGCTGTGATACGGTACAAAACTGGGTATTTATGGGGACTAGTGAGAGCCACCATGACCAAACAGACAACAACAAAAAAGCAGATACAGGCAGAAACAAACAGTATCAAGAAAAAAGGTTGACTATTTGACTGGCAGGTGATCTCTGGAGAAAAAGGGATTGTTTGTGTTGCAAATTGCCTTTCTGAGTTGTGTGGCTATACATACTGCATGCAAAAATATGGGATAGCATATAGCAACTGAGAGA
Source organism: Trematomus bernacchii (assembly GCF_902827165.1). Taxonomy (NCBI): domain Eukaryota; kingdom Metazoa; phylum Chordata; class Actinopteri; order Perciformes; family Nototheniidae; genus Trematomus; species Trematomus bernacchii. The sequence goes on from NW_022987641.1 coordinate 3,645,333, forward strand.
TCGTGATAAAGTAAGAGCGCATGATTTGATTTGTGTCTCTTCATGGTCTATCTTTATCAACTTCCTCATACCCTCTCTCCTTTCTTTTAACAAAAATAGATCATGTCATTACTCACGCTCAGGTTATGTCTTCCTTTTCCCCCCCCCCAGATTATTTTCATATCACTTTTTCACCCCTCCTTCGTACCCTCTCCACCACCTCGCCCTCTGTCTATCTTTATCCCCGTTCTCCAAGCTTCTGGTGTCACCTATCAGCTCACACTCCCACCGTAGAGGAATTCACTCGAGAATCTGGCTTCAGGCCTTATTAGGGTAAGGTGAGGGGCATCATGTGTTTTCATGGCTAATACGTTATTGTGTCTCTGAGAAAGGAAGAAAAAAGCTTTTTCCTGAAAGTGTTAAATGACCGACTGTGGAGTACTTCAAAGACCTGTGATGGGTTTTTGGATGAAACATCACTACAAATAAGGAACCACTGCTTTAGAAAATACCTGATTCTTTGATATAAACTCAAAAGGTACAAATCTGGGGCATTCATACAAAATATATAAAGAGAAGTCACTAAGGCTCGTCACTATGATCACTTCAGTAAGAAACTAGCCATGAATACGTTGTTGGAACCAAATGAAACATTTAGGTCAGTCCGCTTTCAGGGTCAAGTTTAAAGAATTCAGATATTATGGTAATCTGTCTTCTGCCAAATTACAAAGGGATTTGTATTAAGCTACAGCTATGGTTCGCTCTTCTGAACGTCTTCTTTCTCCATAGCAATGGTGGCTAGGGCTCAATATCCCAAATTCACTCTCCTTTTATCTCTGTTTTGGTCTCCACTTACGCCTCAGGGAAATATGTGGCTCATTAGCAGCTCAATAATGAAAAAAACAACGCCGAACCAAAAACAGTAACAGTAAGGTTGATATAAAAAGTTTGATTAGGGACATCTTTAAATGAACCATGTGACTCCCATGTTTCTGTTCAAAGGTGGTAAAACATCTGGAACCAGCAGTTACTCCCACTTCCCTGAACATTTAAGGGAAACAAATTGAAACTGTGTTTATGTTTTTAGTGTCTGCCCCACATGATGTTTCTAACCAAGAACCAGAGGTGATATCAACAACCTCTGTGCCCTAATGATAAGATAACAGGCTAACCACGGCTAATGTCAAGCATTCTCCCACATATGGTTATCTGAAAGTCAGCGGTCAGACATGGAGGCAACATATTCCTGTGGTCGGCCTCTCCCAACCAGTAAGCAACGCTCAAAACCACTCAGAGGGAGAGAGAAAAACGTCCATCTAAATATAGCATTTGGGGCTCAGCAAGAGGCCCTCTGCATGAGGTCTGGCCACACACACAGAGGTACACGTATATATACGGGCACACACACACACACATTCACCAACAGGTTTATTTAGTTTGGATTGAAGATCACTTGTATTAGTGGTCGTTGGCTGGATAACCCCACAGCGAGATGTTAGGAAAACAGATATTTTCCAAAACTCAGAAGGTTTACATATTTAATTTCTTACATAAACACAGTTTCAATTTGTTTCTCTACAATTTTCAGGGAAGTGGGAGTAACTGCTGTTTCCAGATGTATGTTTACCACTGTACATTCCCCTTTGAACATGGGAGTCACATGGATCATTTAAAGATGTCCCTAATCAAACTTTTTATATCAACCATAGCCTTACTGTTACTGTTTTGGTTCGGCGTCACAGCACTCTATAGCGTTATTTTTTTCATTAACTACTTTTGGCGTGCAGAGCATGGATCATTTTTTTTAAGGCAGAAATTCTCATGTACTACTAGATCATCAGAATTCAAAACCCTCTTTTACCCTAAAGCACGTGTTCATTTAAAGGCCCTGCTGCTTGACACAGTCTGCTAACCTCGAACCACATGATCACCTTGTTTTGCTTCACTTCACAATACGGATGTGAGAGATGTTGACTTTTTTTTTCTGGTGGTTTAGTTTTGTTTTCTGAGAAACTGACAGGAAAAAAGACATGAGAACACAGCGCCTCAGCTGTTTCCTGTTTATGTTGAAGGGAAGATGTATTATTTGCTCGCAAGAGAGATCGAGTGATACAATGAGAAGATAAAGGAGGTGGTTTAGCGAAGGGATTCGGGAAGGATGCGATCAGGAATTAGAGGGAATTAGAGATAAGACGCATGAATACATTGGGAAATCAAGCAACCGAGGGGAAACATGGAGCACAAGAGGAATACAAATATGGTGTGAATAAGAGAAAGAGTGTGTGAATGAGAGAAATATTATTTAAAAAGAGAAAATGTTTGATTGAGAACAGAGGAAATATACTGAGAGTACAAGAAAGGAAACAGCTGACAGGAAGATCTGTGGCTTTTCCTCTACAGCACTATGAACACAGCTGTTGTCAAACGGCTTCAAAACACCCACAGTCAAGCATAACAGTCAGTAGCTTCCACATGTTAGTGCAAAGACACAGGTTATTTACATAAGCATAAAGAAGGCACATACACACACATTATGGGAAACAAAGACATTAAGAGACATGCAATCTCATGCAAACATGCTCACACACTGATATCATCTTCAATTATTTCATTTATAACGTCTGATTTGACTAAATAAAGATGAGCTACCTCTTTACGAGCTTGAGCATGAGGCTTTAAATAGAACAAGTTTCCAGAAGTGATGATGAAAGTTGATTGGAAGATATAATGACAGTAACAGGACTATTTTGTTTACTCCAAACATTACTGAATGTAAAGGGTACACACTGAGTAGCTTTCATGTCACTGGATGATATCCTAACTCAAAGGCAGTCAGATATGCATGATAGAGCAACAGCAAAACATTTGACTTGCACAAACAGCCGTGACCTAAATAAGACCGGCAGTGTAATGAGTAACTGTAGCTGACTAATTAACCTATGGGACTAATATGTTACTCATTACACAAATAACTCTTCACCATGAAAGAAACACTACCTGGAATTTGATAAATAATTATAGTTATGTGGAGCCCTGCTCTATAAACCTAATCACTTGTTCCAGAGCACTGAAATTGGCATGCACATTTTGGGCCAATCAGAATGTCCCTTTTTGCCTAAGAATGACATTTGCTTAAAGGTAGGGTAGGTAAGTTTGAGAAACCGGCTCGAGATCGCTAGAATTTGAAAATACACAACCGGAGAAAATCTGCCACTTCCTTACAGAGCCCCTCCTCCAACACACACGAACGTGCACATGACCAATGAGGGCACGAGATAAGTTTGTGCACAGATGGAAGGCTGACAGGCAGGTAGGCCATCCAGTTATTTTAGCCGGGCCGGCTAAAATGATTGGTCGTACTTTTTACAGTACTACGGCTTCCACAGATGAATTTTTTTTATGGATTTTTTGTCAAAGCACTTAAGATATTCATTGCTATCGGGATGTTAAGAGCATTCCATGGAATATAACAAAAAGTGTATCTCGAGCCGGTTTCTCAAACTTACCTACCCTACCTTTAATAATTTGCTACTCCTGTCTCCCTTTTTAGGCTAACCTCTGCTTCGCTAGCCTGCAAATATTCAATATGTTTTCTTTGAAAAATGGCACTTTGATTGTTTTTTTACAGAAGGTCGACACTCTTCAGTTTGGAGTGTCAATCTAATCTGAGAAATCCCACATTTGACAACCAAACTGTTGTTAGCATTCTGGTTTAGCTAGCACTTTTAGCCTAGCCGGCCTCCTAACTTTTTGCTGGTCAGAATGAATAAATCCATGAGTTTGAAATCTCATCAGGGGCCAAAACATTGCTCAGAGGTTTAAAGCACTTCTACACAGGATTATAGTTATCATTACAAGTTATATTATCTTCTGTCAAAACAAATGGAAGGCAACATTTTCATGTTACACTGTAATCCACCAGAGGTGTGCACTTGAATGTATTTCATAGGCCACTGCAGCATTTGTCTCGATGAAGTCGCTCTCTTGAGAAAACCCTTTTACCTTATGAGTCTCTTATCCTCGTTAAAATGATGAAAGCCTCAAATATAGCTATCTAGTACTGAATACCTGCAGCTAAGGTTATGTATGGCTGATATAGCCCTCAGTTGGGTTTCAGCTTTTCAGTAAAAGAAGTCATATGAGAAATTAAATGGAGCAATGAAAGCCAGTGGAATAGAAGCTAAACCAGAAGGGAGTGTGAAATTGCCTATGTGGAGAATATAACTCTTTGGTTATCGTACAGTTCTATATGGGACTGCATGGAGAGAGGGTTAATAGAAGGAAGGTTTAAGTGTGTCTTGGGATGCGGAAAAAAGGAGGTTTATTTCATGCTGCTGTACAGTCCATTATCATCTCCTCCTGCTACTATGGACTTTCAGCAGTGACTGTAAACCATTTGATCGGAGGCCAGTTCAGTGTAATATCGCTTTCCAGACGTACCTGGAGACTGACAGAACAGCTGGGGGACACTGGCTGCAAATGAAAGAGAAAATGAAAGGCAGTGTAGAGATAAAAGATAATAAAGGGAGCGAGTAGAGAAGCCACAGGGAAAGATGTTTGTCTTTATTCATCCTAACAGCAGGAAATATCGGAGACTCCCACTAGTTCTACTGATGTGGAATAATGAGGTGAATCCATTATCCTTTATTGATTTCACTTGTAATAATGATATCACATAAGGGGGGGGGGGATGCAGACAAAAAGAAGAAGAAATAGAAATGAACTCATATGGACATGCAGATGGATTTGCAGATGACCTAATGTTCCAATTTAAAGTGTGTGATAGTCAGATACACAAAAATATAGACAAAACACATTTCACAAGAGGGCTGTGGAGGACCCACACACATACTCCACACCCCCCATCGCAGCTGCTGAGGTGTGGTGGGGGGTAGATATGTGCTATACCCTCTGCCTGCACTCGGACCAGTTCTGGAAGAATTGGACTGCTTCCATGCATTCCTGCACCACCGTGTGCTCTCAGCTGGCCCACTTGTGTCGAGTACAACCACGCAGTCAAACTCACACAAGTGCAAGGGAAGCCATCTTGTTGTTGCTCGCTCAGACTGTCAATAAAGACTTGAGAGAGCACATGGTGAGGCGAGTGAGTACATGCAGGCATACCACATCACACGCTGCTTCTGAAAACAGGCAGCTTTGTACTTCAAATCGCAGGTTTACATGGATAGAGATTAAAGTACAGTATATGCTGATTTGCACATCAACTTTCTATGCTCCAGTAACACAATAACTCACACTGTACTATGTGTGTCACAGTGAACGCATGGTTTAAAGTGTGTGCGTAGTGGGATTCAACTCCTCTCATAAGGGAAACATCTGCTCTCCTTCATATTCAAGCACTCTTTTCTTCTTTTTTAATCCCCCTACCCTCTATCACTCTGTGAAGTTGTGTCCCTCCTTTTTCCTCTTTCTTCCCTGTCCTCTCGCCCAGATTTCTCGGCTTCTCGATGACTTGCAACCACAGCTGGGGTTGTTTTTGAACCGTCGAGTGCATCAGTGGACCGCATTTCTGTGGAAAGCCACTCCACTCCCTGTAAAGAAGTGCTGACCCCTCCAAACACCATAAGCTACTCCCCCCGGTCTTCTTGTTTCTCGGTGTCCTTCCCTGCATTTTCTACATATTGGTACTGAAATGCACAATTGGCCTTAACACTTGTGGTTCACATCCTACATCCTTCCATAGCTCGCTTTGCCAAAACACAGACATCCAGGGTGCACCCGTATGACCCAGTAAAAGACACAACACACTTTGGCTTTTCCTGGAAATGTTAAATACAGGCCCCTGTGACTGGACTGACGTAAACAACAAACTGTAGATAAATAACAAAACAAGGGAGTTACTGTATAATGACAGTTGAATTGGATTTCGAAATACAAATGTTTTATTCTTAACATAGATGATGCTCAATCAATTTTTTTCTAACTTCTCCTCATATCTTCCTTCTGCCGTATGTTCTTTATTTTATATTTTAATTATCCAGGAGGAATAACAGTTTGAGGTAGAATATAAAAGCTCCAGTACAGTTGTGTCTTTAATCCTATCTCAATGCCCTTCTCTTCCTTCTTCTTTTACAAGGATAAGAATGGAAATGTAACACTGTGTTGATCCAGCATGTAAACTGCAGTGGCATGCTGGGACATGAAAGCAGTCTTTGACTGTGGCTGCATACGCTTGGCCTACTTTTTGATTCAATTAAATTATTGGGTGGGTGGGTAGAGAGGCTGTGCTGCCTTTTAAGTATTAGCAAACTGGATGTCAGATGGTGTGTGTGGCTTTGTGTTTATGTGTGTGTGTTGGCCATGTGTGTCTAAGTGAAGGTAGGCAGAGTGTCTGTTGTTTATGTCGGCTTGATTACAGGACTGTGTGTGTGCAATAGCATAGTATTCACTCTGGTTGTAACATGTTTTAACTAACTTGCTTGTTTCCGAAACATCCACCATAATAATTTAAACCTGCAGCAATACACCAGGACAAAGGGAGTGACATTGATGGAAGACTTTGTAGCTTTGTTGTTCATTTCTTATATGTGGCAATAGCTAGTCTGTGTATTTGCATTCTGTGACAACTTTATTTGCACATTCACACTGGTAGGCTACTGCAAACATTCATGGCAAATGTAATGCAAACACGGGATATGTTGCATGTTGAAATCTGAAGAGGGGATCCATGTTAGCTTGTTAGCTACTGGTTATTGGCTAATTGATTTTTGGGGGGAATTTTACTTAAAAACAATATTATATTTGATCCATCAACCTTTTCACAGCAAAAGCTTTGGGTTTAACGTGTTTAACAATTGAGTCAAATGGATTCCAATCATCATAAATCATTTATAATAGAAATGATTTGATATCCCGCAATGTTGACATCCATGTTTGCTAGCTTAATAGTTTTCTCAATTTGGTGGTGGTTAGTGTGTATTTCTTTTGCATATAACATGTACCCTAAAGGTACCCAGTGGAGTTTTCCCGTAAACAGACAAAAGCTGTATTTACATTCTGTGTTCACTCTCTAAAACGCATTATATTACATTACATGTTACTTGTTAGATGCTTTTATCCAAAGCGACTTACATACTCAATGCTGTGGACAATCCCCACAGGAGCAATTTGGGGTGAAGTGTCTTGCCCAGGGACACAACGACATGCTGACTGCAGTGGGATTTGAACCTGTGACCATCTGATCCCCATACCAAGGCTCTATCCACTGCGCCACACGCATTGAGTGTATCCTTTAGGTCTTACAAACGTGTCGAGTTAATATCCTTCCTCAGCGCTATTAGGGGTCTAAAACTCCACAGGGAACCTTCAATTCAGGGATACGTATTGTTGAAGTGCTCTTGGCGTGACATCACAAATTCACCAAAACAGATCAGACTTGATTATCATAAATAATTCTGGTTTTGGAGTAAAAGCCCTGTCTAGAAAAGAAGACTAAGGTGAGTAACAGTAAAATGGAGAGGGTATGAGCAGTGTAACTAATACAAGTTTTCTCCTCTTATGAGTAATATTAAAGAGCTGTTGTTACTGGTGCCTGCCTTTGGGCCTGTCTGTCAGGAGAGATGCTACGTGACCAAGAGCATGATTGTGTGCAAACATTCAGTGCCTTGGGTATTTCACAATGAGCCAGTGTGAGATTTTGTGTGCACGTGCTTAGTATCATGTTTGGTGTGTTTGGTAGTGTTTGCTCATCTCTTTCTCCAGGGAACCGCAGTCTCCAGCTATCTAAGCGTCATTAATTTGCCAGCATGGAACAAACCTGCTCAAGTAAGTGAGGCTGTTTTCATAAGATTTTTCACAGAATTCAATATGGGAGCCAAACAAAAGAGGGCCCACATGGATCCTGCCAACAACAAAACCTGTTCAAAGAGAAATACTAAACCCTCCTCTCCCGCATCCCTGCACCTCACCAAGTACAGCTTTGATGTCATCCAAAACGTTGTGTATCTTCTCTCTGTGTATACAGCTTTGGGCACGAGCTATGTACCGATAGGTGTTTGTGTGTTGTTGTGTGTGCCGTAGGGAGGGAAGAAGATAGCAGACATAAAACACATTGGTTTATTTTTAGAAGTGTAGTAACCAGTTCATTAGTTTTTAATATTCTCAGTATCTTGCAGTGATGTAAAGTATCTAAGTAGATCTACTCAAGTGCTGTACTTAAGTGCAATGTTGAGATACTTGTACTTTAGTTGAGTATTTAAATGTGTTGCTGCTTCTACTCCACTTCAATTCAGAGGTAAATCGTGTACTTTTACTCCATTACATGTATTCAATACCTTTAGTTACTTTACAGATTTGGATTAATGATGTGAAATATAATCAAGTCTTAAATCAGACTTTAGTTCCACCTGGAGTAAATTCACAAGCTACCCTGCAGTATACAAAGTCATTCAAACTAGCTGCACCTTTACCAGCTTTGATAACACTTTAATGATCAATCATTATAAAACATATCATATATATTATTCTGAAATGGACCAATCTGCACAATAACTACTTTTACTTTTATAGTATGTTGATGCCAATACTTTTGTACTTTCACTTGAGTAACATTTTGATTGCAGGACTTTTACTTGTTACAGAGTATTCCTACACTCAGGTACTTCTACTTTTAATTAAGTGCAAGATCTGAGTGCTTCTCCCACCTCTGATATCTTGTTTTCTCTCCATTGGCTAATTGGTCTTTGGGCACAAATGAAGGGCACACTATGTCCCAAACAGTATGTACATCATGTGTGTGTAATGTATGCCTCCGGTGGCAGCAGATGCTCACATTCAGCATGAGTGTATACATTGCAGACGGGCAGGCAACTGTGCACATATGTGATCCTGCATGTGAACAATGCCACCAGTTGCTGCGGGTGGAAGCTTCCTGGTCGCCTGTCAGCCTGCGGGGAGGGAGTGACCGCGGTACAATGGAGGGTGTGAGGGTAACGGGACGGGGGAGGGAAGCACAGGAGGAGGAGGATAGGGGGTGGCGGTAAGTAGAGATAAAGCCAGACAGATGGGGCAGACAATGAGGCATAGCCACCCTGCCTGCGTGTCAACAACACCCCCGTCCTGCTTCAAACTTGAGCTATTCCTTTATCTATTCCCATGCGCCCATGTTTGTCTTAACATTCCTGTGTGTTTTGCTCCATTTCCCAGCTTTAAGTTGATGCACTGTAAAACATTGAAATCTTGCCAAGCTTATTTGTCTAATTTCTAGTCAGAATATGTCTTAACAGAAGACATAATACTTAGGTACTGTAGTAACAAACCAGTGAGATATAGGGTCTTGTTTTCAGACAATGCATCATAAGTATATTTTTAAGTTAAAGACTCTTGAAAACATCGTATTTTTAGTTGTATCTCAGAGGTTTTTAAGCCGCTATGTTATTTGTAAAGGATGGATCATTTTGTTTTAAGAAGTAAATCTTACTTGATTTTAAAAAACACATTTTCATGGAAAATTACCAACTAACATTAGAAAACAGAACACTTTTGAGCATTTCTGGCTTATTTTGTAACACAACTATTCCTTATCCTGGTCAAATATAATTCAAAATACATTTTCCAAGCTAATTACAAGATCTAATTCATCTAAATATCCCATCTTATCTCAAGAAATCTGACCAAGCAAATGTTCTTTTTTTTTTTTTTTTTACTTGATTTTGGAGCAGGATTTCTTCCAGTGTGGCATAATGTTTTGCCATTAGTTCTACCACAATAACTTTTTGGTCCCTTTCTTTCTCCTTCTGTTTGTTCGCTAACCCTCCTCCTTTTCCGCCCTCCTTCCTTATTGTTCCCTGATTTTGATAAGAAGTTCTACAGCTGCAGATGAGGGGTGAAGCGGAGAGTATAGATGGTATTGGCATAGCTGTCACCTGTTGTGCTGAAACCCCCTTGTTTGGAAAGCTGATCCCATCTCCCGTTTCTCAGGTTTCCACAAACAACCTCAGCTGTCAGGGAGTTGTGGAGCTCTCCGTCTCCTTCTATCCGTCTCTCATCCGTCTCTCACGGCCCTCGATCACAAAGAGAGGTCGGCTTTCATCAGTGTGTTCTCTTTTTAGGCCTCAGTGGCTTTTGAACACCTCTTTGGAGAGTGATTTAGTTCAGACATCTGCTCAAATAGGAGTTGCCAACAAGCACATTTCAACCACATTTTGTATTAAACCAGAGGGGAATCATTATATTTGAAGATACACATTTGCCAGAGGATTTTAATCAACTTTAGACGAGCTTTAAACGTCTTTCTGTTTGCAGCATCAAAAGGAAAGCGTGACAGGACAGGACTATAGCGAGAGGATGAATTATTTTTTGCGTTTTTCAGGCTAGTGAGGTTTATTTTTGCAATGATTTCTAAAGACTTAATTAAAATAATTGGTTATTAGAATAAAGAACAAGCTCTTATTATGATAATGGCGAGGAATACTTTCCAAAACACACCTGCCACAATTCTGAGAAGCTCATTAAACTGTATTCATCTCGGGGAATGTTTCTGACACGTGAATGACACACGAGAACACAAGTATACACCTGTGAGAAGATCACATTGAGCTAGGGATGCATATCGTTGACTTTTTTACGATACCGATACCGATACCGATACCACTGAACGATACCGATACTCAACCGATACATATCGTGATACTTTCATGTTGCATAAGGGAAACATTTTATCATCCCGCAATTACTCCCATGAAGCGCTTTATTATATAGTTAACATGTCAAATGAATATTAAATTCAATTGTGGGACTTGGATCTTTTAGTACTGAACAAACAATGAAAAACACATTATCTATGAAGAAAACTGATTCTGCAATATCATTTATAACAACCATCAGGCGGGAATAGTACATCTTGTCAATGGAAAAATAAAATAGCACCAGTGTAATTAATATTCAACCTGAGATTTGACTGACCAGAGAACACATAAAGGATCATGAGATCTCGGCATTGCACATAAAACAAATAGCATCCTTAAAATCAACATTTGCCTGATGAAAGAAAACAAATCCCATCACAGTTCAGTTTTGTGCATTCATCTTCAAGAAGATGAGCATATCTGCTCTCTCTGGATCCAAACGGGCCCTTTCGCAGCGTAGGATATCACCTGCTAAACTGAACACTCTCTCACTTGGCACGCTGCTTCCCTGAACACAAAGGTACTTGGTTGCCATACGAGACAGCATTGGTTGGAGATTGGATGTGTTGCCACCTTTCCCAGAAATAAACTTCTTGCAGTGGTTACAGACCCCACCATTCAGACTGGCAGTGGTTACAGACCCCACCATTCAGACTGGCAGTCATATGCAGCCACACTTTAGATTTTCAAAAGTGACTTGGTTGCGGAGTTTCACTGCGAAATTGACATCGTAATTCCGACGGTTTGGGCACAAGTTTAAGGATATTATGCCTCACTTTTATAAAAAAAAAAAAAAAAAAAAAAGTATCGAAAACCGGATCTGATTTCGGTACGGTATACCGTAGCCACCAGTAACCGGTATTTCGGTAATACCGGGAACCGGTATGCATCCCTACATTGAGCACAGTGTTTTTTTGTATGGGTAAGAGAGCAGACAGGAAGTCCATACTGTCCCATTTCACATCAACAGAACGCTGATCTCAGAACAGAAAGGGTAAGGCATTCATATATAGATGTGACCTCTGACCTGCCAGGTAAACCACAGGAAAAAGTAGCTGTATCAGAGTGTCGGAAAAAGAAAAGAGGCCATGATTTATAAATGTGTTTGTCCTGGATATAATTCACTCTCTCAATTAAATTAAATGCAGCTTCTGCATTATATGGTTAGTGGTGTTTGTACACAAAGTGTGAAAAAGCTGTGTAAAAAAGAAAAAGTCACTTTTACGCAAAGAATGTGTATATTTCAGAATATGTTTTAATGTTCTCTCTTGCCTTTTGAATAATAGTTTGACTAAATAATCTTGCGTTAAAGTGTCACTTGAAGAGCAAATGCAGGACGTGCATCACTGAAAAATACCTCTTCTCGGGCATTGCAGGGCAAGCCTCAACACACAGAACAAAACAAAGACAGGAAACTTAAATACATGCCGGACTTATCAGCAGGACAACACACAGCTGGGAAGGGCAGGAAAACACAGGTGAACACAATCAGGTAATCAAACAGGAAAAGACAGAAACAGGAAGGTAAAACCGGGTGTGAAGACTTTTCAAATCAAAACATGAAACAGACAGATAATGACATAAAGTCCGCTCAGGTCCACTTGGGAGAAGTACTCAGATATTGTACTTGAGTAATAGAAGAGGTACCAGAGTGTAGGAATACTCTGTTACAAGTAAAAGTCCTGCAATCAAAATGTAACTCTAGTAAAAGTTAAAAAGTATTTGCATCAAGATGTACTTAAAGTACCATAAGTAAAAGTAGTCATTGTGCAGATTGGTCCATTTCAGAATAATATATATGATATGTTTTATAATTATTGATCATTAAAGTGTTATCAAAGCTGGTAAAGGTGCAGCTAGTTTGAATGACTTTGTATACTGCAGGGTAGCTTGTGAATTTACTCCAGGTGCAACTAAAGTCTGATTTAAGAGTTGAATATAGTTCACATCATTAATCCAAATGTGCAAAGTAACTAAAGGTATTCAAGTAATGTAGTGGAGTAAAAGTACACCATTTATCTCTGAATTGTAGTGAAAAAAGTAGCACACAATTGAAATACTCAGTAAAGTAGACACACCTCAAAATTCTACTTAAAGTGGACCTATCATGCTATATTTGAATAATATAGTGTAGGACCATACCTATATAAGGCATATTTATACTTTTTTATTTTCAAAATACCAAACAGATCATGCATTTTAGCCATGCCTCATTTTGCTCAATTTAACCATTTCTAGCTCTGTTTTAGCAAGGGCAGATTCAGTGAGAACAGCACCATCTACTACAGCGTCTCCAGCGCTTTCGAACGGCAATGGCCGTGACTGTCTCCTCCTGATTGGTGGAGTTGGCCCAATAGCCGTAGCGCCACTGTCCTGACGTCAGGACAGTGTTCAAATCTGGATCAGTTTTTATCAGATCCGTTGCAGCCCCTTTTTTAGAGATTTGGGTATGGAGGAAAATAGAGAGGGTTGTGTTTTCGGACACTTGGTGAGTTCCCTGGAACACCGGGGACACATATTCATGTATAAAAGACGTACAAAAGTGCATTTTGCATGATAGGTCCCCTTTAAGTACAGTACTTGAGTAAATATTCTTAGTTACTTTTACACAGCTGCTCATTGAGGATGAAAGCCATTGGATGCAACTTATAGCTCCTTAAAAGGCTAAAGGCACGGACACCAGGCCGATTATCGGCGTCGGTGGGCGTCAGGCCGACGATGAGCGTCGACACGCCCTACTCAGATTGGTGTGTCCCGCACCGTTGGGTCTTTTCAGCCGGGCCGACGCCTTTTCGTCCGAAAACCCGCCGATTCAACATGGCCAAAGGCAGTCGGCAAAAGAAATCACTCTGATTGGCTGTTCAGCTAGCGAATCAGTGCATGAGAAGCGAAACGGAAGTGAGGGACCCAAACAAACTATTAAGAAGGCAAATCTGAGATTTCATTTAACTCCAGCTCTCGACACAGGTTGGGGAAAGCCCCATGAGCTTCTCGCTGTAGAGTGAAAATGGAACGCACACGCTATTTGTTGTTGGTTTATATCACGCAGTCTGTTCTTCTTCTCTCGGTTATCAGCAGTCTGTCTTCCGGTTGTTGCCTCTTTTGAATGACGAATACACACTACCGCCGCCTGCTGGTAAGGAGAGTTATTGCCACTCACGCATGCGCAGTTCGTACGTGCTTCTTGGCCGTCGGCTGAAGTCTTTGCGGTGTGTTCCAGTGCGACACATTGCCAAAACGCAGAGACGCGAGGCGACGCAACAGTCGGGGTCCGTCTGTGTCAGTTCTTTGTTGTCAGATTGGTGTGTCCAGGCCTTAAAGTGAACTCTTAGTCAAAATGTTTTTGTGAAAAAAAGAAAATCAGTTGTTGCAAGAGCCTATGCAATATACGTTCCTGTTACGTCATTAAATGTTCTGTTTGTTCCTTTTATTTCTTGTCATGACGACTGGTTTCACATCAGTAACCGTCTGCGTGACGTGACTCATGTCCAGTCATATCCTGCTGACACACACACACACACACACACACACACACACACACACACACACACACACACACACACACACACACACACACACACACACACACACACACACAGGCCTGGACCCTCCACACAATCCCATGTATTGCAAAGTTGTAGAAGGTGTAGAGTACATGATATGTTACACACTTTAGAGTTATACAAGGCCTGCTGTTTGGTAGTGTGTATCTAAATGTGGGTACACATGTGTGTGCAGATGACTGAACTCTGATATAACCCAATAAACACCTGTTCACTGTGTACATGTGTCTGTGTGTCTTGGTGTATTTTAGGGGGAGTAGGTTGTACGTGTTGCAACATCTGTACCCTCTACCATCTTATGTAATGGAAATGTTCAACATCATGGCGTGCCCTGGAATGGCCTCCCCACAGAAACAGGTGTTAGTGTTTGTGACCGTGTGTTTGTTTGTGCGTCAGAGATTATTTGTAGGATTCTCGTTAATTTCTTCGATTTACTGCCGCAGAAATAGAACAAATGATGAAAGAAGCAGATTACATTATTTAATCAAATCATAATTAATTGTATTCTTCTTATCAACTTTTAGGATGGGTGTTGATATAACCAGCTCTTCTTTTGTGTCATTGTGTCAACTTTTAGTCTCTAATATGTTTTACTTCAACATGTTTCTATTTTAACATACATATCATCCTAGCTACAGAAACCAAAATAAGGCTGTCACTTGTACTGTTAATCACAAGGAATAACAAATATGTTCACTATCCATCCACTTAGGGAATGGTTTGAGCAAGAATACAGTGAGACGTCCTGTATTACAGCATGCGGTGTAAGAGTTGAAGAAAATACAGCTGAACCTGAACCTCATTTCTTCATCTACTCCACTTGCCTTGTGTTTCAGGTGTTTTTTAGCTTCAGGATATTGAGCACAATATTGAAAACCATTATTGCGGTTGTGGGAGAAAAAACAATGTCATTATGTCTGTAATAAAGATTGGTTATTTCAGTACTTGACACAATACTTCGCAACTCAGCGAGATGAGACATGAGATGAGGCCTCGCAGAGAAATTGAGGCACCAGTTTGGAGAATTTATGGAGAGTTTTTATTTATCTTAGTTTTTTTTCTCACAGCTAATAGTGCAGGAGCGCTACAAATCATTTCTGACAGCGAAGCGGGCACTCCCTGCAATAAAAAGGGGGGGAGGAGAGAAAGTAAGGTGTGTGTGTGTGTGTGTGTCAGGCTTCAGTAAGTAAGAAAAGTTCAACTGACCTCACCCAAAGCCTGACACACACACTCGCGCGTATTCTTCCTCATTCTTTCGCAGCAATCAGCGCTTCCCACTCCATAATCAGCCCCTAATGATAGCTTTAAAGAGTGTTTTTGAACAGCAGACATTGTGCGACTGATCCAATAAACCTGCAGCTTCTCCACTTTCTCCCTGCTATCCGAGTGTATTTAAGAAGCCATTACTTGTAATCACAGATCACCTATAATCGCTGACCGTTAGGCG
Organism: Trematomus bernacchii; assembly: GCF_902827165.1. Lineage (NCBI taxonomy): Eukaryota > Metazoa > Chordata > Actinopteri > Perciformes > Nototheniidae > Trematomus > Trematomus bernacchii. The sequence goes on from NW_022987641.1 coordinate 3,660,968, forward strand.
TGCGTCGCCGCAATTTCTTCCGCCACTGCATTTTTCTTTCTCGCAGATGAATCCCAGTGGTGTGATTATCTGTCATTACAGCCCAATTTCAGAGCAGAAGACATATGCATCGGGGTAGATACAGGAGCTGAGAGGCGGGATGATGAACAAGCTAAAGGCCCGATTACTCACCGAGGTCATGGTAACTTGCTTTGTTGTTTATCGAGCAAAAGGAAGGAGAAGGAGGGAAAATGTATCCCTCCTCACTTTCCTTTGTAGAAAAGTCTGCCAGGAAACAAAAGTGCTGTGGGCCAATCAGAAAGCTTTGTCTTAGATCAGGGGTGTCCAAACCTTTTTCACCGAGGGCCACATATAAAAAAATATTCGAAGGGCTGGGCCACTCTAGAGGTGAGGTTTATTGCATCATAAGTTAAGTTATAAGTTAGCAAAATCAATCAAATGTAAGTAAATGATGCTTGATACAACAGCCTACATCACAGCTTTCCATAGGGTTTAATTAATTTTTTTAGCAGCTCATTCCTTAAAACAGAAGCCTTAGATTGCTTATCATACGAGGAAATAGGAAGGGTATATTTCAAGGTTGTTATTTAAATAAGTTATTGGGCTTTTTTCTTATCAACTTAGATTTGTTAGAACATATTTTCAACTTTAATTGACAGAAAGTGGGCTAATTAACACATGAACATTACTGTGTAACATGTTTACAGATATATTTAAGAAGTACAATACAAGACAAGCTCAATTTTCATTATTTTATTTTTTTATTTTTCTTCTTTTTTTTCAATGCCATGCCCACACTACCCTTGCGATCGACCGGTCGATCGCGATCGACGTATTGGGCACCCCTGGTCTAAACGCTTCCAGTCAGAACTTCATTACTCATTAGATGGTGTCATTGCAGATGTGACTGAACAGGTCGGCCTCGCCTGCTAAAAGAGGATTAAGAAGCAAGATTTGTGTGTGTGTCTTAACGTGTGTGTCTCAGCGCGACCTTGTCCTGAGCTCAAGCCTTGGCAGGAAAACAGATCTGCTGAAAAGAATCGGAGGAAAAACACAATACACTCCCTCAGACACACACACACACACACACACACGCACACACACACACACACACACACACACACACACACACACACACACACACACACACACACACACACACACACACACACACACACACACACACACACACACACACACAGATATTGTGTGAGAGGATTATAAAGAACATTTCCATATAGGCAGAACACAACACAAGCACAATGCTCTTTATGCCTTTGACAAGTTCTTGCTTGTCAGTCAGAAACTAAACTTACACACACACAAACACACATTAATGTATAAACTACATCTATCTGTCCAAAGTAGGGCATCACAGCGCCTATCACAGAAAGGCGTCACACATCAGGAGCGCTTTCAATGAAAAAGGTGTTGCAAAATTACCGGAACAATTAAATGCTGTCCTCTTCTGTGTTCCTGTGTGCAGCTCCCCAGACACACTGCAGGGTCATTGTCCGTGCATGAATGGAGATGACGCCACCTGCAGCCACTGTAGGCTGAAATACCCCCCCGATCACAGGGTGGTTGCATCACCAGGTGAACGGGAACATTGCCGGCTATATTTAATGTCACTAATGGACGAGGTATTAGATGTTCTGCTGTGAAAAAGTGGCCAATTTGTGATGGATTCATGGTGTTCTGAACGAATGGTAATTTCCTGAAATGAGGAGACAAAATTGACTTTAAGTGTATCAATGCATATTTGGCTAAGTTTAGTCATCATGATGATTCTTTTGACTGTTAATTAAAAGTGTTTATTGAAATAGTTGGATGTTGTTACATGTTTTCACTGGTTTTGTCGAAGCTAGTTTGCTGATTTGGCAGTGGGTTCAGCTCTTTGGTTCAAAGTGAAATGTTTGAACAGCTATTTGATTGATTGCCATGAAATTTGGTTCAGGCATTCATGTTACATTACATTACATTGCATTTAGCTGACGCTTTAATCCAAAGCGACTTACGATAAGTGCATTCGACCAAGAAGATACAAACTTGAAGAAAACAGAATCATATAAGTACATCAGGTTTCATAGAGCCAAAACATTTCAAGTGCTACTCAACTGGCTTTAGATAAGCCAGTCCTTTGTTAGTATATAAGTGCTTTGTTAGTAATTCTTTGTTAGTAGTTCTATCGCTCGAAGTGGAGTCGAAAGAGATGAGTTTTCAGTCTGCGCCGGAAGATGTGTAAGCTTTCTGCTGTCCTCATGTCAATGGGGAGCTCATTCCACCATTTTGGAGCCAGGATAGCAAACCGACGTGTTTTTGCTGATGGGAACTTGGGTCCCCCTCGCAGTGCGGGTGCAGCAAGCCGTTTGGCTGATGCAGAAGTTGTGTCGCTTTCTGAGTCAGGAGGGGACGTATCCTCCCGATGTTGTAAAGAGTGTTGTGGCAGCGATGTTTGCGGTGAAGGACAGGTTGTTATCTAGGGTCACACCCAGATTCCTTGCAGTCTGAGTCGGGGAAAACAACAGAGGGGCCAATGTTGATTGTTAGGTCAAGAGTGGGACAATCTTTTCCCGGAAGGAAAAGCAGCTCAGTCTTGTCAAGGTTGAGCTTGAGGTGGTGAGCAGACATCCACTGAGAGATGTCTGCTAGACAAGCAGAGATGCATGCGACGACATGTTCCCCTTAGGATTAATTGTAAAAGTGATCCTCAACTTTTTCTCTAGAACCACTTTCTTGTTAGAAGGTGACTTTTCCTGCTTAACAAATGCTGAACCAAGATGTTACATATGATATGGCAAACACTATATCTCCTAAAGATCAGCACGTTTTATTGTGAGCATAGTAGCTGTTGATATTAGCATTTAGCTCAAAGCTAATGCAGACTAAAAGAGCGTCTAGCATGGCGTGAGTATAGCTACAAAGTTTGACATAATATAAAAACAGGTCACAATGTGTCAAAACGTTGTCACTATGTTGTTGAATCTGTTTTTTTACAGTGTTTATTTTTCACACATTGTGCTGTTTTTTTTACATTGCTATGGACAAATAAATGGATGAATGTGAGAAAAACAGAACACTGGCAAAGTGTAAGAACACCAGTTTCCTTTATTACAGCCAAACATGAAACATGAGGGGGAGATAAAGAGAAGCAGATGTGATAAACTCTCTAACCTTCCCCACTCATTTGAGCTTTTTTAATTTGTGGCAGGCACCAGCGACGTGGTTGAGACACGTGAGCATGTTCCTGCAAGACAAGTCTTTTTCTAAGTTTGGTTTCAGTCACAAGTTTTTTACTCTGTCAAAGGGAGAAGTTAACAAAGAGCAGCATAACAACAACAACAAAAGAGAAAGAGGAAAAAGCACGAAGGAGGATACAAACACCTGCGTTTCTCAGCATTCGGAAAGTACCCCCTCCTATACACACACACTCAAACGCACAAACATGAACACAAGAAACCCAAGTGTTATGTTCTTTCACTTTCATCACCATAGGTACGCAGCAGAAGTTCTCCAAAGGGCCCTCGCAAACCACAAAGTAGCCAAAATCCTTGCCATTCTACGTAGCTGCCGGCAACAATACATACACTTGTTTGGCCGATTCGTTTTGTAGGTCTCCTTTGTGTATTAGGATGAAGAGCGAGAGGAGGGGTGAGGCGGGCTACGAGGGGGTCTGGGGTGTTTTCTATGCTGGTTTTGGACAACTTCTTGGGGCAGCGTGGGCAAATACGGAGGGGCATCTGAAGCTCAGCCAGAAAAAGGCGACAGACTGTGTGTGTGTGTGTGTGTGTGTGTGTGTGTGTGTGTGTGTGTGTGTGTGTGTGTGTGTGTGTGTGTGTGTGTGTGTGTGTGTGTGTGTGTGTGTGTGTGTGTGTGTGTGTGTGTGTGTGTGTGTGTGTGTGTGTGTTTCTGTCTGGACTTATCTCTTGGGTGTCTGTACCTGATTGTTTGGGCTGTTCTTTTATTTTGGTCCTTTCTATTATTTTATTTTTTTACTCCAATCCCATTTCTCTCTCACTCTTTGACCTGACCTATAATCTTATCCTCCAATACCCCACTGGCTCATTGTCCCAGACACAACAAACTGAATAACACACACACACACACACACACACACACACACACACACACACACACACACACACACACACACACACACACACACCACACACACACACACACACACACACACACACACACACACACACACACACACACACACACACACACAGACACAGCCTTGCAGCTCGCTCTATTGTCCAAACCCTAATGCCGCATTGGACTCATGCCCATGTCAACAAGCTCCCTGTCCGTCTTTCTGTCTGTCTGTCTCTCAGCCTCTCTTTTATTCATGTCACTGTGACCACTCTTTTCTCTTTATTATGCCGCTCTCCATCCCTCCTCCTCCTCAGTCCTTATGTCCGGCTTCTCTCCCACTCCTCTCTCCGCTCATGCTGTCGTGCTCTCTAAGCCGGGCTGAGCAATTAGTTAATGTACCCTCCACCCTGGGGGTGATTCTGGCACGGCCGACCGACCGAGCGCTGGTCTGCGTCCGCGAGTGTGTGTGTGTGGCTTTGGCACTGACGCTGAGTGGGGTTGCTGGGCTTACGGCGGACCATCCAGAGTGTTTTTGGCACCGGTAGCATTTTGGACAGCCATCACCTCTTCTCTCTACACATCCACTCAACCGTAGTAGCCAGCCCTCTGTCTGGGGCTCGGGTAAACAGGCTTTTAATTACCATGGGGAAAGACCCAAACTCTAAGAGATCAATTCACATTTACACATTTTTGGCCTGTACCAATTGATTGTACTGTGTTTTTTCTTTCACACCTTGTAACACATTATATAAACAGTTATTCATTTATTTCTCTCTTCCAATTGTTTTGTAGTTTTGTTATAGAAACATTTCGTCATTTAAATCCATTTTAAAATGTATGATCAGAGTACATTCACAACAGCAGCTCTTTAGACCAGAGTGCTGTTTACACAGTTAAAGCTTTTCTCTAATTCCGGGATCAAAATCGACCTGAGGGCCATTTCAACAGGATGTATAAACAGACTATTTGGGGAAAATAACACGCGGAAACAAGCTGTAGAAATCCAGATTAATGACCCTGTAATCTGCATGTCATTTAAGTGTTTTAGCAAAACATACACATATGCATTGAATAAAATGTCTTTGTTTTTTCTACTATGTAGCTCTTTTTAATTTGTAGGTCTTGGATGTATATTCAATTTTTTTACTTGAGTTATTAGATTAATATTTTGTACATATAATATTTATTGCAAGTATCTTCATTTGGAAAGAGATCTCCTGATGCTCTCCCTTTGTTTTCCTTTTTCTGAACCCAGTTTCTAAGAATAGAGGGTGTCAGATGCTGTTCATAGTGTAAAGCCTTCTGATTTTGAGTTGTATAAGTAAGTATTTTTGTATATTTATAATAAATAAACATGATCAGATGACCAAAAAGGTCCAAACAATAATGCATAATTCTGTCCACACGTTGAAACAATTGCCCAACAACATCTGCAACATTTTGTTTTGTTGTTTTTGTGTTTCCTAATGTATTCCATATTGCACCCTTAAATCTGTTTTTGAATTGCAGCGGCTCTACATGCCACAGTTTAAACCCTGGCCCGCTTCGGGGCCTTTAAATCCATGCTTGGCTCTGTGAGGGTGTAAAAGGGCAGGCGAGCACGTCACTGGACCCCTCTGTACTTTGTAAAGGCCTTGAAGGACACTCAGCATGAATATCCACTCTGCACAAACAACAAAAGGAACGGCTGCGTCACAAAGGGACACCAACATGGATGAGATGGAGCTCGGCCTGCTGCGGGGGGGGGGGGGGAGTGGAAATGCGTGCCAGTGAGTCTCTGTTTGTGTGTGTGCACATGATTGATTGTCAGCTGAATCCAATTAACAGGCATTAAACCAATAAGACCATCTTGGAGTTAATGGATGTAACCAATTCAGTATATCTCCAGCTTAGTGTAGTGAGGGCAATAACAAAGTTCTGCCTGTGACCCCTTCTGTTTTTCCTCATGGACGCTGGCTTTAACATCCCCCCCCTTTTTTGGTTTGCATTAACGGCATTAGGTCATGGTTGTGCAGAATACATGTAGACAGCTAATGGCCATTGGCTAGGTCAAGCAGTGGAGAAATAGCACTTGTTTGTGTGTGTGCAGGGGGGAGTGCGTGTGCGCATTTGTCTGAAATGTAATGCAATCGGGCATGGCCAGAAGGACAAAAGACGAGACAGCAGCTCGACCTATTCACCTCCCCACCCCCATGCTCACACACACACACACACACACACACACACACACACACACACACACACACACACACACACACACACACACGCACACACACACACACACACACACACAGACACACACACAGAGACACACACACATAAAAATGTTTGCTTGCCTACCTAATTCTTCTATTTCTGCAAAAAAATGAGCAATCTGGATGTCCATGCCCTAAAAACAGCAATGTGTATTCCAAGCCCCCTCGCTGTGTAATTATATTTGTGCAGACAGACAATCGGATGATTCTGACAGGACGGAGTTATATTTATATATTTCTGCTGTTATTCCCCTGCCCCATAGAGAGATGATCCACTTCCACTGCTCAGTCTGAACGTCTGTCTGAGCTCACTCGGATGTTGTCAGCTCAACACGGATATTTCAGTTTGTTTGTGTGTCGATTGTCGAGACACAACAACCCAAAAGCCGACTTCCTTGTTAGTGGGATTTATTTCTCACCTTTTTCTTAACTATCATTTTTTCCTTTTTCTGCACCTGTGCATGTGTATGGTGGTGAGTTGGTGTTTCACTGCAAATTTGAGCATTTGGAAAAAGCAGACATCTGTGGACCTCAGAATTTGTCAATATAAAACAAAAAATATTAAGTTATTGTTATAACCTTTCCAAACGTATTACATCGTCTTGCGTTTGCTTTATATTTTATATTGAAAATAATGTTCAATACACATGTGTTTTATTTTATCTCCTAATCTAGCATTAACACATTTGTACCATAACATAAAATAATACACTTTGCAGGATGATGTGACGGCAAAGTTGAAAATATAGTGGCCATAGTACATTCTGGGACCTAAAAAGTATGACAAATGTTCTTGTCTGTTGCTGCTGCAGTGACCCAGTTTTGTCAATAATCTGATTAAATGTTAATGTAATTTCATATTGATTAATTGTATCTTATTCTATTCATATAGTGGGCATTTCTGTCTTTAAATGGCTGTAACAGGACTCCTATTGTTATTTGGCATCAGTCTGCCCTAACCATTATGAATGAATACACAGCTCAGTGCACAGCTGAGTGGAACACATATTCAATTCCAAGAAGTTTCAGCTTGTTACAAAGGAAAATAGAATTACGACTATTGCAAATCCCTGCCAGCACATCTGCCAAATCGTTGTTATTTTGATACATGGCATTGTGTTGTGTTTTTCCCTCTAGTGAGTAGTGTCATGGGTGCTGCAGCTTGTGTTGCAGCTTAACAAAAGCATGCTGCTCTTTCGTATGGTCAAAAAATCATAATGGAAAATCTATTCCACTTGGCTACAAATACATTTGAACTTTTGCACATTGCATGCAGCTGCTGAAAAAGAAACACAATTTAGTAGCCTAACATGAAGAAACAAGGAATTCATGTATAAATACTTCTTATGTAAAAAGCTTAGATTATCGCGTGCATGTGGGCAGAGAGAAATAAAAGGTGGCTTCAAAATCACATATTTCATTGTCTCCATAAGCCCATTTTGTATTAGAAACACTAAGGAAGATCACCATGTTGTAGTTTATTAGTATGACCTGGGCTGCCCTGCATCATGCCTGTGTCTGTGTGTGTTTCTGTATGTTGAGTTTTTCTCCTTTTGTGCCGATGTGGCATCTGCTGTGGTGCGGGAGGTGATGGAGAGGTAGCAGCAACCTGAGCCAGGCTGGCTGACGGCCGCCTCTGAGTCCATATGCCTGCTCGGAGGACACACACTCTCCTGGCAGGACACACTCCCACACACTGGATGCTTAGTTACCTCCCTCCCTCCCTCCCACACACACACACACGCACACACGCACACACGCACACACACACACACACACACACACACACACACACACACACACACACACACACACACACCACACACACACACACACACACACACACACACACGCGAGCACACAAACAGTGAAGCTGCACTACGTGTGTGGAGCTACATCATCCGTGCTGGAGTGTGAAGGGAACCAAAGGGTAGCGGAGGTAGCGGTGTGTGTGCTGCCAAATCACCACATAATGGACTGTTCCGGGACCAGCCAACCTGCCCACCATATGGACTCAACACATCAGTGGAGCGAAGGAGCCAACACACACATGCAATACTATATAGGTACCAACAGATAAGAAGATTTTATCTTAAGTACACACTCATGTAACACCTTGGACAAGTATAGCACATGTTATATAAGCATATTAAGCTTAAAATAGTAATATTTTTTAAATGATGTAATACTCATTAGTTTTAATGCAATTCTAAAGGGTAAGGATGGTGATACGTTTTTCTTGTTAACAACATAGACATTTTTGGATCCCACTAACAAGTATTGTGAGTTAAATCTACATATCCTGGTGCCGTACGTCCTTATCTACAAATGGATATTAGTCCCTACCAATTGCACTATTGTCTTTTCAAGTAACATTTTGGATACTAGTCAGTCATAAGCTTCACTTATTTCTTCCAGCACTGTTTGTTCACTTCCCACTGGCATTTTGTTCTCTGACTCAATATTCTCTCAGAGCCAGCAAACATGTTAGCATGTTAGCTTAGCTCGTTGCTAACAGGAACATGAAGTATGTGGGGAAACAGTACGTTTTATTTATAGGATCATGATACTTATCAAACTTTTACCTTTTTTTCCGTATTGATAATTCTATTCAACCCAGTCTCACAGCATTTCGTGTAATAGTCACGAAATTAATTGAATCTATTGATTCGTGTTCACCAACACGATTTTCCCATTTTTTTCATGTCACACAAAACGATTTTAAAAGCAATGTATTTATATTGGTAGTATGTTTCGTGCCTGCACCACGTCTTTTTGTCTGGTCGGGTCTTGGAAGACCAGAAGCTGTGTGATTCATAAAAACATGTTCCTACTCAATATCAAGCCACGATTATTGTTTTTATTTTAAATTGTATAATGTCTGACTTTTTTTGCCGTCCGCGAGGAAAATAAATGGGGCTCAGAGCCTCAGAATACTGAAATCTGTATTTTTTAAATCTTTTTTTCCATCTAATTTGTTATTATTTGGTGCAGGCACGAAACATACTACCAATAGAAATACATTGCTTCTAAAATCGTTCTGTGTCAGAATACTGAAATCTGTTTTTTTTGTAAATCTTTTTTTCCTTCTAATTTGTTATTATTTACATTGCTTTTAAAATCGTTCTGTGTGACACGAAAAAATGGGGAAATCATGTTGGTGAACACGAATCAATAGATTAATTTCGTGACTATAACACGAAATGCCGTGAGACTGGGTTGTTCTATATGGCCTTTAGCATGTCGAGAGGACTTTCTGATTCAGAAAAACGGTCCCAACAAGTCAACTTGCTGAACTGATTTGGCCTAGCAATAGCAATACATACTCAAGTGTTGCACTTCCTTACCCCAGCGGAATAATTCATGGGTGCTGTTTTCCAAATACACATTAAGGTGGAAACAGGTGTTCCTTCCATTGTCCTTTCATCGCTGACAGCCTTTGTTCTGCGGCTGGTATCATCTGTGGAGGGCGAGTTGCATCTCCTGCTAATGTATTTCATCAGCCACAGCTGTATCGGATGCTCTCCATTGGTGTGGAAATGAGGGTCGTCAAGTCGCCAAGTGGCTCCTTCATCCACATTAAAGAGACAGAGAGGAGGGGGGCTGCTAATTATTCTGGCTCAGGTGTATGTGTGTTATTTATTTGTGTGTGTATCAGGGAGCACAAAGCATGACGTTTTACCCCCAAGTCCCACTATCAGAATGGATGGCCCCATTAGGGAAGCTTTTAACCCCTGACTGAGAGATTGAACCATCACAGTGCAAAATTGCTACAGAGATATAAGACATTACTTGTCATTGGTGCAGTATGGTGGTGAGGTAGAATAATATCTTTAATCAAAACTTCTACTATATTATTAAAACCCTGGCAGATATATCTTTTTTGTTTGGTCCAGAAAAGATTGGCCTAAGGATTTGTACAGATATTAATGGTCCCCAAAATAATTAGACAATGTATGTACATGTATTGTTTGCCAGGCCCAACACAACACATTTTTTACTTTATTATATCATTACTTCCTTCGGTCATCCTTCTGAAAAAAGGAAGCCTACTTTAATAATGTTTTTTGTTGCAACCCTTCCTGCGTTTAAGATCTACCTAGTAACTGCAAACAAAACTACTCAAGCTGCATATTCCAGCTGCTCTTATAAAATCTATACGATTTTAAGATTGAATATGAGATTAAATGACTAGGGTTTATCTTCTAGTGTGTTGTGTGTTTTTTTCAGGAGGATCTCCTAATCCCTAAACCTGATTGGTTGAACATGACATGTTTTGTAGTGGGTCGTGTTCCCAGCAGCTCGTCCTTTGTCTTCAAATCCCTCATCTTGTAGTCAAGCAGGCCCAAACTGCTCTGTGCTTTTCTCTGAAGAACACAAGGTACAGACTTTTCTCAGCAATACTGAAGGCACAGCGCTGTTCAGCAGTAATGTTTGTGCATGTCAAATGTGATCCACTGCTTGTGCACTATTTGTATGCTGATGCCTTTCACGTTCAATCCTATTTTTCAGTCCATTTACATAGTGCTTGAATTCCTCTGACTGCCGGAAAGTGCTGAAGCTCACAAATAGAAACAAGAGATGGAATTGAAATGTCCTTTATACATAATCATAAAGCAGATTCAAGTGTGCCTACTCCTTGCCGGTTTGTTCTTTTCACGCGCTGACAATGTTCCGGAAAGCAGACAAAACAAGAAATCTGTCAAGCCAAGCAAAAAATAAATTCTGTGGAAGGAAGTATAGAGACGTATGATGGAATATCATAAATACAGAGTCTGTGTCGCCTTCAATAATGGATGTCGCTGAGGGCAGCAACTTTGAATTTGGACTTGTTATTGATATTCATATGTTTTGGAGGGATAGGGATTACATTTTTTCGTGTTGGTGAACAGCTGTGTACACTTTTGACCTTGGCTATCCGCTGGCATGTATACGTCCACACCATATAGCCCTCACCACCTATAGAGTTATAAATCTTTCATAAGCACATCCCACCGCACACATGAACCGTAACATTGTATCTTAATGACACGTGTGATAGATGATGAGTGCATCCTTTAATTATTCTGTCCTTCTATAATTACTGCATCTCGGTGCTTATAGTTAACTCCCTCATAAATCTCTTAGCATATTGTGCCTAATGTAAAGAGACAGGGGAATAAAGGGAATACCACTCCATTGGCAAATAAAATAAAAAGAGGGACACTATTTAGTATAGTGTTCTAATTTATTAGAACCAGTGTAAAACCATTTCCTATGGTGTTCAAAATCTGGAATCAGGCTACACAAAATCCCCTTCAAAAAATTAATACGGCTGCTAAATGGACCTTTTTTCTGCTGTTTCCAGGGTCAGGTATTACTCATAACTTCAGTTTTTAAGCAATCTTGGAAGATTACTTGGAATAAAAGAAAGTTTGAGCACCAACAATTTCTTTTTTATGTTTTGAATGTAATCAAGGTTCAAGTTCAAGGTTCTTTATTGTCAATCTGACATAGCTACAGAGTAATTATGCAGTTGAAAATCTTATGTCACAGGCTTCTCCAACAATGCAACATAATAACATAACATAATAACAATAAGAGCATGAGCAATACAAAAATAATAATAGTTATAAAAATGAAATAAAGTTATGATGTGGAATAGACATCACATCACAAAAACATCACATCACAAAAACAACCCCTATCCAAAGGGGAAAAGCTGAAGGGCCTTGTAACTCACATAAACAGAAGCGCCTTAGGCCAAAAGCTTTTCAAGATAATGGCTGAGGGAAACACAAAGAGAAACACCCTCTCAGGTGGACTTTTTCATGTGTTAATATTTCGGCATTAAAGCCCCCAGAGGGGACTCAGGTATCAGGTGCATTAACAATTGCACATGACACCCATTAGGTGTAAACACAACGTTGACATATAATCACCCTACACGGGGTCTCTCACTCTGCCATATCCTGAGGGGGAAATCTGGCTCCTCAGATGCTAAATGCTCTGCTATGCTAATGTTTACCAGCTATCGTAGCTGGCTTTGTCTGATAGGCATACAGTGTTTTCATCAGAGCTTGTTTTTGAGGAAAGAATTGCATCATGAAATGTGGTTGATGAGAGTTGTGTAACTAAACCGAAAGAGTTACAAAATGTAATTAACCCACATATGGCATTTTTGATGGTGAATAGGGTTTTATTCACTTTAAACTGAATGATATGAGCATTCAGTGGGCTGCAAACCTGTTCATTTTGTTCCTATACTGGCTCTCTGAATAATGCTTAGCTGTTATTTACAGTTTGAAGCAACTGCTCCTGCGTTCAGCATTATGTAATGGCTCTAGTGGAGGCTGCCATTTGATACACTTATGTAAACAGCTCTCCTGCCGTTCTGTGGGTGACTCATTTCTGCTCAAACCTGCACTTTGTGGGTGGCTGCTTGTTATTTACTGTGTTCTTACGTCATGATTTCACCAACGACCTCAAATGACGGTCACGAAAACATCGTCTTCGCACATGTAACCATTACATGACAAACACACACATGCAGACCCTTGACATTTGACATTTGGTGTAATTGGTTTTTCAGGGGAGATGGAGTATCAAGATAAACTGAAGGTTGTCTTGAATTCCCTTTTATACTCATCGCTCAACGAAAGACAAACAGAACATGTTTGTGCATTTTTCTCTGCTTTCCTCTCCCCGTTGTCCACCCTCCTCTCTCCTCGTCTTTGTCCCTCAGCCTGTGTTTATGTAAGTCTGTGCTCTGACCATGTTCTCATTTATGAGGGCTGTGACCATTAAAATATGTATGGTGGGTGGACAGCTTGTTCAGCTGCTCCCAATTGGCCCAAAACTTATGCATTTATTTAGCATTTTCATCAAATGGTTTAAAGGCTGTAATGGAAAGGTTGTAACTCTGGCTGGAGATTGGTTTAAGACATGTTTGATTAATTGAGCATTAGGAGGGTAGTGGTCATCGCTAACTTCATCACATGTACACCTAATATTAACGTAATCAAGGTTAACAAATAACACATTTTTTATCAGAGCATTTGATTAAATGTCAGGATGTAAAGTAAATGTCAACAAACATAATAAAAAATGCTTCTCATGTGAACTGCCAACCCTAGCTCTCAGTCGTTTTTTATAATCTGCCAATGTTTTTGCAAACTGAGACCTCTATATTTATGGATAAGATTGTATCTGATAACCTTATTGTTAAGTCACACCTGCCCAACAAGTAAATAAAACAGCATCCATCTTACGGCCTGATTTCCGATCATGTCAGCGGCCATTTTGTTGATGCTGCTGTTTGTTTGGTCGGACAAGCCCCAGATGTCACTGTTGTGCAATTGTGTTAATTGTGTTAATTATCAACTGCCACAGAGGCGCACATGATTATATACTGTAAACACACTGCCTCTGATTAGTTTTGGTTCATCCACATTACTGAGACCTAATGGATTTTCTCACCATCTATAATCTCTCGCTCTCTCCGCATGAATACACACACCAACACCTAAAGTGTGTATCTGACAGCCATTCTATATTACAGCACATTGCATCAGACTGCTTTATATGCCGAGCCATGCAATTCATAGACATCTTCCCCTCTCTCTGCCACACTGTTCCTGAATTGCTCCACATATTCTCCAACACTCACAGCCTGTCAGATTATATCAGCAGTTAAGAAGCCTCTTTCCCCTCAGACAAATCGATGAATAACACGTGTGTTTTGTGGGAAAGAGCTCTGGGGAATGAGTCCTAGTTGGGGAATCAAAAGTAGATAATACCTGCCATCTTTAATATGCAGGCAGTTTATGTGATGCTTACTGTAGCAGAGAGATCCATAATTGGGACAAAGTGACATCAAGTCTGATAAAATGATTGATAACATGAAATAGCCCCACAGAAGGTCAGTAAACAATGTTAGATTGCCGAAATGATCACACCAAAACTATAGCATCAATGTTTTACAGATATGACCAAATGCAGGTATATTTCCTGATATTGTAAAGCCCAGTTAATACATTTGAATGTAGTCACTTTCTTGTAATTATTTAGACAGAATCATTGACACTGTTAAATACACTAAATATGATGCTGGAGCCAGAAGACGGTTAGCTTAGTTTAGCACCAAGACTGGAAACAATGGGAAACAGATAGCCTACGTACCTCTGATGTAAAGCTGATCTGTCAACCAGCTCCTTTAATCACAAGATCACTAACTCACATGTACAATCTTATTTGTGTGTAAGTGTCTTCTGGAGAGCAAAAAAGTCCAATATTAGGCTAGCAAACTTCAAAAGAGAACATATTTCTCAAAATGTTGAAGTTGTAATGCTTTAGGAGGGATAATTTGGCTATTAGTGTTTTGTTGTATTCACCTCAGTAAATGCAGTTTAGCACAGCACTAACACACAGTTAGTTCAGTTACTCAAAGTGGATCAGTTGCAGTTCCGCTCAAATGTAGGGAAATACACATTTTCACTTTTGAGAACAACAATGACTAATTTAGTCCTCAGACATTCTTAGTGATGTTACAACAATCAATCCTGCTTAAATACAACCATAGTCTAATTGTAAACAATATACAATGTATCAGGAAAGATGTATTAACCCCCAAATAGTGAAATTATCTCGAAATTAAAAATATCTGGGTGCACTGTATCATGTACTCCTACATTTTGTCCCCTACCCTGAAGTGTTGAGCAGACAGGCAGACGGAGAACACAGTGGTAGTGGCTGATCATTGCATTATTCATGCTCATGCAATGGCCTCAAGCTCAGTCCGTATGGTGAGCTAGACCATGCAGCCTAGCAATAGGTTAACCATAATAAAGAAGCAAACAACAGGCACTCATTTCAAATGCCTGAGTCTGAGAGAGTCTCTCTCCAGAGACACCTGTCCCTGCATTTAAACACATGCATTCAGACAAAGAAAATAATTGTTGCACTCCTTTTCAGTGCCAGCCACAAATCAACAACCCTTGCTGTCTTACATCACCACATCCCACTCGTGTCCCTGTCTTTTTTCCCCCTTTTGAAGCACTTTCCCTTTTCCTCCCTTCTCCTCTTCCAGCCCTAAAAGGTTGATCTGTGACTGAGCTTGTTGCGTCTTTTATCGGCGTCTCGCAGCAGCCCGGGGACAAAGGGCAGCTGAAATGCCACGATGTCCCTATATTCTGCCTGTGTGCGCAGATGCAAACGCATGAAAAGACGACTGACATTCAGTCATCCGCGCTGAAAAGCTGAAATACAGTAGAGGGGATGGAGGCAGACAGAGAGGGTGAAGGGGGATGCTTGCTTTGTAATTGATTACGCTAAATCCCAAGCTAAAAGGAGAGGCTAGACAGCGGATAACCAGGGGGGAGACAGAAACCCTCTGTGGAGTGTTTCACTGAGTCTCTATCTGCACTTAATTTGTTTTTCATTCCTTTTTTTAGACACACAAAATGAACTTTGCCTCATATTTTAAGCATCTTTACTCATTCCTTTGGGTGCTTCATAGGCAATCCTGTCTCAGTTTAAAGGTCAAAGGTCAGTTAGCCTCCACCTCTTAAATCTACTGTATGTGTGCGTTTGAGTAGGTGTGTGTATGTGACAGTGTGTGTTAATCCTGTATCCGTATCTACTAATCTGTCTCTGCTGCATGTCTGATCCCTGACTCTCTGCACATGTAATCTCACCATCCTCCTGTGCACCTCACACTGCCATTATGTGTATTTGTTGGTCTGTTTCTATGTGTTTTCTGGATTCATATGTTTAAAACTGTTCAGAGCAATCAGTTCCATGTACTAAATGAGTTCTGTTGCCTTTGCCCGCTCTGCTGTCCCATTAAAAGGGTTTGACTAGGATCCTTTTAAAACACAAATCAATGCACCAATGAGCCTCTGAGGACATTTCCCCATCACTGTACCTCACCATCAGTAACAACCTCTATCTCTTTAAGAAATGAATCTCCCTTTGGTTTAATGCAGTGATGAAGGACACGTCCAAAATCGTTAAATGAATTCTGTTCTTGACTCAAGGGAATACTTTACTGTTTCTTTTGTCAATGTTCAAACCGTACAAAAGAAGAGATGTTTTCTGTACTCAACTACACATCTATGCTGCAGTCCTGTGAGGCGCTTTGAAATCCTAACTTGAGGATATTTAACAGGTGTAATGTTCACCATGTTGACCATGTTGGCTTAGCGTGTTAGCAGGCTAAGATTTTTGGAATGGCTACGGCTTTTGCATAAACCAAGCAAGTAAGGAGACTAGCAAAGTCCATAGAAGAACCACGCATTGCACAAAATGTCTGAAATTAGTTTAATTGAGAGAATCAAATAATTAAATTCTCACAAAATAGGGTATTCTTGTATCCAGACAAGCAATATTTTCCATTTGCTCAACTCAAAACAAAATATCTGTATATCTCTTCTTTCATTTAATCTTCCTTCTTTTTTTACATCAACATATATTTACAAGTCCCATTTTAGTAATAAAAGAGAAGCGCTCTTATAATCTCTTAGAATTGCAAGAAGGGGGGTGTTTTGAATAAATGAGCTTTGATCAGGCTGATGCTGTAGCTCTGCGAATGTTAATGTTACATGCTGCTATGGAAACTAAAGGGCGTCTGAAGGTCGCTTCACTTCAAGGAAGCACTAATACATGCATGCATTGGGTTGTAGTAGGCCCACCTGGAGATGAAAGAGGCGACCAGGGGAGGAGATGAGCGGAGAAAAAGGAATGATGCGGCAGATGGAAGCAGTACGCTCACTCGCACAATATCCCCGAGAGTGTTTTATTGTGTATTCACTGAGCGTGTCCTAAAAAACAATCCCATCTTTAGCCTCACTGCAACCACACCTCTGCTCATCCTCTGTCTTGAGCCAAAGAAGATTTGAATATTCTCAACGCAGCATGCTGGGATTTTGTTTCTTAATCCCGCTACCCATGGCAGAGAAGCTTGAGACCCCGGATCAGTTTATGGAGCACAATGAAATGTAGATGCAGAAGTTGAAGTGCAAGAAAAACTAAAGTAAAACAATAAAATAAAATGTGAAACACTTTCACTCCTGGAAATTGGATACAAGCAAACATCTTTGCTTCTAACACTTAATATAGTGCCTCCATCTGTGTACGTGTGTGTGTTTGTGTGTGTGTGTTTAACTCAGGCCCTTTGACCTTTACTATCTCCATCACTATGAATATTGAAGAGGAAGAGAAGCACTCTGCCCATTCAATATGTTCCAGAAATGTACCGTGGCATGTGCACTTTATGAAGATGTATTGGTTG
Organism: Trematomus bernacchii; assembly: GCF_902827165.1. Lineage (NCBI taxonomy): Eukaryota > Metazoa > Chordata > Actinopteri > Perciformes > Nototheniidae > Trematomus > Trematomus bernacchii. The sequence goes on from NW_022987641.1 coordinate 3,678,590, forward strand.
CCGTCTGAGCTTGTGAGTGCGTGGGTGTGTGAGTGTGTATGAGTGTGTGTATGTTGGCTCTTGTCAGGCTCATACTGTAGGTGCTGTACCTTTACTGTTATTTATGCATGTATGAGAGCTCTGAATCAATCCATCTGCATTATGCTGTGTATAAATGTGATGTAGAATGAAAATGGATCTGACCCTGAGGTCTATTGTCCCAGTGCTGTCTTTATATGCCCTTGACTTAAATGGTTCACTAAATCACAAGCACAGTAATGCACGGAGACTGAAAGAGAAAGCACAATAGCAGAGGGGACACTTAGCTGTGTCTTTATCCAACCTCAAATGTTGGAAAAGATATTTCCATTCAATAGGCTGGTTTTAACTCAAAAAACGTCTTTTGATTTATTCTAGGAAAGCTAGTAGTCAGTCATTTGTATAGAGTGCACCATGCAATTGAGTCCCTTGTTCACTCTATCATAATGTACCTATATGATACAAATGTAATATTTGTTATGAGAAGTACAATTACAATATAGATACTGAGAAATGTTGAGTCATTATTAGTGCCATTTCTTTAAAGTGTGTCATAAATGCTGGCTGTCGCTTGCTCAAACAATTCCTCCCAAGAAAATCTCAACGGCTACGTATGGTTATTATTTCTAAGCCATGTTTTAAAACTGGTCACTATCATTTGAGTTAGCTTCTGCCCCACTTAACAAGTTGTTGTTACTGATGGGTATTTATTGCATTCATCCATCATTTCCCCATCTCTGTTATAATTTCTTACCTCATTTCATTTCATTTCAAACCTTTATTTATCCAGGTTGTATCCCATTGAGATCATTGATCTCTTTTTCAAGGGAGACCTGCTCAAGTAGGTTCCACATGAAACATTAAAAACATAACAGAGCAACAAAAGGACATCATACAGTAGCATTACAGGGATTACAATTTACATACTATCCACATGCACAGGTACCAACAGCTTCCGATTCACTAGCATCCAACCGAGCTTTAAAAACATTTAGTGGCACCAGATTGCTCAGTTTCCATTTTAATTGCAGACTATTCCAGGACAGTGGAGCTGCGCATCTAAATGCTATTTTCCCTAAGACAGTCCTAGCAGTTGGCACATTTAATAAAACCATAGCATGCGATCTCAGGCAGTAGCCACTTACAATTCGCCGTGAGATCAGGGAGCAGATGTAGGATGGAAGTTTCCCTAACATGGCTTTATATATACAAATGTACCAGTGACTGAGCCTCCGTACAGTTAGTGAAGGCAGACCAGCCCTTGCATACAGGGTACAGTGATGGGTTAATGCTTTACAGTTTGTCACAAATCTCAGTGCACTGTGATACGCAGCATCTAACTTGACCAGGCAATTGGCAGGTGCATTCATATAAATCAGATCACCATAGTCCAGCACAGGTAAAAAGGTCACAGTGACTAGCCTTTTTCTGGCCTCGAGCGAGAAACAGGACTTGTTCCTGTAGAAGAAACCTAGTCTAACCCTCAGTTTTTTAAGCAGGTTATTGACATGTCGTTTAAAAGTGAGACAATCATCAAGCCAGATACCAAGGTATTTGTAACAGGCAACCACTTCAAGTTTTATTCCTTGCGTAGTTAAAATATCTAAAACAGGCTCTGGTGTCTTTTTGGCTTTTGAAAAGAGCATTACCTTGGTTTTATCAATATTTAAAAGAAGCTTTAGTTCAGAGAGCTGAGTCTGAATAATGTTAAAAGCAGCTTGCAATTCAACAACAGCCTCCTTAATGGAGGGACATGCACAGTACATAACGGTATCGTCCGCATAAAAATGTAAGGTTGCTCCATCGACATTTTCACCTAAACTATTGATGTAGATGGAGAATAAAAGTGGACCTAAAACAGAACCTTGAGGAACACCATTAGTAATGTTTAACCACTCAGAAGACAGCCCATCAAAATGAACACATTGGGACCTTTCAGAGAGGTAGTTCACAAACCACCCCACTGCATGGCTGGATAAGCCAATACTGAGTAGCCTCTGCTTTAAGATGCGATGATCGACGGTATCAAACGCTTTGGAAAGGTCAATAAATAGAGCTGCACAGCTCTGCTTATTATCTAAAATACTCGCCACATCATTCACCACTTTCATTGTGGCAGTGATGGTGCTATGTTGCTTTCTGAAGCCTGACTGATGTTTAGACAGGATGTCATTTGTACATAAAAACACCTTTACCTGCTCACTCACTAGGCGTTCAAGAACCTTAGCCAGAACTGATAATTTAGAGATGGGCCTATAATTATTTAAAACAGTTGCCTCCCCTCCTTTCAGCAGAGGCAAGACATACGCTGATTTCCACCATTTTGGAATTGTGTTTGTGCTGAGGGAGAGGTTAAAAAGAGTAGTGAGAGGTGTAGCAATAAAATCTGCAGCTATCTTTAAAAAGAAAGGTTCCACGTTGTCCGGGCCGGCCGGTTTCTTAGGATCTAACTTGGTTAAAGCTTCACGAACAACATCAACAGTAAAAGGAGTAAAACTGAAAGGGTTTTCCAGACCACATTGTTCAGAGTCACAGACTGTGGCATCTGAATCAAACATAGAACCGCAGGACACAAAATGCTCATTAAAACAATTTAACATAGTCGCCCTGTCCGATATAGAGCCAGATGTTGTGGTAATGCACGGAGGTAGCTCATTTCGGATCTCACCGGTGGATAGCGATTTTATGGCTTTCCAAAATTTCCTAGGATTATTTATATTATATATTTATATTTATATTATATTTTATTACCTGCCTCCTCACACTACTCTTTAGGGGCTCTCATAATTATAAACTAGTTTTCCCACATGTTTTGTTAAACAACTTGGGCTAGTTTAGGGATCAACATCACAGAGACAGACAGGCACTGATTTAATAAGAACCACTGGAGTGCAAAGCATGGCCTGTTGCATCACATTGCATTTTGAAGCTGCTACTGTTGGTCAACCCCTGATGGATTTTATAGGACACTAAAATGTGCACACATTCTTCAAATAAAATGCAGTGGACACCAAATAGTAGGCTTTGGATATAGTCTATTTGTGATGCAATACTATTTCAGCCCATGTCACTTTTTATTTCCTATTTGTCATGAAATGCTCTCTATTTTCACAGTGCTTAACTTGCCGTTATGGAAGATGAAGTGTGTATCCTCCAGTTTGCGCTGGCCCAAACTGTACTGAAACTAGCCAACAACTATACAGCTTCAACATTTCTGAAGCAGGTGCATCATTTTGTATTTCTTGTAAAACATTTGCAAAAGTACGAGTGGGATTGATTACAGTGGGTTGTCCTTTTAGCTCTGTCTGCATACCCTCCACCAACCCCCATAAGACCCATACGTTTCAGTCACCGTCTTAAATTACTAATTAATTTGTCTTTCTGTCTCCGTGTCTCGGGACACCTCCGATCATCCTCCCAACTCTGCTCCAGCAGACAAGGACGGGTGAGGGCGAAGGGATCCTGTGGTCCGCACGGGGATTTCATCATGGCTTACTTCCAGAGGAATGAAACGGCGGCAAACAAGGACTTACACAAGGACAAACAACCTAACAGGCTGTGCTGGAGTTCTTCACACTGACAATTCTGGAAGTGACGATATCACACACACTGCTGTGCCCGGGTGGAGATCGAAACTGAGAAATACCTTTTAGATTACAATGTGTGTGCGTGTGCCATTAAGTTGTTTGTGTGGGACCCCAGACTCCATCACTAATGTATGCCTGTCTGCAACCTCCCCCACTTCAGACACACACATCCACACGCTCACACTGAAATGAGGTCAGATAGTGTCATGAACGTCTCTGCTGCGTGTCCTCAAGCACTCCATGCTGTACTCTGCGTGTGTGTGAATGCGCGTGTGTGTGTGTGTTTAGGGGCGTGTGTGTTGGAGAGGTTACTGTCAGGGCATGGGTGGTCACCGCAGCAGATCGTCTGATTGGCTGATTGGAAGAGTTGTTTTTGTTGTATCTCTGTGCCCAGTGAAGAGGAACAGACCCCCTGCAGACTGTGGCCTCCACACCAGACAGTCATCTCACACACACACACACACACACACACACACACACACACACACACACACACACACACACACACACACACACACACACACACACACACACACACACACACACACACACACACACACACACACACACACACACACACACACACACACACACACACACACACACACACACACACACACACACACACACACTTTCCCACTTTGGCGGGCTCACTTCCCAGACAGAAGTATGCTGTTCTTAACAAGTTGACAGATGTAGGCCATGACAACTGACTAAGCAAGCTGAAATATGATGCTCATATATACTTTTGCACTAGTTTTGGATACTGTTCATCAATTTAAAAACACCAGTGACCTGTATTTTTTCCTTTATCAATCCTCTTTCAACAATACTTCAAAAAGATATCCAGAAAAAACATGTTTCCCCCGTTCCTTCATCAGTAAGTGCTTGTGCATGAAGCCAATTTGAACATACTTACAAATACAAATGCAACAAAAGATGTTATTACTCTTCAAAACATAAAGGCTAATAACAGAGGACAGCATCTGAAAATAAAAATATAATAATTTGAATTAAAAACAATTATAGATAAGGAGAACGAGAAGTTGAGAAGAAAGTGATTCGGAGAGAAAAGTTTGACAAAATGTAAATCGAGTAGCAGGCAAACATGAGCACACGGGACCATCTCACAAAAAAAACTCAGCCATCTTGGGAAACACAGAAAGACATCAAAGGATGGATGCATGAAAAAGGAAGATGCGTGAATAATCTTGTTTGGGGACCAAATTATTATCATTATGCAGGATTAGGGCAGAAAAGTGTGTGTGACACTCTGTGTGCATCTATGCGCTTCTACGCATGGGTGTAAACAGTTGGACTGCACTTACAAGAGGAGACTGCTTTACATGTTGGAGTGCCAGGCTATGATGCTAATTGTATGATCATGCATGCATAACATATTTCGCCGACGCATGAGGATAGCTTCATGTTCCCATTATGTGGTAATGATGTGGATTTTAATTTTACTCATGGAAAGTGTGTCTGTGTCACATCTGAGGGTGAGCATTATCCTCCCTTTGAGGCCACGATGGTGTGATGATTACTGCATTGTGAATATGATGAGGTCAGGGGTTCCCAAAGTGGGGGTCGCGAGATGATTAAATATTATTATTATTATTATTTGTATTATTATTATTAATAATAACGTGTGCATATACATTTTTCAGGGGCGGACTGGCCATCTGTAGAATTTCCTCCTGTTGACAATTCACTAGGACACATTTTATAAAGACTAATAACAATTAACCTGGGGAAGGTTTTGTGTATGTTCAATAAAATCTGAATTTGAAATGAAAATAACCTTTACTTCTTTATATAATCAATTATCATTTAAATTATGTTCGTGTGTTAGATAGTAACATTTGCAAGGTCAAAATCTCTATCGAATGACTGACATCAGCCTTGATTGCCGGCTGTAAATTATTCAATGAAGCTTCCACTCTCATTGTAGCTTCATGCAAGCTGCTCCTGGCCATACATTGAAAACCATTCTCCACCAGATAATAAGATATTCTCTTTTATCTTCTGAGAGCTAAACTGCAAATCAAAAGAGTGACAGACGAGCTGAAAAATATCATTGTGTAAATGTTGGCCAGGCCAGAAGTTCATGCGTCCAGTTTCCTCTCGCCTCCGTCTGCACCTCGCAGCTTTGACAGCAGCATGCAATCTTCCATTTTCATCTCTCAAGACTAAGAGAGCAGTCGCCGTGGTAACGCCACTTAAACCCTGCTGTTTCCACCTGGATTCAGCCCACTGTGACGCAGGAATCACAGTCCACTTACATGACAGAAAAACGACCGGCATGGGAGGGAGAGCAACCAGGATTTGTTCTGTCTCAGAAACAGAGGCAGGGTTAGGTTTCAAAACATGTTTTGACATTTTTTTCAATCTGAGTTCAAGCATTAGGTAACCTGTTATGTCTGCCCACATGGCCAGCGTCAGAGACTGTTGAATACATATTTTCCAAATAATTCGGGGATGGCAAATCCTAAAATCGTACTTTGAACCAGAAAATAAAATGGAAAAAGAGGGTGCATCATCAATTTGGGACAAGTAACATAAAATCCGTAGTAATGTAAGATAAGAAAAGTTTTCTCACAGGGAATATTAACTCCTGAAAACACAAGAAGAACATGAAACTTCAGTATTGAGACGGTATTTGGAGTAAACATGCCACCTTTCCCTCATTGTGTGTCTATCCCTTACTGTGTTTCTCACTCCCTACCGGTCATTCACTTGCCCAAACTTGCACACAGGGAAGCATGAACATACACACACTGAACAGTGAAACAATTAAGCTTTGAGGTCCTTCACAGATTTAGATTGTTTTCCAGTTCAAACAGGATATCCTTATTTGATCTTGCTGAGTCAGACAATGACGCAAGAGGCCATTTTAGCGTTTCTATAGTGACCCCCACCTTGCGGCAATGTTCCGTAATTTAAAAAGTGATATAACAGCCTCAATTGTTCAATTGCTTAATCTTGTTGATCCGACTTGGCATTTGGCAGCTGTTCATTGACAAATTAATTACATTTATTTCCTGGAACCATGGGCAAAGCTTTACCGACAGCTACTGGGCTAAATGGATGGTTACACCCCAAACATTTATCTATTATTATCATAACTAGCAAAATAATAAGGGAACATTTATTCATCACTGATCGTGCAACCCTATACCACCACCTAAGTCATAAAATTACAAAATATATGTATTTTATGTGGCAGGGCAATAACCTTTGTGGTGCACTGCTGATGGTGATAGTATTTACTGTCCACAAAATGTCTTATAAAATAAAAAATACTAACCACGGGTCTTCTAAAAACAACATTGTCTCTGTCAGTGGACTCATGCCGAGTCGGTAACTCCACATGCCTCACACCTTGTTGTCATAGTAACACTGCTCTTCCAAGGTCAAAGCAATGACCTTTGTGATGCTTCAGTGGAGCATGCTGCAGAGGTGCAAATGGACCTCAGGACCCTGCTGGTGTGAGGGTGTTCGTACCACGGGAGAGAGAGGGGGGAGGGGGGGGGGGCGGACTAGAGGAAGTGAGAAGGAGATCAGGAAGCAGGCAGGGACTTATACTGAAGTCACCACCGGGGAAGAGGGATATAGGATGGAGATAATGAGTGAGGAGGCAGGGGGAAAAGTAGGAAGGCAGTGAGTGACAAGCACAATGAGGCCAAGAAGGGGGCTGGAAATAAAACTGTTGGAAATAAAACCGAATCCAATTTGAGTGGGGGTGAGCCGGAGCCACTGAACAGATTAATGGATAGAATAGTATACAAACATGAATATCAAATGTGTAGAAATACAAAAATCAGGCTGGAGGAAAAATTGGTGCAGCAAGACAGACAAGGGAGATGGGGGAAGGAGTTTAAAGCAGAGGGAAGGTGGGGGGGAAGCAAACCAAATCCTGAGGATTAGTTCCACACATTCTCGGCATCTCGTGGAACCCGAGGGTGGTGCGGGGTTTGGCATTTGCATTCACTGATTAGGTCTGACTCCTCCCGTCGGGTTTCAGAACTTCTTGGCTCCGTTTTGTTTCATGCAGGCCCTCCTCGCCTCGTCTCATTCCCTAAAGGCAGGGGGGATTATCCCACAAAGGCCTGCGAGACAGCGCTCTCATGACAGGATGATTTTCACAAGTCAAACCCCAGATGGAAGTAAGTTACTTGACACAAAAGTTGACTTACGGATCAACATCAGTAGGTGTTTACATATCTAGGTATTTACCGTATATATACACTATATATATCGATAGTAGCTCCTGCATCACAGAAACATTGTGCTAAACTGCTTGTAAGTCATGATTCCAAAACACTTTTAGTAACCTTTTGCAAAAAGTAAACACGTCCTTGGACATTTTTACATATGCATGAGTGTTTTAAGTCTTGAAAAAGCAAACCAAATGTAGTAAATATGCCAAGAAAATCATAGGAACATCATCTCTCAAGGTCATTTTTTAAATGTACTTTTAAATGTGAGCTTTTATCATTTTTCTGATGTAAATATTCAAGATTGCAAAGTTGAAGGTGACACAAAAGAGTGTTGATACCAGTTAGTATCTGTGTTCCGTAGAGAATCTGGTCTGGTATGTGTTAGATTTCCCTAGGTCCTAGTGCTTAGAAATGTGTCTATCTACTTTATTAAATACATAGGGGAAATGTGGACATGGGAAGGAATTATGGGAAGAGCATAAATACTCAAAATGCTCTGCTCTGCAAGTTACTCCTGTGCTAAATCTAGATTTAAAAAGCCTTGAAAAACAGGTCAGCACATTGGTGTCCACATTGGTACAGAGAAGAGAATCAATGATCACAAAGCACTCTGAATCCTCCTCCTGCGTGCTGTCAAATATATCATCAGCTGGGTGCAGGATTCTTAAAATCTAGTCCAAGGTTTCATGTGCTTATCACAAGTTTGAACCTGTAATCCCCTTCAGCTACATCTCTCTGGTAAAAACAACCCAAAGCATCTGCACTGTGCCAAGTCTGAGGCCCGGTGGAGAACACCGGCAGCAGATTGTGTTTGGTTTGCTGAACAATAGGCCAGTACCACACGGACCAACTATTTATTTCTCATCGTATCTTCAAGGCAGCAGACACAATGTAAGCAGTGTGGGGAGTCAAAATATGGCTGACACTTGTTATTGAGTTACAGGAATCCATTTTGGAAAAGCACACAAAGGTCATGGGTTCCTTATCTGTAGTGTGAATCACAACACAACTGTAAGAAAGTCACACTACACCCAAAACCTAACCCTTATGTCTATTTGGGTAACAAAATACTGGTTAAACAAGTAGAGATATTAGTGCGCGATAGAGAGCAAAAGATCCAAATGATGATATCAGATTTTGATGAGAGTTTTCAAGGAGTTGCCTCTCTCTTGTCTCCTACTGTAGATGCTCATCTTTGTGGATATTTCTAGTTCCTCTGCTTCTTCAAATTGCCATTATGATTTCTGTTTGTTGAATATACTTAATGCACTTTAATGCCTTCTTAAAACACAGGATACCTTTTGATTTTGGAAAGCCAGTCCATTCTGTATCTGCTGGTTTTTGGAGGGTTTCTTTTTGTATAGAAACAGAATCACTTCAATACTTACATTTAGTAAACTTGCTCAAAGAAAAATCCCAGCCACAGCACATTAACAAATCCTGAGTGAGACATGAAACAGCAGCGGGGGTCCAGTGAAGCCATTATCCTGTCGGGCAGAGTCATGTGGCTGCAAACTGGGGCGGGTCAATGCCTCTCGAAGGTGGTGGCCCAGCACAGATTACCATGACAACCGTCTGACAGTGGGACATAATGGGTTTGATCGGCTGGTTTGTAACCAGTGAGGGCTTTAACAATGTTGTCAAAAATGGGGCGTCGTACTGTTTTTACTGTGGACGTGTTCACAGGAGGAGGCCTGCATTTAACTCTTCCGCTTTTCCTCTTTTCCTGCGGTACCTTTAATCCAAATTTCTTGAATCAGATCTGTAAGAAAATAAACTACTCTAGTGCATGAGACATTCTCATTTCTCAGAATAAGAGCACTTTAAATAAAGCCTTTTCTTTATGCTGAGTGTATAGAACTCAGTGTGTCAGGTGTCTCCACGCATTACACAGTCAGTGTATAATGTGTTTTATGTTTTATGAAGCTAGCAGCCAGCCATCATGGTGCAGTTACTCGTCCATGTATGTTTAAGATGTGTGTAAACATGTTTGTCATCCCAGCTGACTATCATTTATATAAAAAGCACCTGAGGTCTGCAGTTCTCTCCTTGATGTGTCTCACATTTGCATGTGTTTAATCCAATTTTTAATATAACATCAGTCTGTGTCAGTTCTCCAGTTTTATAGCCTCTTTCTGGGCATGGAAATGTGTTTATGCAACACTTTTTTTCCTCATCACAACATTTCCACGCTCCCCCAGTATGAAATATTTACTGACAGGATCCAAGAGAGATCTGAATACTCCTGCAATGATGGACAGGGGAATGTGTTTTGACACAAAGTTGGACTGAAAGCCACTCAATCTGTCACCGGCTGCTGTGGGGATGTTATCAGATTGGCTACCTGAGAGCAGGCGTGTTGTGAAGACATCTAATCACTCAGTATGTTCTCATGAAAGCTTTGGCTGGGGATATGATCTGCCTTTATCCAAGTAAAAAGAATGTGCATGCGTCTTTATGTGTCTCCGTGCGTGGGTTCCTGGTTATGAGTTTCCGTAAACAGTCCTCCCCCCCCCTTTACGCACCAAAGACGCCAGAATCTTTTTCTTCGATTCCAGATGTCATGGCAACAGCATGACAGTAGCCTCAAGCCCACGCAGCAATCGTCACTGATGAGTTCGATTTGCTTTACTGCGCTGAGAGATGTCAACACACATCACACTGTCTTCTACAAACAACATAATTCTTCGGGTATAGAGACATGCATTTGCTTTGAAAAAGTCAGATTTTGAGTTGAACAAAACTCAAAAGCTGTCTCATCCACATCTTGAAGAAGCTACAATCGCAAAGGTCAAACATTTTAAAATAAAATGTCACATGCAAATAAAATAAAAAATCTTGCCTGGATGCAATCCAGTTCAAAAACTGTTTGAATAAGCGCACACACACACACACACACACACACACACACACACACACACACACACACACACACACACACACACACACACACACACACACACACACACACACACACACACACACACACACACACACACTCACACTCACACTCACACTCACACTCACCACTCACACTCACACTCACAGACGCAGACCACTGGTGGTAAACGGTGACTGTGGAACATGGTAACCTACTGCAGGCTGGTTGTGTAATGTGTGGCTGGGCACAGACCCAGACAGCGATTTTTGCCTGTGGGTTTATGCATATGTGTGTCAGATAATCATCATGGAGTCAATTGAGAAATGTAGTTATTTAATAAACCATTGTATTGACATAGAAGTGATTTAAATCCAGATTTTTTTTCACACACACAATGAAAAGATGCTGTTTTGCCACAATACAGAGAACATTAATAAAGGTTTTGTAATAACTGAAAAACATATTTCAGTTACAAAATGTGAAGAAAAATACCAAGCAAACAACTCAGAATTGTTAAAACCACACTTTTCGTGGATACTACATTCTCAAATCTAATTTCACTTGCCAAATAGTGATTTTTCTTCAGGACAGTTGGATTAGCGCTTTTGTTGTTGCACCCCGATCAATATATTTTGGGAACACATTTATTTGCTTTTTAGGAAGCAACTAAGCACATTTAATGTAATGCAGGCCTCTAGCTCCATCAATAATCATCTGTGTGGGAAGGAGGCAGCGATGTCCGAGATTGAACGTGGTTATGAAATGGTGGCTGAGTGGGTTATGCAAATAGAAAACACACACACACGCACACACACACACACACACACACACACACACACACACACACACACACACACACACACACACACACACACACACACACACACACACACAGGATTTTAAATAAAAATGATACAACATCTATTATGTGACTGTCTTTGTCATCCTTTTGCAAATCCATGTGTCTGGTTTTCTAACTATCTTTGAGAATTGTTTCTTGATTTGAGAAAAGCAAATATCATGTTGTACCATACAAACAATAACAAGTGACCCTCACATACCTGATTAATATCTTTTCACAATGGGAAAATATGCTAAAAGAACATCCATATCTATGCTCGAATAGCAATGCTGGATCAGAGGTACCTGAAGGCAGCATTATTCCCCAGGTCAGCACATTCTCTGTCATCCACAGAATATGAAAGATAGTGAAGAATAAAAGCTAGCAGGGAAGGATGGGCTCATGAGCTATGATATGTGTACCACTACCTACCATCACACACTCACACAAACTGAAAAGGCAGGCTAGCTAGTGTTGTTGTTGTTCTGCATCAGTGTAGTTTGAGTTACTTCATGCAGAGTAAAAGTTTCCACACATGTAGGAAAAGTCCCATGACGTGGCGAAATGTAACCATTTGATAAATAACTCTTTGAACTAAAGGTTCGCTGTTCCAGGTTCAAAGAAAAAAAAAAGTGTGTCTCTGGTAGGACAAACTGATCCATGTGTGATTAGAGTTGCCCTTTATTAATGGAAGCCACAGCTCCATACGTTATCATCTATTATCTACGGAGCGGTTACATATGCTGTTTATACAGCAGGAGAACACTAATCTTCCAGCGTTTAGTCGCTGAGGCCAGCCAGTGCTCATCTATCAGTTCAGCTCTTTGTTTTGCCGTTCATCACAAGTTACGTGATCGTGAGACACACACACACACTCAGACTGCCCAATGTTCCCTATTCTGTGTCCGTCAGCCTCCCTGATGCTCTCACTGAAACACACACACTGACACACACTCAGGATCCTGACATGAGGACAGGATGTTCTGGCTCTTAATGTAGTGTTTCTGAGGACGCACGTACTCAGAGAGAACAAACTTGTTTTTCTTTTAGGTTTCTTGTTTGTTTGTAGCCTTTATTTAACCAGGTTAAAAAATCCCATTGAGATCAACGATCTCTTTTTCAAGGGAGACCTGCGGTACATTGGTTACACATAAAAACAACAGAAAACAAAAAGGACATCACAACATAATTACAGGGGTATACATTAGCAACCTATTTACAGTGACAGGTATCCAATAACATTTCATCCAGCCGTGCTTTAAAATGATGCAAGGGAATCAAGATGCTCAGTTTCAATGTTTTTTGCAAAGTGTTCCAAGCTAGAGGAGCAGCGCACATAAAAGCTTTTGTACCTAAAACAGTCCTAGCACTTGGCACATGTAATAAGAACACATCCTGGGATCTTAGGCAATAGCAACTTGCCACTCTCTGTGAGATCAGAGAGCAGATATAAGTTGGGAGTTTACCCAGCATGGCTTTATATATGAGTATGTACCAATGACTGAGCCTCCGAACAGTAAGTGAAGGCAGACCTGCCTTGGCATACAGGGTACAGTGATGAGTAAGTGCTTTACAGTTAGTAACAAATCTCAGAGCACTGTGATAGGCGGCATCTAACCTTTCCAGGCAATGGGCAGGTGCATTCATATAGATCAAATCACCATAGTCTAGCACAGGTAAAAAGGTCACAGTGACTAGCCTTTTCCTGGCTTCAAAAGAGAAACAGGACTTGTTTCTGAAAAAGAAACCTAGTCTAACCCTCAGCTTTTTAAGCAGATTAATGACCTGAAGTTTAAAAGTAAGACAATCATCAAGCCAGATACCAAGGTATTTATAACAGGTAACCACTTCGAGTACTTGTTCTTGCTTTTTTTAGAGCTAGTTAAAGTGTGCATGTGTGCAGAATGGGTTGGAAGTGCCTGTTGCAGCCAGCAGTACTGTTAACATCAGTTTAACTCATAATAAGAGCAACACAAAACCAAACAATATAAAAAAATGTTTCCATCATTAGCCATTCCAGGTTACATAACAATAACAACTACTAAATAGGATGATTGAGACGTATAGCCATGTAATCTGCAGTGGACTGAAATGTTTAAGGGATTCAATGAGACACAACTCCAGCCATACTTTTGTAGTATATTTGATTGTAAACCATTTGCCTCTACAAAAAAAGATCACTCATTTTGGAGATTTTCACGTCAGCATATTGTTTTTCAATATGTGTGAGGGAGAAATGAAAGTCCTCATTTAGGTTGCAAAATCCTTTAACTGTTTCCTGCAGTTGTGGGGAAAACTCCTCAGTGTGAAATCACTGAGTCTGTTCATAGTTGAAAAAGTTTGTTTGCTTGCACTGTAAATACATCAGTTACCCATGACAACCACAAGATTTGCTGAATTAACAAAGAATAAAAGCTTGCAATGTACAACTTCAAAATACTCCATATTATTGCAGTTATTATTCTGAATGTATTTACATTAAGTTTTCACTCAGTAACTCTACAAACAGGACAATCTTTCATTAAAAAGTTACTCGAGTTCCACCAAAAAAAGTTTGCTCTACACTCCCACTCATGCATAGAAACCAACACACACTCACACAAACACACTGGAGTGAATCACAGCGAAATGTCATGCAGATGAAGGTTGAGCACACACACTGACATGCTATCTCCAAACACACAGCAGTTGGAATAGCAAGAGGCCTTGCTGATGCACTCTGCTCCTCCAAATGCTGTGATCCATGTCAATCCTGTTCACACACACACGCACACGCACACGCACGCACACACACACACACGCACACACACACAGACACACACACACACACACACACAGATACACAAACACACAGATACAGACACACACACACACACACACACACCCACACACACACACACACACACACACACACACACACACACACACACACACACACACACACACACACACACACATACACACACACACACACACACACACACACACACACACACACACACACACACACACACACAAACACGCAGATTGTTTATTCTCTCTATCTCTGCACTTTGCATCATGCAAATAGCCCCCAAAGGAGCTTTTCGCTTGGTGAATTAGTCACTAAATAACTAGAGATAACAGCTACATTTCCATATCAAATGTTAAAATCTCTCCCTCTATACGTTCAGACAATTCACTTTAAAGAGGATTTTCACAATTTGTCAGGTTACCACTACATAAATCCCCTAGTAAGAATTAATCCTGATTTAAGATCATTTCACTGATTTCTGGGGGGCGTGCTATGACTGATTTGAAAGATAACCCAAAGTTATTGAAAACACAATTCTCAGAACAGTACTGTGGTTCTACGGTGGCAGAAAGAAATACAGATGACTCACACTGGCTCTGATTTGTATTATTCAAATGTGCTTTATGGCGTGTTTATGTGTGTTCTGCGAGATCCATTATGGAGAATGGGAAACATTTTCAGTGTGTGGGAGGCCAATGGGGAAAATAATAAAATAAAAACACACAGGGTGTACAAGCAAAAACACAGAAGTACATACACTGCAAAAAGGGAATTTTAAGAAAGTAAAAAAAACTTCTTTCTGGGAAACAATTCTTATTTTTCGTCTAAAAAGTCAAATTATCTTGTTAAGAATGTTTTGCTTAAGAAAAGTATTCTTACTTTGAGAAATAAAATATATCTTACTTTTTTTAATAAAAGAATTCTATCTTATATTGAGCTAGAATTAACCAATAACAAGTTAAAGCATTGGTTTGCATAAATTCCCGGCATGGAACAGATTGATTTTTCTCAATTTAAGAATCTGATGAAAAGACACCAATTTTACATTTCATATATATTTATTCATTGTCGAGAGCTGTCTATTCACTTTTCACATTGCCATTGAGACAACTGTGGTGTGGTATACACAACACACACACCAAAAATACAAGTAGAAGTATTACACGGCACTCATTGATCAAAATTGAAAACAGTTTAAAATGACCACGCAATGTTGTGTGTGTTCATGTTTGAATAAAAAAAAGTCTAAATATAACAATGTTCCTGCTGTCTTGATTTAAAGGTCCCATGTCATGCTTTTTCCGGTTATTACCCATCCCCTTGTGTGTTATGAAGGTTTTTCTGCATGTAAACGGTCTGCAAAGTCACAAACCCTCAAAGTACACCCTGTAGCGAGTAAAACTCTAACACAGAAAATACGTGTCTATGCTGCCCCAGAACGCCTCGTTGGAGATTTTCATTTTCAATTTTTTTCTTTTCCGGGAACCAAGTGACGTAACGACAACCCCTCCGTGGATTGGTCCAAATGGACCAATCCGTGGAGCTGTTACGTTACGTCCGCGGAGCCGTTACGTTAAGTGGACCAATCTGCGGACTTCCTCACACACACACACTCAATCTTTTCTCAGCTGCAGCTCCGCCGATTTCGTTCGGATCAGGAAGGCACAGGTTCAAACCCCACTGCAGTCAGCATGTCGTTGTGTCCCTGGGCAAGACACTTCGCCCCAAATTGCTCCTGTGGGGATTGTCCACAGTATTGAGTATGTAAGTCACTTTGGATAAAAGCGACTAACAAGTAACATGTAATATATTTTGCCAATTAAAGAATGTAATTCTTATTGTAAGCTTTATTTGCTGATTTTTAAACTTAATTTAAGATTTACATTCTAAGTTTAAGACAAAGTCACTAATATATTGTGTCAATTAAAGCCAATGATTCTTATTGTAAGCTTTCTTTGCTAATTATAAATCTTAATTTAAGAAATACATTCTTAGTCAACTCAACCAAAACACTAATTTTAAGTTATTCTTTCTTAAATAATGCAGGAATCATTGCTTGTAATAAGCAAAATGTGCTTACATTTTTGTCTGGTTTCAAGGCCCATTACGGTCTTTCAGTAGCTAGATTTTAATTCTAGTTTGAAGAATTCTAGTCAAGCAAATTTGGCTCACCCCATTGGCAGATTCTTTTACTTGATACAGGAAAATCCGACTTGATTCAAGAATATTTTTGCTTGTTTTTGGAAGGGCTGTTTTTGCAGTATAGTTGAAATGTCACATTGGTTTAGCTGCCAGTGAAAGTTTGGAGAAAAAGCTTTGATTCACAAGAGCAAGCTGCAGTTTTACGGGGACATAAAGAAAGCCTTGAAGAAATGACTTGAAAGAATGTTTACAGTGTGTGTGTAGTGAATCATTTATATTTCTTTCAAATACATATCAAATTGGATAACTTTTTGATATGTTATTTCTGCATGCAGCTTAATACCACTGAAACGTTGACCCTGAGCAAAGCAAACACCTCCACATCTCAAGAAAAATACTTTAAGTGTACATAAATGAAAGCAAATGACTAGAAGGCAATGTACATGTGTTAACAGTGTTAGTTAACCCTGCTTCAAAAGTCACAACACACTACTTTTCAAATCTCCGGCCTCTTTGAAGCAGCATTTCTACATGAGCCTTGATCACAGCCAATTTCTAAAATCAAAGTTTTAGCCCTGACAGTAATTGGCTGATATTTGCTCTAAAACTCTCTGGTAAACAAGGCCTTCTTCCCTGAAGATCAGAAGGTTGGCACTCGCAGGCTTAGCATCGAGAACACACGTACTAGATTTATTTTCATTAGGATCAGCATTAGCTCCCATCAAAGTGACCACTCACCCTACCAGAGTTCATAATGTACACGCGTCTCCTGCACAAGATTCACATTTCCAGACACTCATTATTTTCATATGCCATTTCACTGTCTAATTATAGAAAAACACATTTCCCTTTAATGTGTGTTGCCTAGAGAGGTTTGGTCTGTCTGACGGACGGGGGGGAAACCCAGCTTCTGAGAAGCCAGGGATGTAAATCACTGTTTAGGTTGGGATCATTTACACTAAACCTCTCATCATCCACTTCTACAAAGGGCTGTGCTCAAAGATAATGGCAAGAAAAGCATACAAACGGAGGGAAAACGCAAGGAGAAGCACCATTAAGAAAATTGGAGACGGAAGGGAGGGTTTTATGTTTTGGTATGGGAGATGCACTTTTGAATGAGTGTGTCATTTTTACGACTCTTCAGATGCTTTTAGACTTCTCATAGACCAATGCCTGTTTGTGGGTGCTGTTGTTTCCACGAAAGCAACCTTTAATGTGTTCCATTTGTCGTTGAAGTTTTGAAATTGTATAAGGAGGTATTTCTAAGATAAAGTGTGGTGCATCATTTTGACATCTATCAATATAATGTGCAGGTCTGGTAACCTTTACACAGCTATGCCTATTTTCCAAATCCAAATTCTGCCGCTCTGAAGCTTTCCATCTTTTTCCATAAGCATGAAGTGGGTGGAAAAACCGGCTCATATTTGAATTGATGACCTTCCATATGTTTCCCAACCAAAGGACAAAGGACAGGATGTACTGCACCTGGTGGAAGGCCAGTTGAACTCTCTGTGCAGTTGATCCTGTTTGCTTCTCAAACAGCAAGAGATAGGTACCATGGTCACTATGGCAACAGGTTTCCAGGCATCAAACAAAACAAATCTGCATTTGAGACTTTCCATGTTATTCCCACTCCCGCCAGATAACAAGAAATCTCCCTTAATACTTTGTTTGTGTTGTGTGGAAAGGATTCACTAAAATCGACTTTTGCAGGGGTTTTATGCCAGGAGTGTGTGTGTTGTGTGTGTGGGACTTCATATAATCCTGTCTAGTTTCCATAATGCGGAGATTGGTGGAGCAGACATGGTAATCCAGGACTGGAGTCCATGGATTATGCCCAGAATTGTCTGGGCACAGTGGGAGCAGATTGAAGTTGTTTTCTCACACATGTAGCCTCGAAGAGAGCATGGGTCATTATTGATTTGTGCTGCCATTGGTCAGCTTGGGTAGCTTAGATTTGTTGGAACAAGCCCTTAACATTTAAAATGTGCTTTTCTGTAAGAACAATGGATTTCAGGTGCAGAATGTGTCCCAAATGTGTTAAATCTGTACAGCCGACACTGACATTTATGCTCACTGATGTTCTTCCTGAGCCAAAGTCACATCATCAGCACTGGCACAAAGAAGAGCAGCACACATACAGCAGAATCCCAGGTGATCCCAAGCATTACTAGTCTTTATAGCAGCCTGCCAGCGCTCGTCTCCCTCTTCAACAGCTGTGAGGACTTTACAGTTAGAGCCAGTTGGAGCCTCGGGCTACCGAAGCTGCCATTTGAAAAGAAAGACAGCTCATTAAGATGGATGACAACTGTTGGAGTATGTCCTTGTGGGAGGGCAGGATCACAAAACACTTTATATAACTTTATAAAGTTTGCATGAATTACTGAATGCAAATGTCTTTGTTTTAAGAATGAAAGGTAAGTCTAAATTAATTTATAATAAAAAAGGAAATGGATTGAACGATTTTTTCAGCTGTAGCCCCGCAGGCTGAGGTTTCATTAGTGTGCAATCACACCCTGACAAGTGGGGTCAAATATTCTTTACTTCAATGTGAGAATGACTTGCTACAGGCAGGTTGCCTAATACAACTGCCATCTCTGTGTGCAGAGGGGAATGCTTTACTTTATTAATATTTCTACATGTCCGGACATGTCTGCCATGCACAGATGACAATCCTTAATGTCGCCAGAGCTTTCTGTGAACAGAATAGTAGTATGCCCAGTATATGAATCGGTTCTAAACCACCACATAACAGTACAATAATATTATCATTTGTATACTATTCTTACAACAGAATATAATTGCATATTCAAATTTCAAGGACGAATACCCTGAAAGAAGCATTTAGAAATCTGATCCATTGACTCCCAAAGAGGTTCAATTTCCAATGAAGCAAACTGTTGAAAAATGTCAAGCTTTTCCATCTTCAAATGTGAGAATTTGCTGCTTTTTTGCCAAAGTAAAATGCCATTACAGATATGTTGCTGCTCATCGGTTCTGCAAATAAAGGCCTCTTACACAATTTCTGAGGCAGATAGTTAAGTACAGTGTGTACTATGAGCAGTGTGAACCCTGTCAGCTGTATCATCATGGTGTGGTGCTGCTGGAGGTTATCATATACACTGAGTCAGGATCGCCATGTCAGCATATCTTGCCATCTGTATATTTTTGCACTGTGACAAATGATGGTGCATGCTGACTGTTGATGTTTACGTGCTCGTGTGTGTGGGTTTGGTTTGCGTGTTTGCGTCTATCTGCAATTACAGAAGTGTTTGCACATGTACATCAGGTAGGCAGACTCATGCAGTTTACACGCTTCTCTGTGACCACATCACACACTCCACCTCGTCCCTTCTGCCTGTCTCTATGCAGGTTTTGTTTTTCTCGAAAGAAGCTGCAATCGAGATCTCGTAGGAAGTGTGACCTCCAGGGGAGAGAAGAGCTGTGTGTGTCGTGTCCAACGCTCTCACAAAGACCTGAACGCCCCTTTGATTGGTAATTACAGGATGTACGTGTGCAGGGAGCCCACCCACTCGACTGCAAAACACACCATAAACACATGCACACTATATACTGCACACCCACAGAGGATGCATACAGATGAGATAGCTTAAGTTGTGTCTGCACACACACACTCACACACTTGTTTAAGACCAACAACAGTTCCCCACTACCATTTTTCTTCACGTCTGCCGACCTCACATCAAGCAACCAACCGCATGTGTCAGACCTACTGTAAAACAAACACTTATTATCCCCAAGAGATGTGATTCAAATCCTCCAGTAAGCCCACTCAAAGCCCTGGAAACACAGCCATTGCACTGACATGTCTCAGCATGCCAAACACAAAGGCGACAGCATCAAATGAGAAAAGTCACCCCCTTGTGTTAATGTGGCACAAGTATCCCAATACATGTGTCCGTGTGGGTCTTTTTGAGGTTACAGAGGTTGTGTTTTTCAGGTCTTCTCATTTCTTGTGTCTGGTCTCTTTTGTCAAGACTTTGATTTAAAAAAAAAAGTTCAATACAAACTAAAAAGTTATCAGAAATAGCTGCAAATGTAACCTAAAGACAAAATATGAACACATAGTGTTTCATTGAGTTTAAAAATGGTCAAATCGAATACAGAAAAAAGTGACAGTATTTGAGAAACAAAACGTTTACATGCAATCATTTCTCAAAAAGCTTTTAAAAAAGGGTTCACTCTAAGTATGTCTGCTCTCGCAATCTTATCACTCCCTGTTTGAAACATGAGCTCAAATCTCAGTCCTCAACCCCTTGAATGGTTTTAAAGCAAACTTTCTCACAATCCTCCTCTCTCTGTTGTGTTTTTCTCCCCCATTCACTTCCGCATTGCATGGCCCCGTGCGATTGGTCAGAGGAGGTGCAAAGTTGGCCAATGGTAGGGCAGTTGCCAGGCAGCCTGTGCCATGTTTGGAGGCTGGAGGCTCCCACAGCTGTTCTATTGAAAAGCAGCAGGACATAGTAACAAGGGCCCCTCGCCATGCACACACACAGTCACACACACTCACACAAAGACACACAATGTAGGCTCATTTGGATTTTATGGTTGGACAAAAAAGTCATCTGCACTCAATTTTCAGCAGCATCTGTTTCTCAAACACTAGAAGAAACCACATTTGCAATTTTATGTGTTTGTTTTCTTATAATTTGTATTAATTGTTTGTTCTTTAGAGTTTATGACTTTAATGGAATAAAAGATGGCAAAAAGTATCAATCACATTCTTTTTTTTCACAGCATATTTGTTACTTTTTATGAAAAGATAGAGGGAAAAAAGGCAACAAGGCACATTTTAAGTTTAAACAGCTCTTTGTTAACTGTGTTAATCTGGCCTTAGTTGAAAAAAAACTCAGTATGCTACTGAGTTTTTTTTATATTATCCGTCACGCTGTACTAAAAGGGGAAATCACAAGTGAGAACAAAAAAAAAATCTCTCACTCTGACATTGTGCATCAGTCCACATCCTTGTTTTGCAATGTGACAGATTGCTTAATATAATAGCACTGGAGAATTTTTTACCAGGACCAATGACCCTCATCACCCCGCAAAACATAGTCCATCTGTCCCTCTGAAACAATACAGCCCCTCTATACGTCCATTTGTTGCCAGTGCTACTTGTGTAAAAAGGTGCATCCATGCCGGTGTAGACAATAAATACACAAGTGAGATTTACAGCGCAGACACGTTGATCAAATGGCATATACGGTGACACATGCGTCATTGCAGCATGGTGAGCTTTTTTTGGCTGATATCATCAATAATCTCCACACACACACACACACTCTGTGCTCTCTCTTAATGGAGATTTCAGCAGCATATGAGTCACTCTGGACAAACAATGGAGTAATATAACGACAAAAGGACACGCTCTGCTACTGCTTGAGCAGTGTGGGGGGACTGATTGTCAAAGCTTCCTATAATTGTTGCCTTTTACAATAACAAAAAAAACACCCAATAGGTCTGCTGTCTGCTCCATGGGAAAGGTCGATTGGTAGGATGTTTGCGGAGGTTTGTATAGAGCGATCAATATCCCTCCTGAGGTGTACACTTCAAGAAAATGACCATTTTAGAGACAAGTCTTTTTGGACAAAAAAAAAGAGGAAAAAATGAAAAGAATGGATATTTTTTCAGATGTTAATACGTTTTTTATAAAAACATATCCTGCCCCGTTTCTTTTATTCTTCATCACTGCCAGGCATAACGCACAGGCAAGGAAATAGCGTGTTTGGTGTGTGTTTTAGTCTTTACGTTTTTGGGTCTTTCTCTTTTTCCATAACTTGTCTTGGAAACAATATTTCTAATTATTGGTGCCCATGTATATGACTGTAGGCTCAATAACCTCTCATACCCTGAAGTTAGGCCTTAAATAAGGAGAATCAATCCCTGTTTTAATTATTTTCAACGCCATCTTGACTGTGCCTGGGCCTGTTCGGGACAATTGAGTGAAATTCCACCCATCTTTGTTTAGGAGGAGAGAAGGTTCTGACTTTACTTCAGATTTCTAGTTTTATGCAGTGTATTGCAGAATCCCTGTACAGTTAATATTCACTGACCTGACCTTGTTTTGAGCAGTCTGTCCTGACCCTGGATCAGCCTTATTAGGAGCTGACAGACCTGTAGGTTAGATAAGCTTCATCAACACCAAATAAATCACTTTAATGCCACTGGTTTAAACCATGTTTTTCTCCTCCAGGCGTCCTCCCTCTACTTCAGTATTATTTCTAACGCTACCCATGTGGAATTTAGTGACACACAAGGACTCCGTACTCAAACAAAAGCATAGGTTTAATTTGGTGGAGCTATTCCAGGCAGGGTTAAGACAACACAGTGTTTCTGGGGCCCCCGCTTATAATGACTTCCGCCCTCAGGAGAAAATATTTGGATGGTGTTTGAATGGAAAAATATGCAAGTATATCTCCTATTCTCACACAAACAGAAATTACTTGACCTCAATTCCTCTTTCCTTTCAAATGAGCTCATCTTGACATAAGAACAAGGTCTAGTGCGGTCAAGAGAGCACCCATGTGGCATTTATTTAAGAACATTTTGGAGGTTTATTAACATCCAGTCAATCATCTGAAAATATTAGCCGTGCTGGATATTATTTATCCAGGACGGTATTTGACATTCTTCTTTCAAATCCCTCTGAACTGGAACAGTCAGTGTTTGTTAATGTTTACTTTATCCTCACATGCCTGATACTATTTATATGTAAAAAGTTACAGGGTAGGTTGAGCTGAGAAGTACATGGCCGAAAAGGCTGCCAGGATAGCAGAAGGATGAAAGTCCACCTCCATTGTTTGTCCAGTGAGTCACGCACCGCACATACATGTGGATCTGACGCTCTAACAAACTGATCACAGTCTGTGACCTTTGCCCTTGTTAACCCTCCCCCGTCGCCAATTTACTGCCAGCAGTCGGGCTCCGATCAGATTGGATAGTTTGGGGGAGGGTTTATTTTTACACAGCCGTGTTGTTGTCACTCAAGCCTCATACTGCCTGTATTTCCCAATACCTCATTGTACTCCATTTTCTCCTCGTGTCCTGGGTGTAGGTCCCCTCTAGACACATAATATTGATGTTTGTGTGTGTTTACTGTAAATTAGATGTGTTTTTTGTTGTTGTAAAAAGCCCTGGTGTTAATGTCATTATCAATAATCAGTCCAATTACCATAACCTTATTTGATACACAACAGAAGCTTTGCAGTGCTTTCTTAAAATAACTAAAATCACACATACATACTCACCAGACACACACACATGAACCCATTCAGCCAAAACCTCATACAAATTCCACACTCACCTGCCCTGACCTCAGATTTTTGGTGACAAACCCATGACACATACCTCACTTTTGAGTCTCCGCTGAGGTCCTTTGTAATTTTTCCAGTGAGGCCAGGGGAGAGGTTAGGTTGTTTTGTAATGTCCAAGCAACAAAAAAACAGAACTCAAAATGTGCTCTTAAGGCGAAAATCATCACAACCCAAATCCTGTTTTTTTTTTACTACATCTGCAACACACTAGAGATACTTACTGATTCAGATCTGTGCCCCAGTAGGAAAATATGATTATTCCTTGATCATTTGAGGTGATTTTGGGGCCAAGAATTTTTTTTAAAACCTGCGGGGGTATGGGCAACTGTTGAGGCAGCTGGGCAGCTGTCAGGGTGTTGCATGCACCAGGGAACAATCATTCAAGTGTAGCAGTGATTTAGCTAGAAGGCGAAAGTCCAGACAGACAGATTTTATATCCTGAGCTTTGTCTGTTAAATTGATTTTTTAAGCTGTAGACGAGGTATCAAAGCCCGAGAGACCAATAAAGTAGCTGTTTTCCTAAAAAGTTGGTGGAGGGTAAAAAAGAAAGCTCCAAAACAGTAGATTTGCGTCATTGTTTTGTTTTGAAAAGGGGAGAAAATGGCAATTTTTAATTATAGCCTGCATTCACTGATAAACACTGTTATTTATTTTTTATCCTAAAACAGGTGCAGGTCTAAAAAGAAACTACCCCCACCTCTCTGTTTCTCCCTTTATTGCTGCTTTTCACACTCTCTTTCCCGTACATTACGTCACCTTCGACAGGAAATGAGATGCCTCAGCCCAAGGTGTTAAGAGACGTCTTCTTGGGGGCTTTTCTTTCACTATCCTTTTACTGCCATTCTCTATTCATATTTATTAAATTTTTCTTTTTTATGGTCCAAAGGACACAATTGATTTGGGCACACAGACAGACAAAACATTCAAACACATTTGCTTTATTTTCCCATGCAAGGTTATGCAATAAAAGGCTCTCTCAAGGCAACACATGTGGTTATTTGTGGGTACATGCTGCCTCCCTGTGGTCTCTAAAGGTACATTCACAGTTCATGTTCTGCACACTAGATGTCAACATTTAGCACATCTGTGTTCATGTGAGGGTAGAAGGACGAGGAGTTATTAGTATGAACAGAACATCTATTTAAGCATCAGTTAATGTTGTTATTCAGATATCTCAGTCAACCTGCTTCTTGGATCATAATCCTGTTCTTATAAATATTAGAGCCGCCTCAATGACAATAACTATATCAATTATTTTCTCAAGTCATATACTCCAAAGCTATGATGATAAAAGGTTATCTCTGTTCATCTTAGTTGTTTGTGTGTGCAAGCCCTTGCAATATCCATATTTCTAATACAGATACGCATCCCCACTCAAAATGACAGAATCAGACCTTGGGATAAAAAGGCCTGGCCTTGTTAGCTGACGTGTTGGACAGTGTGACAAAAACACAAAAGAACATAGACAAGAACTTGATATCTGAGATACAGAGTGTTGTAAAATACAGTGCAGCTCAGAAGGAAAGTAAAAAAATAAAATCTGCCAGAAAATATCTTGACACTTTCTCATTAATTTTAAAGTAGATTAGGCTTTGAAGGCTCGATAGGCTGTGGTACTACTGTATCAGATCTGAAACAATCGATAAATCAACGGTCAGACATTTTAACTGCAACCATTTTGATAATGGTTTACTTGTTGAATCAATTTATCATGCAAAATAAAGCATAACATATTGCTGGTTTTAGCCTATCAAATGTGAGGATTTGAGATGAGTGACACTTTGAGATTGCCACCTGTATGGATCTTTTCAGTATTTTCGACAGTAGTACTTACAAATATAGTCACTACTTGCAGCCATTGTTAAAACTAATTTCACACACACTTTGCTCAAGTTGTGTCTACACAACAGAGTTGAATCAAGTTCATTTTTCTGGTATAATAATAGCTTTTAACCACATCTGAAAAGTAACTAAAAACCTTATAATGAATCAAACCTGTGGCCAGGTTTCAAAGGTCATCATTCTTTGATCATTCAAAGTGAATGACAAGAACATAAAGCTAACCATCACATGTATATAGAGCCACTCATTAGCACCATCAGTTCCCTGACTTCCTGATGTACTGCACATTATTAGCATTTAGGTCAAAGGCAGAGCAGTTTCCAGAGCTACTTGTCACCCTCATATAAGCACTGAGATGTTGATGTCTCCCCACCGGAGCAAACAGAAGCCACTGTAAAAAACAACCGTCACCTCTGACCCCTCTTCCCCTCAGGTTGCCCCTCGTTCCCGCCATTGATCCTACAGATTCCTCCGATGTCGAGGGTGAGTGTGAGAATCCTCTTCAAGATAAAGGCATTTGAGGAGTCATTACCTGTGTCTCAGCCTGAGTGTGTGTGAAAACTCTCCATGAGAGGGCCGCACACTCATTAAAGTCATTTGTGAGCGGTTCAAAGGTTTCAACTATTTCTTCTGGTCTCCGTCCGTGCAGAGAGGCAGGTGCAGGGTTAACTGGATAAATGCAGGAATTCAGCTTTGACATATAAGGAGGCTCCAAACACGTCAGGTAAGCAAATCTCATAAATCAAGCTGGACAATGCATTATTTTAAACTTAACATTTTTGCTGTTTTCCAATACAATCTAATTCATTTTCTGTTGGACATTGCATTTGCATCCCACCCAACCCACTGCTGTATATTTACAAATAATAAATAGCGAAAAGCCAATTTTTTTCCTTTTACTACATGGACTTAAGTTGTGAAAGGCAGATATTTGATAAAGGTGACAACATACAGACTGTTATTTGGGCTATGCCTCGGGGAAAAAAAGCATGTTTTTGAAGTCATTCCCAGATATAAACACATGTTTGACATTCCTTGTTTTCGTATTCAACACAAAACAAGAGCTTGCATTTTTTAACAAACTAATAAAAGTCCAAAAACAGAAATCTGAATGGACATTTTGGGGATTTCTGAGAAGTAATACTGCAAACATAGTACTGTCAACACTGTAACCTTTTTCTACAGCTGTAATTCATAATTTTCTTCTAAGTATGATTTTAAAACGGTTTGATTTGAAACAGAACTGCAATATTAAAGAAATATCATCAAAATGATTTAAAAAGGTAAACTTTAAAAGTGCTGTTCTCTCTTTTTCTACAATTATTTATAATCTGATCTCATCTTATCTTTTTTCATTTTTTTCCTTTAACAGACACAATGAAGGTCCTCTCGCTGATGCTTATATTCCTCACAGTTTCTGGATATTCATATGTGTTGCAACCCAGTAAGTATACAATTTGACCTATTAAACATTTTAAGCTAAGTGCTTAAGTATCTGTAGTGACTTTGAAATGAAGATATAATCTGTTACTAATTATCACACTCCTTCCAAACAACAGGTCATTAACACATCCATGCTAATTATTTCACACGCCTTTAAAAGGGGAACACTGACTGTTGTATTTGCATCTTGATTTGGTCTTTTGAAATGAATAAGGGTGTCTTTTGCATAACATTTTATTGGAGTGAACTATCGTAATGGTTGCTCTCTGCATTGTAGGATTGACAGTGGCCCAGATAGCTGAGCTGGACAGAGACCAGTCTGATATGACGAGTGAGCAGCTGGGAGATGTTTCAATATCAGTGGAAGAAGAAGAAAAGGCTGCAGAATTGACTGAGGAAGGGAAAACTGGGGATAAACAGATGGGTGGGGGCTTGACTCCAGAGACAAATTCAGAAAGGAGGATGGCTCCTGATGATGAAACATCTCAGAAAAGTGATCAAATGGATCAACTGAAGCAAGAGAAAGTTGAAGAGGAAAGAGAGAGCAGGCTGGTGGCAGGGATCGGTCTTCACGAGGAGGCTAGAAGGGAAATGATAACTGTAAATCAACAAAATGTGGAAGAGAAAGGAGGAAATGGAGGAATAGAAGATCACATGGTAGTTAGCGACCTCACACCTCCTTTTAGCACTTCCTCTACTCAAGTACAGGAAGAATTAATTATTCCTGCCACAATTCAAATTATCACTCAGTCTCAAAATCCTCCTGGTGTTCCTCCCCCTGATAATCATCATAATGTCCCTCAATCACAAGTATCCTCTCATCCTCCCACCGCTTACGCCAAAGTTAGCCCTCAGTTCTTTCCTCCTCCTGTCACTCTTCCCAGTCCAACAGAAATCAGTCACATGTCAGCCTCAACAGTCCTTCCTGGTTCTGTCCTACTGCTTGAAGATCTTCTTACTGAGGTTTGGAAGACTCCTGGACATCATCTCAAGCAGAAGGAATTGGAAGTTAAGTCTAGTCCGCATTTAGAGGATGCAGAGCATACAAATATATTGTTTAAACCTGCACGGAATGAGATACAAACCACCGTTGTTCAACCAAATCATAATACTGGATCGGTGCAAGCAGCAACGCCAAAACCAAAAGAGTCAACGTTTATTACCAAAGAAGTAAATCCCACACCAAGATCAAATGAAAATAATGCCATGGTCAAGCTTAATCCAAACATGACCCAGCCCTCAAATAATAACACCAAACCTAGAGTGAAGCAAAATAGAGCATCTCCTCCTCAAACACCACTCACCAAAGTTTCAGCTAAACCGCGGCAGACAACTGCCAAAACACCTTCAGCGAAAAACAGTAGTAAAAATAAGACAATTAAGAATTCCAAGGAAAAGAAAAGGAAAAAGGACAATAAAACCCAAAAGCCACCACCGAAGAAGAAGGTCGTAAAACCAACAACCTTTCCTTACTTCAAGGATAACTACTGTCCTCCTGAGTGTGCCTGCTATGGAAGGTAAGCTTAATAATGCTTTATAAGACTTAATAGATCCACTGTTATTATGTTTTCCAATGTGAGAAATGTTCTTCTGCTTCGAGTGTTGGTCAGATAAAATGAGCAACCTTAAGATATCATCTTAAAATGATGTTATGAATTTGATATTCAGAGCATAACTATTGACGCAAACAACTATTGTACTGGAGGTTTTCTCGTGTGTGATTGGTCACATTGGTTTCATGAAATCATTATTCCTTATCATTTATTATGTATTGTTTTCTAGGGTGGTCCAGTGCTCAGACAAAGGTGTGGACAAGGTTCCTTACGGTATTCCCTATAACTCCCGCTACATCCTCCTCATGAATAACCACATCGACGTCATCCAGCTGGACCTGCTCAATGAGTACGTCTCTCTGGAGTTCCTAGTGTTGAGCAACAATCGTCTCAAGGATGAAAGCATAGAGGGGGCCTTCGAGGGGATTCCGGCTTTGAAGCGCCTCTACCTGAATAAAAACCTTCTAATCAGTGTTCCGGCTGATCTTCCCGTGTCTCTCGAGGAGCTTCGATTGGACAACAATCATCTGAGTGTGATGTCTGAGGCAGCCTGGGCTCGGTGCCCCGGCCTCTTGATTTTGAGTCTGAGTAACAACAGCCTGGGGAATGGATCTGAATTTCTTCCTAACGCAGTGCTCTCTCCTTTGAGCAGCCTGCGCACTCTGAACCTGGATCACAACCAGTTGACTTCAGTTCCTCTGGGGTTACCCCTGTCCATCAAGCAGCTCTACCTCAAAGGGAACCTCATTGAGCAATTCCGTGGAGGAGCCTTCAATGGGAGATCAGAGCTGATGGTGTTAGATCTGAGTTCAAACAGATTGACAAACAAGGGTCTTCTCAAGGATTCTCTTCTCAATGCAACACACTTGGAAAGCCTCAATTTGGAGGGGAACAGACTCAAACAAGTACCACAACACCTTCCCAGCTCACTTAAAACTCTAAACCTGGAGGGAAACCTTATATCTTCCATAAAGAAAATGGTTTTCGGAACCTTGAAAAACCTGGAACACCTGGGTTTAGCAAGGAATAAAATCTTCAAAGTGGCACCAGGGGCCTTCAAGACATTGCCAGTCCTTCATCAGTTGGACCTGTGTCACAACACTTTGCGCCAGGTGCCCAGACAGCTCCCTAAAGCTCTGCATTCACTCGCCCTCACCCACAACAAGATTCAAACAGTGCCTCGGGATGCTTTCTGCTGGGGTAATCAAAGTTATAGTCTCAGTGGGCTCGTACGAGTGCAGTTGGAACACAATTTAATCGATATGGGGAAGTTGGATGCGCAGGCTTTTAGGTGCCTACGGGGATTCCAGGTGGTGCACTTCTACTGAACCTCCAAAAGAAAAAAGCAATCATGCTGCTTTGTTGACCTTATTCAAAACCTGTGGTGAGTGATGTTGCTATGCCAGAAACCAATGGTATAACTGAACATTTGAGTCAGAAATATATATATAATGTGTGAAATCATGTAATGTATTATATGCACCCAATCCAGGCCTCGCTCTTTGGCTGATTTTATGACGTTAATTCTCTTTTCCGAACTACAGTCAGAGAACACTGGATTACACTTGCAACAGGAATAGTTTAACAAACCTAAGTAACCAAACTTGTGATATAGTCAAACTTCAAACTTTCTTATCAGCATCTCCAAAGCAGAATTATTTTTGAAGATTTGTATTGCAACTTTTAGTTTCCATCCTTTGAAGCAACATGTATAGAAGGTTGCCTGAGATACGCAATCTGAGACACATTAATCATCTTTATTTATTTTCCATTTACTGGGAAAACATTGTAGTAGTCAGCTGTCATTCGACAGAAAGCCGATATGGATAATGTGAAAAGGGGGATGCAACAGGAATTCTCAAGATGTTGGTGCTCACACTTTGTCAAAAGAATATGTGTTGATATTTATTTAAATGATTTGCAAGGAAATAAGTAAATCCCTGGAAATGATTCTGGAAATTGCTTTCTTTTGATACAAGTCACATAAAGTTTGTGTACATATCATTTTTGTGTTGTCACATGTACATGGTGTAAATGTTTAGTGTAGGAAATCAGTAACTCATAATGTATCCAGATATGTACAAATAGGCTTGCTTTTTTTTTCTCAAAGTGTGAAACCTTTGTATGAACAATACATTTGTCATTGTAATTGTTCAAGCTCATATAAGTGGACATGTGAAAGTTGAGGCTGTTTGGGGTTTTAAAAAAAAGTATTCACTGTCTTTTTCGAAGTTCATATTATTTCCCTGTGAGCGCATGGATTGCAAATCACACCACATATGTGACTTTGGGTTCATGGTGAAAAGATGATCAACGTGATGTGGATAAAATAAAGTATGCATGTAGAACAACTTCCGCTGGATGTAATATTGCAATAGCTGGTCAACAGACAACATGTCATTTAAATAAGTGGGATGATGAATGGGCTCTTTGTCTAAGCCTCTTGCAGGAAAAGAAAAAAGGGAATCTAAAATATGGTGGCTAGTGAGCTGCAGTAAAGGTTTTGTCTTCCATGAATCAAAGTTCCCCCCGATGCTTTCTCACCAAACCAGAGGAGCTTTTAGGAACTGAGATATAAAGAGGACATGACAGGTGATTCAAAGCATTGAGCAGTTTGAACATAGAAGTAGAGTCCATAGATCATTCCATCAGCCATATGTTCACATATTTGGAAATGTATTAAACACAAAATCGAAAACAACAGAAGAAGAATGACTACGAAGAAAAACCACTAGGTGGCAAAGAAAGATGTGCACAGAAGAAAACAGAACATAATTACACAGTTACATGTAAAATATCTAAGGTGGAGTAAAGCTTTGTAACATAGTCAAGCATTCCTGTAAAAACACATACATATCACATTTCAAAAACTTTAAAGCCAAGTGACAAAAATACAAGAACATTTGTTGTACTTATTTGTTGTTTATAGTATCTGAATTTAAAACCACAAAGGACTTCATGCCCTCTCTATACACTCTATTTCTACTATTGTGACTAAGATTGTTGGTTTTTAAAATGTTTTTTTAGGGGGAAAAGTCGACAAGGTTTCAACTTTTTATATTGCTATTTTTTTAACATTCAAAGGAACACAAACTAATTTATTTTTGGCTGAAATTGCCAAACACATTCTACAGGATTATCAACTGTATGTTAAAGTGTGCTGTTTCAGCTATCCTCAAGTTGGGTTTTGATTGAGATGTCCTTTGTTTGTTTAACCCCTGGCTGGTGAAAAAAAGACGGAAATATTAGCTGGCAGGAGTGACAGTTTAAAGCTCCACAGTTAGTTTTCCAAAGCTAATAAATAGCTTTACCGTACGGGCCCAAATGTTCCACTGTAGGCATTTTCGTCATTTTCCATAAACAAATTCCATATCAGTCTAGGTTGTTATTTTTCTCCCGTATTTGGGCAGCTATGATTCCCTTGGGGATTCTCATGAGGACAGAAATATCATTAACTTTGTCAGGATCTCGGGAATGTCAATTGAACAGCAGTGTTGAACAAACAAATCAAACAAATGGTGACAAGATGATACCCATTACACAAAAATGCAATACTAAATAAATACATAAATCCAATCTGTGATATAAAATGTTTTTTTGTCATCTATAATACAGAAGTATAAAAAGTGGGGAATATGAAGTTATGTAGTTGCCTGTTCCATGAATAAACAAGAAAAAGTAGCTTTGAGATGATTTTATTGCCAAAAACTGACGTGTTTTTTTGCTAGTGCAGCATATACCTGTGGTCACTCTTTCTGTCTCACAAAGTTCCCATGCAGTAAGGTTTTGTAAACGTGCTGATATAAAAGACTTAGTTATTACATATGAATGTGTTGGTAACAAAATGTCCACTAGATGGCAAGAATGTATAAGGAAATAGTTTTGATGTGTGCCACCATACAGAAAATATGAGGAGCTTGAATGTGACTCTTTTCCCAGTCTACAAATGAGAGATTGTAGAAATTAAAACGCATATTCGTCAGGAGGTTTATCTTGTGGTGTGGGGGGAGGTATATTTAAACGCTTACACCAGACTGGAAACTCAGCTATGCTAGCACAACACATTTAAACACTCATCGAAACACAGGCATGAGTCATTTTTGGAACATTTTGGGGACTTTTGGGGACTTATTTTGCAATAAAGTGAAATTATTTGACTTAACCACAATCCTGAAAAAAATATTACATAATAGAAAAGAAGAAGTGAATAAGGGTTTTTCCCCGATTTGAGAAAAGCAGATGAAGGCAAACGTGGAGAAAAATGCATAAGCCCATGTGGAGGTGTTTAGCGCTTTTTCTCTCTTTTCCCCTCTCTTACTCGCTTTAATAAGTTCACTCAGCAACGTGGCACTGCACCCATAGGGCCTGGGAAAGAGGAGCAGGAGGAGGGGGACGAGAGGGAGGGCTGGGAGAAGGGAGGAAGAGGAGAAGGGGGGGTGAAGAAGAAGAAGAGAGTGAAGGGGAGGAGGGAGGGCTTGAAGGATGGATCCAGGCTCCACTGGCTCAGCGCGTGTCCAGAAGGGAAGAGCTTTGGCGGGGCAGGGAGCTCCCCAGCACCTCCCTACGGTCCAGCAGGACCAGGACCCTGTATCACTGCACCACATGTCTACCTGGATCCACTGGAATCCTCCTCCCCTCTTTGTGTCTCCTTTTACTCCCTCTTCCTCGCTCTCCGTCTGTTTTTTCTCTCTTTTTCCCTCGCATATTTTCTGCTTTTCGCTCAATCACATTAGATTGTGTGCATGCACTACCTGCGTGCACACAGTCGTCTGGTGTGCGTGCGTGGGAGTCTCTTACGTAACGATCATGTGAACTGCTCCCTTGACAGAGAATGAAACCATGTGCTCATTTAAGTAGTTTGGCAGATGGTGAAATTATTTGTGTTACTCTGAATCCTGTGCTGGATACAGTCTGATATTAAGCTTATCCCGACAGGAGGTGTGAGGGATTGGTAGTAGTAAGGGTGCACACTTATTACCACCATCTCTTAGTTTGTTTTTGTGTCAGTGTATAACCCATCTGCCAGAGTTACCTGTGTTCCCAAGCTTTTATTCTCTCTGGTTGTCTATTTTCTGACCAGAAGAAACACAAAATTCAAGCCTTGTTGAGTTTCTTTTGTTTTAATGCTGACCACGTTCTTACAGGAATTAGAGCAAGAAAGTGGGAACACACAAAAGGAACAGAGGGGAACAGGATATTAAACCACACCCTACATGAGAGCCAGCGGGACGAACAGAGAAGCAGACAGAGTTGTGATACTATTCAGCTGACATTCCTCTCCTGATATTTTTTATTCTTAGAGGCCTACTTGCCATGATTCATAAGGAGCTGGCAATATAGTTTATATTTCTTCATTAAATGTGTAGGCCCAAATCGACGGCTTGTTAACACGAATACTGTAATTCTAGGAGGTAACTGAGAGACATTTGAACTTGTTTGCTGCAGCTAGAATTGTATAGATAACTCATAAATGGGAAGTTGATTTGTTGGTACGGTGGCTGTGATTGACAGTATGTAATTTGTGGCAGTTCTTTTACATACAGTAATTGAATACAGTTTTAATAAAGGAATAGAAATACAGATTCAGTTCTACTGTGTATAGATGATTTCCCATGTGTGTCTCTCTTTTTCTCTTTCGCACACACATTTTTCTTGCTGTCCTGTACTGTGAAAACCTCCCAGTGACTTATTTCAGCCCAACCCAAGATCTACACCCAGCTATCTCAACCAATTTAGCCTTAAACTTCAAATCAAAACAAGCCTTAACTGTAACCTCGAGCCTGAACTCCAAAGCTGGGATTGACACCAATGACCTCATTCTTCACTCAAACTAAAACTTAATGTCAAAAGGATATACAAGTCCCTGTGAAGGGTTAAAATGGCTGACTGTCTCCTTCTCACAGCAGAGTGCTATTGCATGTGTGAGAGGGAGGTGGCGCCTGAGTTAGCCGAGAGAAAGGGGTGAAACGGAGAAGGGAAAAATAAGGAACAGAGGGAGGGGAGAATGAGAGGGAGGAGGGGATAGAGAGAGAAACCATGGGAGCCAGAGGGACCTCAAGACACACACACATACACCAACAGCCCATCATCTGCTCCTGGTCTGGACCTGCACTGACAAAACACACACACGCACACACACATGCAAATACGCACAGGAGCATAGCTTTTACAGTTTTCGCACAAGGTCACACAAGCACATGCGTGGAAATCTATTTCATCCAATTGTACTGATTTAAATATACAAATATACAAAATATACATTTAAAAAAAGATATCCAGTGAAGTGTCCACTGCCATTGCTCGCATGCATGCACACGTTGTACACGTGCACTCTGTTTTCAGGGGCTCCACAAGAGGGCCTGCAGTATTGTGTTCCTCCTCTGTAAGGCAGCACAGCTTGGTAAGGCAGCCCGAGCAAAAATAAGTCTCAAAAGCTTCTCGTTTGAATCCCCTATATACTTCAATCAGCCATTATAGAGACGGAAAATCATTAAGATAATAACTGCTGTTGAGATGGGTTCTGCATTTATCAGCTGGCTATTTAGAGAAAGCAAAGCATTTGTGGGAGACTGTTTTGTGTGGGTTGCATAATCATTCATTTTAATGTGAGATATTGTAAATTGAAGGAGACTGGCTTCAAAAATGATTTCAAGTATCAAAGAATCTTGCAGGCTTGCATTCAAAATGTTATGCATGTATTTGGAAGTAATTCAATGTATTGCCTTAGATTGACATAACATTAAGTTGGCAACTCTCAAATTGATGGCTGTTTACCATTAAGTCAATATCTGTTTAGCTTAGATGTTCCTGTTGCTGGTTTCTTTGTGATTGTTTGCACAGGGACTCCTGCAAAATAGAAATTACTGAATGTGCATGGAGCCATGCTTAGTCTGAGTTATTTTTATTAGGACAAGGACGATGTTGGTGCTTTCTTGTAACATTTTGCATTTATTATTCCAGACTGTACTGCTGCACATTTATATTTTAACTTTCCATTACATCTTGCATTTTTTGCCAACATTTTGATTGCAATGACCTGTAAGAGCCATTGTACAACTTCCAAGTTCTGTTTTTCAGAAATCCTGAAATAATCAGCTAAAGACTCTCCCCTTGGATCAACATCAGTTCACATCAGGTTGGTTTTGAGATCAGAGAATGTGTATTCGCTACTGTTAAAGTATTGTTAAAAGGATTTCATTCGTTTTTAGGAGAATGAGATATATTTACACATTCATTTGGAAAACAAAAACATATGATAGTGTGGTCGACTACATTAATGAAGTTTAGGCAACTTGGGTGTTCCACAGGAACCTGTGTTGGTCCCTATGCTGTTCAACATTTACACTATACAAGATGCAATATTTGTCAAATACATCTTAACTCAGATGATACTGTTCTTTGTTGTCTTGTAATAATTAGTATAAAACCACTTGATATGTTTAAATATTCAGAGGGCCACTGATTTGATAACATTATATTTTGTTACTGAATATGAAACACTTGATTAGGAAGTATCAATAATCCACCTAATATGTCCATCCAGTCTGAACATCTTCTGCTTGGATTTGCTTTATTCTGTCAGGCAAAGGTTAATCTTCACTTCCTAAAAATTCCTGTCTTTACACTGGCAGGTCATTTGAAACGAATAACCCCGTAAGCTCTTCAGGTGTCCGGCACACAAGGAAAAAAAGTAAACCACAGACGGGCTTTATTGGCATTCCACTTGGTGCTCGTAATGAATTTTATAAGGTTCATTAATGGACCAACTTTTAGTAACTCCTATTAAGGAAGAGTGTTTAGGTTTCAGAATCTCATAAAATCTCCTTATCTGGGTCATCTGAATGAGCCAATGTGTGTTGTCACAATCAGTTGTCACAAACAGTCGGCAATTCAGGTGGTCTCGGTCATCTCACTTTATTGTCCTCCATCATCTGTCTGCCCCAGGCACAGGACATGCTAAAAACCATGTCACCGCAGGAAGCATATCCCCTGTTTTTTCAGCTTCCTGAGTTGGCTACCATGGTTACACCCTTAATGAAAGTCTACACAGGTTAGTATGAAGCAAACCAGGTCACAAAAAATAAAAGAGACTTAAATAGTGGAATAAAGAGGCAGAAATTGAAGAACAATGAGCAAAGCCAATACATAGTTAAGAAGGACTTTTAATGGTGCTTGTGTGTTCTGAAGAACTTTTCCATGCTAAGCATGCAGACATTAACTAAGCATTCACTGCTTGACTCGCATTTTTACTGATGTCTGTTTTGAATTTCAATGAGCAGAAAGTAAGGCAGACAAAGCCACTAGAGTCATTAAAGGTTATACAGGGAAATAAAAACTATCAAAGACAGCTTGCTAACTTTATTCTGGACCTCGGTATCTGCAGCACAATATTATATGACCCAAAAACAGTAAAAGGGCTTTACAGTAGTCAACAGATATCCGAACATCTGACATGAGAGTTGATTCCACTTCCTGTTCTGCCTCTAATTTCACTGCCATAAAGTGAATTAGTAGCACAGGGAACAAGATGGCAAATTAGAGGTGATTCCTTTCTCTGATCACAGCGGTCATATTACACAGTTGCAGTGGCGAGCCGTGAGCTTTATACCTAGGCCCTCTGACCCCCACCCCTTCCCTCGAAAAAAAGAAAAAAAAAAGAGTTATTACGTCACAGCGTATACTTCAGCGGAATATCAAAACAACGGCCCAGGGTGCAAAACGCATCAATGACAGCGACCCTCTACCACACAAAACAACACCTGTGAACCCAATTTGTGTTCTTTGACATTGAAAATGATATTGCATTGTGTTTGTTACTTTCGTTGCAGTTGTATGTCTTAAGTGTAATTTGGCATGGTTTTATTTTGAAGGCGAGTTCACGCTGTTGACAGGAAGTGGTTGTTGCTATGGAAACAAGAAAAGTTTCACAGCGGGCGGAACTTGTCATCTAGTCCGCGATAATAAAACCCACCCATTTAGAGGGAAGATATGATTGGTCAATTGTACTGTCATTTGACATTACTCTCTCGTTCAGTTACTATAGCGGGCCCTCTGTGAATCGCAGAGAGGGCCAGACGAGCTTCTTTCATGTAACCCACATTCAAACAGAGACTGAACAGGCAGATTCGAAGGATTTATTTATTTGGAAATGTTATTTTATTAAATCAAGTTTTTTTTCGGTAAAACTAATGAAAAATATAACAAAAATAATATTAAAAAAATATATATTTAAAAAATATATATTTTTTTTTAATGTTTTTAAATATTTTTTTTTGGAATATCTTAGGCCCTCACAGAGGGCCTAGAGGGCCCTGACGGCTCGCCACTGCACAGTTGTTTTGTGAGCAGTAGGGGAGGAATGTGACGCAGAGTGAGGAAGGTTCGTGAACGAGAGGGACTGGAGGCTTTGATCAGATGGAGGTAAGTTTAGACACAAGAAGATACGATACAAGGGGGTTGGTGTGTAGTATGAACATACTCTACTGTTGAATTACCTGGGAAATTGTATAACAATTGTCATGGCTTTAGTGAGACTAACACATTTGCTATTGTGTTAACATAACTGCTATATCACCTGAATGTTAATATGACAGACATAAGAGTAACGGGAGGATTTAATGCATCATAAGGCAATCTGTATAATTACATTAAACTAAAAGGTTAGAGATTTACCCAATGCTACTCACTGCTAATGCTATCGAAGCTAAGATCCTACAGACATGCTAGCAGCTCTGCAGAGCTTTGAGCTAAATGCTAACGTCAGTGTGCTAATATGCTCAATATAACTCCAACATGCGAATGTTTAGCAAGTTTATCATTCCAACACTTGACTTAATGGTGGATCTTAATGATAAGTCCAACCAATTATGAAACTAGTTTGTAGCTAATTTAATGGGAATTCATTGAATATACACATTTTGTTAAAACCCCAACAAACAAACATGTCCGCAGAGTCACTTTGCTAGTCTACATTTCATTGCTTATAATTATAATTGTAACAAGATTATATTTCTTACATGTCATAAAATATTTTTTATATTCAGAGTCACATTTGGCAGTTTCTGTTCAATTCTATTAAAATCTAGGTAACACTTTTGTTATAAAACATTTGGCGCCATCAACATATAATTCCTTTTAGTTTCCTGTTTGTAACTTCCTCTATCTTTCATATTTGACTTTGTAACCCCGATTTCACACATTCAACAAGTTCATGATAACTTTGATCCCCTTTCCAAAGGTTAACAGCTCTTGCTGTGTCAGCAGGGAGTGAAGCTTCTCTTGGCAATAACATAATGCTCTTAACTATTCATCAGGGGGAAGGTTTCCAGGAAGCAGATGGAAGACAAAAAAACACGTGTCAAATGTTGTGACTTGTAACTTCTTCTGTGGGCATAAGGCCAGAGCAGTGAGTGAGTCCCGAACTGCAACAAAGTCATGACATCACACACTTTCTGTAGTAGAAAGTCATATTTTATTACAATCTTGTTTCCACTAAAAAGAAAACAATCTGTTAGTTATGACAATGCAAATCAATGTGGCAGGTCCTGTCTTATCCTTCAAACTATTGTAGGCTGCCTTCAACTTTAGCATCTTTCACAATATCACGTTTAAAGAAATGTCAGTAAACAAATAAAGCCTTTGAAAACAAAGGACTTACTGCATCTCATTGTTTAACAACTGAAAACGTTTCAAATTTGTTTTTTTGACACTGTCTGTTTGTTTGTTACTCACAATAATTATGTTTTACGGCACTGAGGAACACACCAATTACAGTGAAAGTGAGATGATTTATGATTGTTTGCGAACACAGCAAAGTACAACAGCCAACATACCATAAAAGCTAGCGAGCCTTGAGTAATGTGCATTATACGGACAGGCCAACTGCTTATGCCAGGTTATGTGAAACAGTGACTTGTTGCCAAAAACTTAAACAGCAGTTGTACATAAATTCACAGATACTGAACATTATTTAAATCTGATAATTTTACATGTTTTGGGTTCAAATGTTGTAGCCAAGTTTAACATCTGCCCATTTGTCTTTTAGGCAAAGAGATGTTACAGAAGGATTATGGAAAACACCCCAATGGGTGTCCTCCTGGATGTCTTATTTCTCACGCCAATTTACATTTACACATTTAGCTTTATTGAAAGTAGTTCAGGTCCAAACATACAGTTTGTACTTTCTACGTTTCCCTATTCAGATCAGTGGAAACATAACTCCCATTTGGAGGCTTTAATCAAAACCTTTGTTGTAATGCTGATAATAACACTTATACGTAATCCGTTACACATACGTTATCTGATTTGAGTCTGTCAGTTTTGGTGTTGAAAGTGTTATGCTCTTTTAATGGCTTTCTGGTGTACCTACACACGTATGTTAATGGTTTGTATAACATTCTCACCCTGCAGCATCTGAATCTGTTTAGGGTCTAATCACCTGTTGTATCCTGATTCTATAGAATTTGAATCAGAACATGACATTGTCTGGCTCCATTGCCATCCATTGCCTAAATCTCTCATATGGTCAAGGCCTCTCAAAACAGCTTAGCCTGAAAGATTGCAAAATGGGAGAATTTAGAAGAGGAAAACGTTGAATTATTTAAATGTATCGCCTTAGTGAATTTGTTGCATTGTCAAAGTGAACTTTAATGTCAATTTTGCAGTTTGTGTGTACAGACAGAGAGATCGAAATACTGTTTCCCACAATCCTGAATATAAAAACAAATGTATATAGAATATAAAATATAAAAATATGTGTGCAAATATGTATGTATACACAGTCAAAGACACATTTTTACATGTGCACACATTAAGAACTAAATAAAAACACAACAATAAATATATACAAAATAACAGTCACTTCAATATTTTGAGAATGTACATTAGTGCAGATTGTCCATTGAATGTGCAAAATGTCCATTGAATGTGCAAAATGTCCATTGAATGTGCAAAACAAATGGTTGCAGAAGAGTTAAACAGCCTGGTAGAGGAGATATAAGCATAACCACCCTGCCCTTTAAGGTAATCCTGTCTGTATTACCAGACAGCCAATATTAAGGTGGAAACATTGTGACCACACCTCTGCTTTTGTAGATGGTCACTCCAAAGAAACATAAACTTGGATTTCAAAATGTAAAGTATGTGGAAAGAATGGGAGTCAGACTCTTGAGTAAACTTAAAGAGATCCAAGAGAAACTGAATGATCCTCTGCCCTGCCGGTCTTTTAAGAGCTATAATATCCAGATTTAACCAGTCAGACAGAGGTTCTGGATCGAAAATGCTGGCCCAAATGAGTACAATTTTAGTTTGTGTTATTGGATTCTTACCCTCTGATTCCCTGCCATACGTTGGCTGCTGTAGCACCAGTGAGTTGGTCAGAGATGGCAGCTCCCAGAATATTTAATTTCATCCAACACTGACTTTTTTTAAGTTTTGGATTGTTCGCTGCCTTTTGGAAAGCTTCATGAGAACACTGGAGAAAAGTTTGACTACATCTCGTCTGTTCCATGCAAAGCTGCTGTGCCATTGACCACAGATAAATTATCATGAGTCTGGGATAGAACAGATGTGGCCGACAACTAATTGGCTCTACTAACTCTCTCTCCGTCTTTTTATCGTTTCTTCCCTCCTGTTTCGCCAACTCCCTGCCTCTAGCAACAGCGTTAATTTCTACTCTGCACCAAAATCAGTGTAGTATTCATCACTTTTTGTGCTGACCTTAACATGTGTCTTGCACATTACAAGCTCACAAAAGCTCTTTCCATCTGCCAGTGAGTGTTCCCTCGTGTCGCTGTACAAACTGTTCCTACCACCTGAAATGTATTCATATGAAATACTGAGGGCTCCTACCAATTCCTTCACTGTCCCGTATGAGTTGCGGAATTCATGAAGTGTGGACACGTGGAGCAGTACGTGAGATAGGATATCACTTCATAGTTTTGGTATGATGTCACCAAGGAATTGGGAGTGAAAAAAAATGTCATGGTCGGTTGTGCTATGAAGAATGTACAAAAGGATGTAAATTGTATCACCAGGAGTAGTAAATAAAAAAAGCAAGTGTTTCCTGTTTTTGTTCACTTTCTTCCCCCAGAGTCACATATTGTCTTCAGGTTCCTACCACACGCTAAAGAAATAAACTTAAAAGCTTAAAAGGGAAGTTGGACTGCTACTCCTCTGGCACACACAATGATAAATGTGGATGAAACAGGAGAACCTTTCTGAGGATACAAACAGGGCCATCTGTCTGTCTTAGTGTCAGTCTGACTGGAAATGGGCCGCCAACGTATACAAAGGAAGTGTTTTGTCTGGTGAAGAGAGTTACCCGGCACTCTCTGTTCAATTACGATCAACGCTGGCACTTTTAGACTCATGGCTTAGATTCACAGTGAAGAAAGATGGTTGACCTTCTATTCACCAAAATCGCTGACACATGCTACTCCTGCCAGGGGTGGACCCTATGATGATGAATAAGGGACTATGTAGGCCAGATACCACATCTCAACCTTTTGGTATGTGGTATCATGTCTGAACAAGAGGCAGGAAAAGGTTTGATTGAGTTTGAGAAGTTTGGATATTGTTGTTTATGATGGGCCAAATTTAGAAAAAAGTAACTGCAGTTTCCTTGATATTTTATTGACATCAGCAAATTAGTTAACAAATCCTTTGCGCAGAAGTCTTCAGGTCTATAAAAAGATCAAGACAGGCTTCACTGCCCATGAATAATGGTTCAACATGTTTGGTAAAAGATGTTCCATTGAATCTGCTATGATTTTAAACCAAATGTAGCCAACGCTATGCCAAGTCAGTGATAAAATCAATAAGACCTTCAGTGGTCTGCTCTCATTAACCAGGCAGGAACACTAAAACCCAACTTCCAGAATCCCCCTGAAATGGCAAATTTAAAGCCAAATAAACTAAAGCATCCACAGAACTCCTGAGTCTCGGTTGCTTTTAAACCTTTTGGGACCTTTCAGCTGCTGTGGTTCTGATTTCTGAGATCCACTGTTGATACTTCTAGGAAAGAAGAGGCGGAAAAGAACATAGCGATCCAAAAGTCTGCAATCGCAGGATACTGACGCAGAGGTAGTAGAACAGGTTTATTGCAATGTCAGTGTGAATGGAGATTGGTTGGAAAGGGGGGATGACTGGAGAGAGAATAGAGGTGTGACGACAATACTAAATCGAATAAACATATGTTAAACTATTACTTCAAAGGTTGCAGGTTTTTTCGTTGTTTGGTAAGCACGAGCTGCAACTTGATTCTAGCACTGTTTCTAATATCTTGATCATTCAGTGTATGTCATGGAAAGGATGAGCTAGAAGATATTACTTTGTTAACTCGAGGGGTTACTGTGTTATTTTCCATTTGTATTATAATTCATTGTTTACAGCCATTCAGTTATTGGAAGAAACAATGTGTTCCTCAAAAAATCCTCCTGCTGTGTTGGCTAGAATCTTCGTTCCAAAGGGAACGTATGTTGTTTTACTGATTCAGGATCATTTGTCCTTGTCTTGTTGACAGCATGTTTATAATCCATGTCCTGCAGCCATGTTCTGTTGGTGGTACAGTGTTACATGGAAAGCTGCATCTGGACGTCGCTGGAAAACACTACAAATATTTGACATTTTGAGAAACAACTGGCTAGCCTTTCACACAAACATCTGCACTGGCCAAACAGGACTTATCTCTGTTGGAACGGTGCATATTGCTCAATATCATCATCCCTGTGTCAAATGGGAACTTTTTCAATATATTTTGTCTGTAGTTTCATATTTTGTGGTTAGAGAGAAGGTTTGAAAAAAGAAACATACTTGGTGACTTCATTTAGTCTCTTGTCACTTAGTATTTCACATCTCTTTTCATAATATCATCATCACATTAGCTCTCTTTAAACCCATAAACACTCACTCATACATACTCATTCGCCATCAGACACAAACCAGTCCTTGTTAGGTACGAGTGTTTCTGCCATGCTGAGCCGATGATGCCATGCTGGGGTTTGGCTGCTAATGTCTTTCCCAGTCAGACCTTTTGTGACTCAGGCCGGCCAAATGACACCCGAGAGCTTTGGATCGCCTGGTGAAGACATCACCCATTTTAAAGTCTGAACAGCCTGAATGTTTCCACTGAAGCACTCGTATAGTCTCACTATATTCCAAC
This sequence comes from Trematomus bernacchii, assembly GCF_902827165.1. NCBI lineage: Eukaryota > Metazoa > Chordata > Actinopteri > Perciformes > Nototheniidae > Trematomus > Trematomus bernacchii. Next base: position 3,722,405 of record NW_022987641.1, read on the forward strand.
GTTAATCTGCATTATAATAAAATCTGCATTCACACATAATAGGCTCTGTCATAGTAACAATGGCACATTTCAAAATGAATGAAACTCAATAACCTTCTTAGCCAACATCTCAAAAATATTTTTTGTTTTTAGATTTGAGGGCATGGAGGCTTTAATACATTGTAATTGTTTCAATTGTATGCCTACTACTTTGCCCCTTTCACTTAACAAAACACATCTGGGGAAAAAACATAAATCAATCAATCTGTGTAGTCAGTAAATCTGATCCAGGCTTTGCAGAATCAATGCCATTCGATCGTTTACTGCATCAGCATTATTTTAAATCATATCAAATGTTTTGCTCAACCCTTCCACATGATAGCTGTTGAATAGGAAACAGATTAACCCGGAGAGGACAATTTGAATAGAATGATGCAGAAGGACTGGTAACTCTCTTTTAATCTGAAGATCATAATGGTCAATTATCAGATTCAATTTAAGGAAAAATGTATTTGTTTTAAGTCCAAGGGGGAGAAATAAAAAAACATCTAAAGGGAAATATTATGTTATAACAGTTTTACGAGGTGTATTTGAATAGCATGCTTTTTACTGTGTCTTCTGATCCGTATCAACACGGGTCATTAATGAATTCACTTTGGCAGGATGCTCCGATTCACAAATGACACTGCTACTAGCAAACTGCAACCACTCATCTTTCTGCACTGATTTGGCAGCTTGTTTAAAAGCCTTCACTCTAATTTTCACCATATGTCCCTTTTTATTTGTATTGGCTACTGCTGCTCTTGCTATTAGCAAAAGCCTTTGCGCATCATGTTTGTATTTCAGGCTACAATGCTGAGTTTCTGCAGCACGTCAAAGTGCATTACTCCCTTCATTTTTGATACGTGACGTGAGTGATTCTGACATAATTTGTCCTGTTCAGGTTGATTCCCCACCCTCCAAAAATGCTGATTTAGGCTCTTCCTTTGCTTACTCATTATTCTCTGTCATGATGGATTAATGCAACCTCTAAATAGGGTCCATCATTTAAGTCTGGATTATGAAGAATCATGTCCGCTTCGCTGACACTGAGGAAAATACCTGTTTGAACATGCAGACAAAATACATATAAAAACGTTGTCCAAGAGAATAAATTAGCTGCATTACAGAGTAGTGAGGGAAATACAGCTGTGGACAGGATGGTCTGTGTTTCTCCCAGTGTTGAAATTAAATTAAAACAGTAAAAGACCCGAAAATAGCCACAATATAAGGAACGTTTTAATGTTGAGAAACTCACAGCTGAAAATAATTCAGCTTCTTAGTAATAATTTGTGAAAGACTGGAGTGTTTCATTACATAGATGTAAAAATAAATAAAGTGCCTTGATGCTTTGATGGTTGGTGATTTCAACAGCTCATCCAAAAGTGAAGGTCCAATCACAAAACATGTGTCTGGTGTTAGGTAATGGTAGAGGAGTGCAAAGTGAAATGTATCCCAGGCTGCTTTTAATCATATAAAGCTGCTTCCTCAGTCAGTGATTAATTTCCATCACAGAGATCTGTAAAGCATCAGTTGTTGTGCCTCGTGAATATAGAATATTCAACTTTTCCAAAGTCCTATAGGCTTCTATGAATATAGATTTTCCATCCTTGTGTATAATTGTTGACGGTTTTGGCAGAAGCGCCCTATTAAACCGTCATATAGGCAAACTGAACTGAGATACACAGTTTGGAGGATCAATAGCAACTGTAAATGGACCACAGTTTTAACACTAAACTGTACTATGTTTCCATAACATTTAATTATAACATTTAGGGAGAATGTATAGATAAGTAAATCTCAAAGCTTTCATTTAAGAACTTGCCAGCTAACATAAACTTGAAGTCTTTGTTGGCAGACAAGGGAGCTGCTTGGCCGGTCACCTCAGCACAGTAAATCAGAAACAGACTGAAATGGAAAGAAAGAAAAATGCCCAAAAAACATATCCAAACCCATGCAAGAGATTAATGAAGTCTTGGGAAGGCCCAGTAAGTCCTTGTACGAGCAGAAACTTGTGTTGCAGCCCTTCACTAACTCTAAATTGCAGATTTGTGGACATGGGTAATGAGAAAATGATGTGCTGCCACAGTAAAAGAGTTATTTGACAGCAGCATATATTCCACACCAAATGTTTATGTGTTCATCATATAAAAATAGGTAACTGGCAGCTAAGCTTATAGGGGAATAAAGCAGTTTAGGTCAAAGTGACAATTAGGGTTTGGTACCTCAAACCACAGTGGTTAGAATTAAAGTTACAGACGTTTTTAAAGAAGAAAAACAATTGGTCCCTTTGACCTCCACTTAAGGTCTCTCACAATGTTTAAGTGTTAAGTGCCTACTTTTTATTGTGTCTTCGACATAATCCTCTTGTGGTGTAAAAATAAATTACATAATAGAATATATTCCTTTTTCCTGGAATAATGGCCTCAATGGTTTGGAACAGAAAAAGTCTATGGTATTCCAAAACCGAACACCTGCCAATGGATGTCTGTATTTTCGTCTAATAAGCCTAAATTCCTCCACTCTGCATTTTTATAAGTGGTAGTCTTGTAATAAAGTTCCAATATAACACAATGGGCCCTTTCACACGTCCTTTGGCACGGATCTTTCAAACTTTTCAGTTTGATTCAAAGGAAATATTACAGGTGTGAAACCTTTCACAGACGACGGTGAGAAACAAACAGTCAAATCTTTCCAATGGAAGGGAGTGATCTCGGTCCGTTTTATTATGAAATGAACAATGGTTAATTTATTTTCTAGATGGACTTTTTTTATCAATTGGGCAAGTATAGGGAGATACTGTTCACATAAGTTTTGACAGGAACAGCAGGTATGAATTATTCCTTTAGATTTAATGTATACAACCCAACAAAAAGTAAAACCTTGGTACTGACTTTAGGGTGTAAAAAGGCCCAATAGCATCCTAACTGCTGAGTTTTTCTTTACCGTAGTACAGTGTTTTTCAAAGTGGGGGGCGCAGAGGCATGACAGGGGGGGGCGCGAGAGACCAGGAGGAAAAATGGTTTTGAAAAGAAAAAAAGAAAAAAAAAGAATGATAATTTGAAAAATTATTGATTCGAAAATAATATGATACAGTACAGTACACGTACGTTTGGGTCTCTGTGTTTCATTCAAGCTCAGCTCTGTGTGTGTGTGGAACAAGCCATTTTGTGTGCGTGCGCGAGCGAGAGAGAGAGAGAGAGAGAGAGAGAGAGAGAGAGAGAGAGAGAGAGCGCACCGGTACCGGAGATCGTTGTTGTTAGCTTCTGGTGCTAGTGAGCTAGTGGCCAGGTCTCAAACGTTTTGGTCATGATTAATGTAAACAATGATTTCCGAGGCACACGTTTATATGATCATTATAGTTATAAAAAAATAAGAGAATAAATGAAAAACAGGTATGAAATACTATATGACAGTAAAACAAGAATAAAGTTTAAAAGGGGAGTGATTTGTAAAATATCCATAAAGAAAAAGTAAATCTGTTTACAGTTCTGTTTCATATGGGTGTTGAGAGAGGTCTCCATAGATCTCTTCATTTTGCTCTCAAAATGCACCAGATTGATGCTTTTAACTTCAATATTTAAAAAAAATCTTCCCGGGGGAGCATGTCCCCGGACCCCCCTAGAGGATGTTAGGTCCACTCCCCACTTATAAAAATAGCACTTTACCCCTGCTTACACCTACATGCCGTGAGCTGATTATCGAGCCTTCATTGTAACAGTCGCGGGTGCACTGTGTATGTGCGTGTGGGGAGTGTTGCAGTAGAACATTCCACTGTAGCGCCCGGTACATTAATGGGAAACCCTAAATGTTTGAGCACCCTCTATGAAACCTCAAGCTACCCCACAGCACCCCCAAAAGAAATCTCTGGCACCGCCACTGAGCCTGCAACCCCGTTTTGAAGAAATGTGCAGTGCAAAACAGGCTCATTGCAGGCACTAATGCTGTGATAAGACACACTTTGCCAAATATCAGCATTTTCTGAGTGGCAAAGTATTATAATTTATTGTTCTAGCAAAGGGATTGCACAATTGTATCTATTTTTTTGACCACACAGACTTATGGAGCATTGTTTTATTATCACTGTTCTGGCAAAGGAATGCTCACGTTCATATTGCTGTATTTTAATAAATGTTAACTTGGCCCATTACGTGACTATTTGTGTTGGGGGGGCCCGACTGTTTTTTTTCTCCAAAGGGGGGGCCTGACAGAAAAAGTTTGAGAACCACTGCCGTAGTAGGACTTGAGATTTTAAATTGGGCCTTATACAACATATACTGGAATTTTATTTCATAACTTCAGAGGAAGTAATCCTCCTTTAAACTGTAAACTGTTATGTGTATAAATGCAGAAACCCCTATTTCTGGCTATTATTTGATCAAAAAAATATCTTTGTTTTAAATAAAGCCTGTATTGTTGTCTATAATATATTTGATGAAGAGATTTTTAAGGAATTAAGAGCTTGCAGAGACATCCAATATAACATTATAAACACTCATCACATCAAACAAGAGCAGTCATTTAATGAGGTGTGGATTTAATAATCATTAATGGATTTATTTCATACTGATTCATGCTCATATCAAATTAATAAGATATGATTTGGTGAATCTCTTCATGCAAAGGAAGAGTGCATTCCTTTCTGGTCATTTTAATAAGACTGCATTTGTGGATTTAAGTTCCAGCCCAGCCTTGCAGCGTATTAAGACGGTACATGTTGTACACCCACTCCCTGCAGCTTACATTCAAAATACATAAAGGTTTGAACTGGCATAAAATAAGGCTGCAAAGACCAGGTAATAACCAAATTAATAGAGTGGGGTTTAGAAGAATATTACAAAAGATCCAAATAATTATGAAGAAGTAACAATTAGTTTTTTTGCAAAGTAGATTTTTTAAATTGTGGTCATAGGAAAGAGTCCATTGCACAATGCAAATCTGCTCTTGTTATTCATAAACCTAATCCCACATCCCCATTTCAAAACCATGCAATTACATGAAATCAGTGCTTTAATGCTATAATATATAGCTGCCAGACAGCTGTGTTTGACTAGGTATTTATAATAAGACTATCTGAATGATTGCATTATGTGAAGGCTGCACTGGGAAGGCAATAACATTATGAAGACTGCATATTAACTAATGTTTGTTATTATTTTGTTCTTTATTCTACAGAGTTAGTATGTACATGCTCAATCTATAATAACCCATATCCTTCCTCTCTTTTTCAAACCGTGAATCATAATTAATCTATATTTTAATTCTACGCTGCTCAGTGGCCCGGCAGCTGTGTTTGCGTATTTCAACATATCCCTCTCCTTTATTATAGGGTGCAATGTAAACTTGGCCGGTTGGGAAGTGTTCCCTCTTTCACTTTGCTTACCGCCGAGCAGGAGTCTGTAACCATGGAGACAAAAAGTCCCGTCGGCCCTGAATGGCCACGTTTAAACCAAAACACCACTTGAGAGTGTTTCCGTCGCCTGTGTGCCTTTTTCAGAGCCATGTGGGGCTCAGGGGTGAGTGAGTAGGGATAATGAATGACAGAGTAGCCTCCCTGAAAAGGTTTTTCTTTGTGTGGGTGTACATTATTATGACAATAGGTGATGAACGTTTTCTTGGGTTTAAAGAGATGCTATTCAGCTGTGTTGTCATCATGATTCTCACACATTCAGTGGGGTTTATTCGGGGAGCCATCTTAAAGAAAAGTGCATGGAACAAAGTGTCAGACCTGTACTATTGCATTCACTGTGTTTTCAGGCTCCATGCCAGTGTCCACTTTTAAAGAAATTGATGCTTTGATACTTCTTTTCACCCATCAAAGAAAATGTTACTATTTCACAAGAGAAGAGAGATTGGTTTTTTATTCTGCAATAATGGATTATCAGACTGACATCAGTGTGTTTATGTAAAACCAGAAAGTGTATATACCAAGTTATAGGTGGGATATGGACCCTACGTATAACTTGGTTCCTGTCCACAGGAAGCTGTTCCTTGTTGGACCATGGACCTCTACTTTGTCTGATTGATCATTTGAGATGACTTTTCTGTTTATGCCCACTCCAGGATTACTGTTTGATTTTTTTCAGTGCTGTACAACCTTCCAAAAGGGAGGTCCCCAAAATGAATGTTCTGTTCTGGTGCCCCCACAATACCACAAACACAAGAATATATGTGGGTGTGCTTTTTTGTGTCTTTGTGTCCCCTCGTCTCTGTAAGGAAAGTCTTTAAAGTGAACTAAACTGACGGGATTCCTTAAGTGTGATTATCATATGAATAAGTATCACACACACAAGTAACACACAGTCTCACTCAGATGTATCCAATAGGTCATTTCCCACAGTACCACTAGCCCAGATCCCAATTGTTGGCCTGTCACTGCCATCACTGGTGCCTCTACTCTGTATGTGTGTTTGAGCAGTATGTGTGTGTGTGTGTGTGTGAGCATGAATGTCTGTGTGCAAGGTCTGTTTAGTCCATTACGGCTGAGACAGTCAGAGATGGGAATGACAGAGCTCCTCTGCCTCCCTGCTGGTAAATTACTTAGAGAGTCTGGGATGAGATTTGTGTATTCAGACTGCACTCAACTTTAAAGGCTTCCGTTGGTTTGTCATTGAGAAAGACATATGGGCTATTACAAATACAACTTTTTTTAGTGGAATGCTACACATGTGCAGGTTTACTATAAAAGTTATAATGCAGGAAAAAGGTACTAAGGGTATTTGGCAATTTTTCAGAATTGTAGAAAAAGCATGATAAATGCAAATTGTGGTATTTGGCAGAAAAATATGCAACTAATTGAACCTTACTTGGTAACTGGGGACTCCATTATGAACCATCTGGCTTTATGGTTTCACACATGCAGCAATGCAGAGTCCATCACATCCCCCTTCACTGGTAAATCAACCACATCAAGGCTCTCCTTGCACTGACTCTCTAAATGAAACATAATTTTAGCTCATAATGGTGAAGTCAAGTCAGCTGACCACAAATAGCTGGGTCATTCTGGGTATATGAGAACATGACAAGGATTTTTTAGTTAGTGACTGAGCGGGTTTCACTGCTGTCCTGTTACAGTATTTTGACTCTACAGCAATTTAGAAAAAAGGGCTTTAGATGGTTTTGCAGCCAGTATGTTCACATACAATTGATATAACATAGATGAAAAAACAAACAAACGCCTTCACTTCATCCATGGAGCTGCAACACTATGGTTTTCACTCACAACTCATTGCAGTATATTGCAGTTGGAATATACTTGGTTATCTCCACAGGATTTAACACGATTTTATCAAGGTGCACACATCTATATGAAACACAATTTTTCCACTTACAGCATTAGAACTGCTGACACAACTAAAGGTGTTTAAACAAGTTGTTTATTGAGACACCCCCCGGGGCTACTTCTTTTATATGAACCACACCCGTTACCCAACTTCCATTGATCAAACCTGTCCAGACCTCCAAACACAACCAGTAATTCATTTTTTACATCACTATAAATATTTAGTCATTAACATTCTCATAAATCATATCACTTCATAGGGCTTCAATGGATGACTTTAATAACCCTAAAAGGATTTCTGCCCAATCTATTGTAAAGCACTGGTAGAGATGGAGCTTGCATGAGAACGATAGGAAGTGTTGTTTTGAATGGTCCTTCAGTATAGGTTGATTTTAGAAAGTTTGATGTTTAAGTAAGAGAAAATGAAAGACATTCTCCTTATACATAAAATAAGTTGTATAAATGGTGGGCAGACGGCCAAATATTAGATATACAGTGGATGTATAGGTGCGTAGATATAGCCTCCCTTTTCATTAAATTGTGTGTATGTGTGTGTGGGCCTGTTGAGTGATAGGGGCGATGAGTTGAATGTAAGTCTCCTTTACAAGCATGTCGGCACAGGCAAACAAACCTACAGACGTCCCCATATGTCTCTATATGTCAACGCAACTGTCTACAATAAGATCACTGCAATGATTTTTCACTTTTGGCAAATCCTTTGAGGTATACAGCAAAACAAAAAGATGCTGGGGTCAAAACTTGATGGGACCCAATGACCTCCCTCTGAAACCACTTTTATTCTAAGCGCAGGTAATAATGCCTGCGAACCCCAGCTCATCTCTCCAAACTAAACTTAAGGCCACCTGAAATCCCACTTTCAAAAAAGTAACTTTTTTTTACTCCATCACTTATAGGTATTTTTCTGTGCTGGATTAATTTGTTAAGCCCTGAGCCTGTTTTTCAGGTCTCAGGCTCGAAAATGACATTCCCAGAACAAATGACCATATGTTTACTTCTAAAAGGGGTAAATTAATAATATTTTTTCTCAAAGTAATGATAAACCTGTGAGTTGGATGTAGAAGTGTCAGAATCAATATAGATGTTTTTATTTTAAAGTACATTCAGATTGAACATAGTAAAAACATTTAAATTATAGTGTCCGTCCAAAAATAAAGAATTACTTATAGTGAAAACCACCCTTGAATGGTGGGATAGTAGACTAAAAGCTTTAGGAATCCAAACTATAACATATAATAAGTACCCTGTATCAAGATTGATGCAAAACAAGTGACATTTGACCTTTTTAGAGAGATTTAGAAAAATAAACCACTTCTGGGGTCATTTGGGTGCATTTTCCATATCTCTGGCCCCCCTTGTTCGATTTTGATGATTGACATCTCTTTTTAACCGTTAGAGCCAATAGAATCGAGGGGAAGTTCCTAAAATTCATCTAAACATTACCCATTGGTGAATGAGTGCTGCGAAGCCAGAATGCCAAGGAACCGGAAGCTGCGATACACTCTGGTGGCTACCATTAGCAGCTAATTTAAAATCTCCGATTTTTACATAAAAATTGAATTATGGATTATCAATAATTTTTTCAAAGTGACAGACACATTGGATTAACCTTCAGCAGCGTTTTTATCGTTTTAAAGCCATTGAACACGACTTTTGATCAGAATAACAGCTAAAGTGAGACGATCTCCTGTGTTTGCTCCGTAATGCTACGTGTTGTGATGTCTGTGTTTGCTTCCCCTGTCGCGAGTTCTGATTGCTCAGTGATGATACTAATACCTATATAATCTGTGGAATCTCAGCTTTAATCGGATATCTTGTATGTGCAGTTACGATAAGTAATAAGGCTATTTTTACCTTGAGTTCTGTGCCAAGTGCGTTAGCATTTTTTCGCTCAGGGGTCATTTAGACGCTTCTTATGAGACTTGTGTTTTGTTTTGGTAAAAATAGTTTGTATTGTCAGTTAGCTGAGTTTCTTCCCGTTAATCTGGTATGACACATTAATAGGTTTTTAAATATTAAGAAGGGGGCTCTCGGGCTAAACAGGTTTCTATTTCTCTTAAAAGCTCTATTCAAATATTTTTGTTTCTGCAGTGGGATATAATGAGAACAAAGGTGTTAGCTTTAAGAAATGTGTTTGTTCTACAACACTTTTAACGGTATTTTGCTTGTGTCTGCCTGAGGGAGGTCGATCATCAGTTTCAACAACAAAGACTCTTGTTCAAGGCCCCCCGGTTACCAGGAGGTCACAGGTTAGATTTCCATTATACCTCTGTGTCTCCACAGCAGCCACGTCTCATGGCAAAACTGCCTCCTCCCTCTATTATAATAGGCCTGCTTTCCATCAACTGCCAGATAGTGAAGGATCCAGACCTTTTTCCCTCTGAATCCATTTTTTTGGTAAAATATGCCAGGCATGATCTCATAATTTTAGTTGGACACCTGGCTTTATCCAATACTTCATATCATGCTGTAATCCTCCTGGACTCTGACCTTTTTCCATTCTTGTATTTTCCTCTTCTCGTTCCATCAATCTGTTGACCCAAATCAAACTTCTCTGTCAAGGTTTCCTTGAACCCTCGACAAATGCACTCTAGTTAAAGTCATTATTTGGTACAAAAAATCGTTAAAAGCAAAGTGCTTATCTACCCAAAAGAGTAGTCTTTTTGAGACAGAACTGGAGCGCTTCGACACACTTGGGGCCACCACTTGTGTGGTCCCCTCTTTGCCTTCTGCCGGGAAAAACTGTCAAGTTGAGGGAGGAAAAGCAAAACAGGATGAAACCTGCTCTTCAGAGTGAGAGCAAAAAGCAGAGAAAAAGCTGATTAATTGAGCATCTGAAGGAAGTAGAGTATTTCTTTCATGCTACAAACTCATCCAGTTATTGTGTTTTTCATCAGTGTTATCAAAATCCAGGGATCAAAGGAAAGTACAAGAATAGAAGTGCTGAGACACGGATTTGATCGAAGTAAACAATCTGAAAGGATGCAGCCGCTTCAATTACTGCTGCTCTTCATGGTTAGATAACCTTCTTGTACTGCTTTCACTCATTTAAAAATAACTCTATTAGACTGGAACAACAGCAAACAGAGCCCTGCTGTAAGATAACAATTGGTATTGTGTTGTTGCTGCTATAAAAACACCTTTTTGGATCAAATATGATAGGGAATTGTCAACTCAACATGGCTTGACAGGGCTGCATCCGACTTTGTTAGAGTTATCAATGCGGAACTAAATCTGGATTAACACAAGAATAATGATTAGTGATTTGAAAGCTATAACCATGTATCATAATTTCCATTCAAAGTTTTATGACCCAGAAGAAATTAAAACAAAGGAAGCAGATAGAGGCAGAGACTTGCTCGCCAACTGAACACATGGCTGCTGATGGAGATATTGCCTAATGCCGAAGTTAAACTTGTGACCTGCCTCCAACAACACAACACAGTTTCTCTTAACACTTAACTTCCTCCAGTTTCCACAAGATGCGGTTCAATTGGGGCTTAAAACAGACCCCACTAAGCCCCAAACACTATACCTTCTCTGATGACATCCATCCTTGACAGGACCAGTCCAGCAAGTGCAATATGCAGCAACTCTGCTTATTCAAGAGTGAAAATAATTAAAAAGCAATATCCCCATGAATTACATCCATATTGGTTTCTTTCGCACCTTGGGATTTAAGTTCAATACTAACTTCTGCTGACTTGACTAGAAAAGTTGATACAGACGTCCATGGTGCCCAGATGATGTATTTCTAATACTTTGAGAATCCCCTTACAATGCTTTTACTGTCACTATCAGGGTAGCATTAGTGGTTTTGAGTTAAATGTCTGTACATTTATTGGATGGATTCCAAAGAAAATAGGTACAGACTTTCCTGGCCAACTAAATTTGAATAACTTTTAATATTACCTGACTTTTCATTTAGGGCTATCATTACAATTAGCATGATAGGTCCACTTTAATTGTCCAGTACTTTGGTTTTGATGAAATAGCTGCAGAACTGATGACAATCTCATCAACAACAGATGTACAAACTAAAATAGTTAACATCAGCATGTTAGCATTGTCATTGTGAGCATGTTAGCATACTGACATTAGCAACACTGAGCAGCCTCACAGAGCCGCTAGCTTGGTTGTAGACTCATTAACCAAAACAACAATCTTTCCCTAACATTAACCATATGGTAGTTGCCATGCACATTTTCCAATAGCAATGTTCTGTTGATAGGGTTGAAGAAAAGAGGACTGAGAATGAAGCCTTCTACCTCCCACAAAGTCCCCAAAAGTGCCTAATGCTCTGTTTTGGGCAATACATTCCAAGAGAACACCTAATCAGGATTTGGGGAAAGGGGTTAAAACTGAGATTGAGGCTTCCTGGGAGGAAGTGCCACTCTCAATAGATTTGAAAAAAGTTTGTGTTTGTGTGTTGTCTTTGTTTTTTTCCCTGGGGGTATTCAGTAAAGAGGTTGAATGAGTATGAATGACAGAGTGTGAAAGAGGGAGAAAGAGTTTGTGTGCAGCGTTCTCTGCTAAGCTCCACACAGGACCTATCATTACCAGATGTCACAGTGAGGGTGGCTGCCAGGCGAATCACTGCTTATTGCTTTAAACTCCGTCTCTCTGCCTCTTTCTCTTCGGTTCCTTCCTTTTTTCTTATTTTTCCCTCTCCCTGTCTCCCTTCTCCTGCCCTCTCTCTCTCTCTCTTTTTTCTCCCTCGTTCTCCATTTCCAGCTGTTTTTGGAGCACACAGCAAGAACCAGGGAAGTTCTCCACCAATTGTTTCTGTCCTCAGAGGAGCTTGGCGGTCGGACCCTCCCTCCTTCTATCTCTCTCCCCTCTCACTCCTCTGTCTCTCTCCCCCTCTCTCTCCTCCCCTTGTTGTGACAGAGCACACCTGCTTGATCTTGGCTGCACGCGCTCTGAGTCCAATTACCCCATAGGCCCTCGCAGCCACTTCACAGTCTCATCCCCCCACTCGACTGGATTTTTGGGAGTCAAGCTCATCTCGCACTTAAACTATCTTTGCCTTGTTTCAACTGAGAACAGGTATGTAACTCCTTTATCTCTGACATAAGAAGAAAGTATGAGTAAAAGTGGGTGAAATTAGTTTAAAAAAAAAAAAAAAAGAGATTTAGAATAGTCTTAAGAGAATTCTGCTGTAAGGTGACCTTTTTTATGACTAAGTCTAGTATTCCTGATTCAAAAGTCAGACTGTTTGCTGATGATATGTTATATGATTTATGTTTGTGAAGATAAGAATCCTTCTTTTTCTCTTTGTGTAGTTTGTTAAACTGGGATTGAGTATGTTTGTTCCACCTCTTCATAAACTCATGTATGTATATTACGTATATGTTGCCAGGTCTTGTTCCCACAGCTCTCTTGGCTTTGAGATGAGAGACCTTTAATCATTTCCAGTCCAATCTGCATACAGCTCAGTGAAAAGAGCAGCGGCTATAGTGAAGGGGGTGTGGTAGTGCAGTTGATGCTGGTACCTCACTCCTCTGCCAAAAAACGTATTATCCTGGCCCGTCGTTAATCTGCAAGGTATTCAACGTTAAGTGCCAAATGATGTGTTCAGCTTTTATTCAGATAGCATTTATAACTTTGTTGCTTTTTATTAAAAGTATTTGGACACAGTGTTTGTTGATTGTTTGGATGCAACCCATATGGAAGTGCATAGTTTTGTGAGTGTGCTGTTTTAAACATGGCACTCTGATTTGTATTGCTTACATAAAGACAAGGGTTTGAGTGAGAGGAATGCATACAATTAAGATTCTAGAGAGAAGACTTTAGTTGGAAGTTTGGAAAATACTTTTGTTGCATTTATTTGTTCCCTTTCTCTTTGTTTAGCTTCCTTTCGTTCTTTTCCTCCCTTTTTTTCTTTCCCTCTGGCATTCGTGCAGTCTACAAACAAATGAGAGGGAAAGAAACTGAAACAACAATGAGGATTTATTTGTGTTTATTCAGCTCATAATTGCTTGTCAGGACATTGATTTGGAAAAAGTAGTTTTTCCTGCTTCTCACACTTTCCATGTCAGCAGTTCACTTGAGAATGCAACCAGACGGTTCTTACCCCAATCTCTTATCTGTCTGCTCTGCGGCCCTGTTTCTTCTCAAAGTCAAGCTGCCCACCGTGGCGTCGGCTGCTGGGTTTTTCACAGGAGCAGAACAGGAACTAAATTGCTAGGAGCAACATAAAGTGAGAGGCTTTGAAGAGGCAAAAGAAAAAAAGCTGTACCTGGCAACGCACGGTTCCATTAATCCCGTAATGGTACAGCTTCCTCTATCAAAGAGAGGACTGAAGGCTTCCCGGCAAGCCACCACACAACTCTTAGCTAACTCATTACATCCTCTTTGCCAGAAGGGAAAAAACCTAATAAGGCTCAGCTGCTCTGAATTGAGTGGAGTGAAACTGAACAAGGGAAAAAGTGAGACAAACAAACTAGAATGCAAAAGTGGGACTTATAATAAAATACAGACTATACATGAAGGCATAAACACAGTTCTGAAATAAACTCAGAACAATGAAAGTACTTCAGTAGTTTATACTTCTAAGCTGAACTGATGTTTAACATTTAAACCAGAAATGAGTGAAAGGAAGGTTGGAAGGAGACAAGGCCCAGATTTGCTCTCAAGGCTGAATTTTTTTCCATCTGGATTTCAACTCTCTGGGTCAAGAAGAACAATGGAATTGAATGGGCATCAGCCATGAAGGCTTTTTCCCCCATTGCTCACTGGAATAACAGAAAGTTCCACATGTCAATCTTTCTGGCCAAAGGTTTAAAGGTCAGACAGGGAAAGAAAATACCATACGCTCGGGGAAGGAAGGAAAAGAGCACAGAAAGGGAGTAGGAGATGGAAAGAGAAGAAAGGTTGGGCAGTTGGTCCACGTCTGTGCAGCGCAGACTGTTGATAATGGGACTGAGGTTGATGGCAGGCCGACAGCTCTTCTCATGGAACAGCTGAAATGTGGTTAAACCACTCGCTGGCTTTCTCATGCCATGGCTCCAAACAACAAGAATGCTTTAGAGACCCTTAAATGATCCTTCAATAATAGTTATGGCTCTGACACTATTTTTCTGCATGAAGAAATGTTACTGATTGTAGTATCTTGGGCATTGTTGAAGCCAAGAACATCCAATGCAAACATACATGGGAGCTTGGATGGCTATCTTCCAGACAAGATTGATTTGGCCTCTCACTCCTATTACAAAAATGCGTTGGCTCTGAAATTGTTTGTTGGCCGTGTCTTTGCATATTTTCAGATACACATGTTCTCGCTTATAAAATCCCCTGATATATCAGACATTCGTTAAAGAAGAAAGACCACTGACTCCTCACACCACTGCCAAAAGAAGGGCTCGTGAACTCCCTTTTTTTACATTTCTACATGAATATTGATCAGGCGTTGGTGTGTAACTGTGTGGGAGGAGAACTCATATTTATGTGCTGATGGGTTAACAGGGCCACACGTGTTTTAAACGTCCTGTGGCCTTGTAAATACCTTTCAGTGATTCATTGCTGACAAACACTCAGCAGAAGCAGACTCAGGCCAGAGAAGAGTTGGAGAGGAGGGGATGGAGTGGGGAAGGGAGTACAGGATGGAGTTGGTGCCTGCTTTATTTTTCTTCCATTTAGTTGTTAAAATCAAGACATCCCATGCTCAAGTCTCTTTCTTTCATGCTTCAGAAGTGTGAGTGTTGATATGGTAAACGTTGTGCGGATATCTCATTCATTTTCTAAGCTCGATAGTTTCAATGGAAGGCAGTGACAGAGGAAAAGTGACAAAGCAATGGAGGGGAAATTACTTTACTCCCTCATGCGAGCCCTGCTTCCTGTCTGGGAATCATTAGTAATGCTGGGGCCAGACATGGGGGAAAGTGGAGAGAAGGGATGAGACAAAAGAGAGACACGGGAGAATTGAGAAGGTCGCCGACACCACAGGATATGTCAACCTCCGCCCATTTTTGTTCTTGGTCCGACTTGGGATGATGAATGGCAGGTTTCAGTGACGCGAGAGAAGAAGATAGAGATGGTTCGTGTTGCATTTAACACACATCCTTTTCTGGGATGTGGTAGATTGTAAATCTTTTGAAAATACAGACTAAACTTTCTCACGGCTGCTAGTGCTTTTAACTTTTTGATACATATTTTCTATATCCACCATAGTTCCACGTGCAGTGCTTCAACAGGCATCGGCTGACCATTTGAAGACCTTTCAAATGACTACAAATCCTGTTTCATGTCACCACAGCCTTATTCAGAATTAGACTAAAATAAAAGATGAATATTTATTCTTCTGCATGTTTATGTACTCCATTAGTGGGAATGCAGTGTTCCTGCTACTTTTGCACTGATTATTGTCAGCCCAGTTCTTTTGAATAAAGCCTGTCCCATTTCCATCTTGTAAGGTGTCATACGGTCGTACCTTAATGTGATGCTCATTTCATAAAAAACTTTGGAGATAAAGACTTTAGAATGATAGACTTAATACCCTACCCTTAGTAATACCCTATACCCAAATAGTAAAACCACATTGTAAATCTTTACAGGGTGAACATAAATACAAATATATTAAAGTTTCATCTCAATATGTAAAATTTAGGAAATGGTAAAAAAAAAGTCAGATCATGTTTATTCTAGGCTGCAGGGCACACACATTGTAACATCAATGTTAGACTTCCAGCTTTGCATAAGGATTGCTCTGTTATGGGATAAAAGGTATTCCCCTTATCGTTTTCAAAGACATCTTCTTCAAGGGGATAAGAAGTGCTGATACTGGAGAGATGAAGTGTGTTGCAAGGTCAAGTCATGTTCCAGCATGCTGAGTTGGCAGCCCTCGCTTTAGCATGCTCTCACACACACACACACACACACACACACACACACACACACACACACACACACACACACACACACACACACACACACACACACACACACACACACACACACACACACACACACACACACACACACACACACACAGACACAGACACAGACACAGGTGTGAGGAGTCTTGTGCTCAGTAGATTCTTTAGGTGTGTATATATGTGTGTTTCTGGGGTAGGGGGGCATCATTTTAAAGCAGCCCGTCCCGCAGGGCCAGGTGTGGCTCTGGAAATGAAAGATCCAACGCCCTGGGCACAGCAGGTTGTCTCATGCATGGAGGTGCATCCCAGCTGTGAAAGCTGCTAAAGGTCTTGAAATTCAGGTTTTGAAAAGAAAATTGAATTTGACCATAACTCCTTGTTCTCTGTTTGGAATTAGAGTGACCTTCATGTTCACAGGCACGCCTTGGTTGACCGTGTACCAATTAATTCACAACTCTTATGTTCATACATAGCAATCCCCTCAATCTCCGAATTCAAAATCCCTTAACTCAATTATATGTATACCATCTATAGTTTATTCTGAAGATGTGTTCACAAATTGTTAGATATTGTCCAACTTTTTTTCGGAAAATCCCTTATACTCCCTTTCCCTGAGTTTATCTTGAAATCTGGCTTTAATCTCATCACGAACAATTCCTGGTCCTGATTATGACTCATAGAGTAGCAGTAATTCTTGTTTTTGCAGTAATTCTGCAGTCATTAAATGCCCATAGAGCTTAGCTTGAGATCACTCTCGTTCGGTTATCCTTTGGCCTGTCTGGATCACATTAAAAGCTGCTGAAGCATTTATGGACAGAGGTTGATGGATTGATGGCAGCACACATGGAGGGTCATTTGAAAATGCACATGTGCATGTACATATTTATGTGCTTTTGGCCATGGGTCAAAGCAGGGGGATAAGGTTCAGTACCCAGGGGTGAGACCTCTGGTATATTGTATGCATTACTCTTCCTTTAAGCAGAGCTGGTACTCCGTCTTTGAAGATAATTCTGAATGTTCCAACCTGCAAGATTTGCCAGATGTGAAGAGTTCATACTAGTAACTTTTATCAGAAGGGATACACTGGCTTTCAAATACTTTCCAGAATTGGCAATTAATGTATTATACTATAAAATAAACTAATCTGGCAACCAAGCAGGATACAACAAACAATCAAAGGGATATACAGTCACTTTATTACCCAGGATTGTTTTGCATCCCTTAATCCATAACGTCGGCTGCCAAGTCTGCAGACAAGGTTTTTGTTTGATTGAGCTTTGGGCTGCGCTTCGATAAGAGAGCCTGACACAGCCAAGATTACTCAGTCTGCTGAAGACTGGAACAACGTGTACTCTGGGTCTACTGTATGTTCAGACCGGAGCTTTGTTTCAACGCCCCCTAAGTACTTCATGTTCCCAAATGGGATAAAATGGCAAAAGCTTGCATGGAAAACTGCATCTACACTTCAAACACTGTCTGACACAACTCTGGGCTCTTAGTGCCAACTTATGAAATCACCTTTTTGAATGATTTTCATTTTTTTCCGCTTCATAGCAACAGAACAAGAGTAGAAAAAAGAAACATTAAGAGCCAGAGCTATCCCATCCAACACAACTCCCCTCTGAATGGAAGTGATTCCAGGCTTTGTCATACTGTATGCAAGCACTGTAACCACTAGACTGAGCTGTACAGTGTGTCAAAGTGGTGGCTGTTTTGTGGACAGGAACTATAATTACAGCCTGTGTAGAGAGTCCCTCTGAGCCTTGATCCCATGACCCTATGTGACCCTAACCTGAATATATACTGCATCAGCACATCTCTTTCTCTTGCTTTTCTCCCCAAAGTCACACACTTTGGAACACTTTTAAAAATATTTAACCCTTAACATGTATTAGTTCAATCAATCAATCAATCAATCAATCAATCAATGTTTATTTATATAGCCCAATATTACAAATGTTACATTTGTCTCAGTGGACTTCACAGTTTGTACAGAATATCAGTATGACAATACGACACCCTCTGTCCTTAGACCCTCACATCGTACAAGGAAAAACTTCCGGAGGAAAAACCCCACAGTTTAAAGGGGAAAATGGGAGAAACCTCAGGGAGAGCAACAGAGGAGGGATCCCTCTCCCAGGACGGACAGGCGTGCAATAGATGCCGTGTGTAAATTGAAAAGATAATACATTTACAACATAGGTAGTCCAAATGTTTGGAAATGCATGTGTCTATACTGTAATAAGAAGATGAATCCACAAGGATATCCATCCAGGACTTATGATCCAGGACCACAGCAACAGGCACAGCCACGACTGAAGATGCAGGGCTCGCGATCCAGGACTCAGGACCACAGCAACAGGATCAGCCACGACTCAGGATCCCGGCGTAGATAGACACCAAAAAGAAATGTTGGGAAGCTGGGTTATTCGGAACATGAGAGTACACAGGTACAGACAGAGAGAAGGAAGAAGTAAGGTGTCCCCCGACAAACTAAGCCTATAGCAGCAAAACTAGGGGCTGAATCTAATCAGCCCTAACTGTAAGCTTTATCAAAAAGGAAGGTCTTAAGCGCACTCTTAAAAACGGATAGGGTGTCTGCCGCCCGAACACAAACTGGAAGCTGATTCCACAAATGTGGAGCTTGATAAGAAAAGGCTCTGGCTCCCATTGTACTTTTAGAGACTCTAGGAACAACCAACAACCCTGCATTCTTGGAACACAATGCCCTAGTAGGACAGTAGGGTATAATGAGTTATTTAAGGTAAGATGGCGCCTGCCCATTAAGGGCTTTGTAGGCGAGAAGAAGAATTTTAAATTCTATCCTTTGTTCTATAGGGAGCCAGTGTAAGGCAGCCAGAACAGGAGTAATGTGGTCCCTTTTCCGAACTCTGGTTAGTACACGTGCTGCAGCATTTTGAATCAACTGAAGCCACTTAACTGACTTCTTGGTACACCCTGATAATAAAGAGTTACAATAATCCAGCCTTGAAGTAACAAATGCATGGACTAGTTTCTCTGCATCGTTTTGAGGCAAGATATGCCTGATTTTTGCAATGTTACGTAGATGGAAGTAGGCGGTCCTTGAAATTGATTTTATGTGGGCGTTAAAGGATAAATCCTGATCAAATATAACACCAAGATTCCTTACAGTCTCACTGGAGGCCAAATTAATGCCATCCATAGTTAGTATATCTTTAGATAATTTGTTTCGTAGATTCTTTGGGCCGAGTACAATAACTTCAGTTTTGGCTGTGTTTAACATCAAAAAGTTTAAAGTCATCCACGTTTTTAAGTCCTTAAGGCAGTCTTGAATTTTATTTAGATGATTAATTTCATCAGGCTTGATTGATAAATATAGTTGAGTATCATCCGCATAACAATGAAAATGTACAGAATGATTCCTTATAATATTGCCTAACGGAAGCATATATAATGTGAACAAAATAGGTCCAAGCACTGAGCCCTGTGGCACTCCATGGCTAACTTTGGTTTGCATGGAAGATTCATCGTTGACACATACAAGCTGAGAGCGTTCAGATAGATAGGACCTAAACCAGCCTGAAGTTTGACTCATTCCTACAGTTTACACATATAAAGATGCACACATAACTTGTGCACTTGATTTCATGCACTTAAAAACCAAATATCTTTGCTTTATTCACACCGATAAATATGCAGATATTAGCTCAAATGACAGAAAGTGATCAAAAATAGCACAAGCTTTTCACCCATGCACACAGTCCTTATAAACATGCCCAGAGTCCCTTTCAGCTCTGGCCAACTAATGGTTTTGGATCAGTTTCATCATCTTGGTTATGATTTTCAGGTCAAGGCCTGCTGCAGACCGGATTCTCCCAAATCATTTGTTAGCAGCTGCGGGTAAAATCCGCCCTTCAATTATTGTGGCACCAAGAGGGAAGTCAAATTTGGCTGAACGCATGACAAGCAGATTGCTGGGTCTTTAAGACGTGTGTAAGGTCAGGGAGTTTTGTGGATCTCTACACTGAGTTTCAGAGGGTGTGTCGATGTATCAACTGGTCTGTGGCTGTGTTAAGAAATAGAAGACAGCATACATGTAAAGGAAGCAGGACTCTCCCAGTGGCTCCACTAGCAGAATAGAAGCTAAGGACTTTAATGGCAAATAAATGACTACTGTGATTCATTGCTTTTGGATAGAAAATGGAGCACAGTGGTGTACAGTGGCAGCCATGACATTTCAAATGATGAATCCCCTGTGTATTGAGTGTAATAAAGCCAATGCAGATGTTATGCATCAGTCAGTGTGGTTTCTATGTCCTTTGCCAAAGAAAGTGACATTCACAAATTGTATTATGGTATCAAGATAAGTTGGTAGCTAGTAAATACAATGCATTTTATAAAAGATTGAAAGAGTTAGCTTAAAGTGAGGGATTAATACAGAAATATAACATAACAGTTCAAAACAATTGGCATTATCCATAGGTATGGGCATGACCAGAATTTAACCCAGACCATATTACTTTTTGAAACAGATCTTTTTTGTTTGCTTTCTATTTCTTACTAACTTTCATTTGGTGCTTCTAGGGCTTGTCCCTGTGGACAGAGTAATATTGTGTAATTATCTCATTTTGGTTTGCGCTAACCCACGCTTAATCTGCTTTGCCTTAAACGGACCAGTTAAATCGCTTATTTGACCACCCTCACAAAATTGTTGCACCCAAGTGTTTAACCTTCCAGACCTCAGCCCTCCACCTCTCACCTCTGCCCTTTGCTTCTATGGACTTCAATAAATGTCCTTCTTCTCTCTGCCCAGTAAAATGAGAAACAAACAGTTAAGAAGAGTATCGTATTTTCCAAACTAATCATAGACAGACTAGTTTGAAAGTGTATCCACCCAAACCTTTGAACTGTGTGCTCTCGTCCTCAGGCTCCCTGCTCGCAGCGCCATGAGGTCGGCCTGTCTCTCTCTGCTCCTGGTCACCGCCTGCTGGGCCCTGCCCTTCCACCAGTCCGGCTTTTTAGACTTCATGATGGAGGACGAGGCGGGATCAGGTCTGTCTGACAAGACAACAGATGCCTCTCATCAGGGTCCTTCAGTCCGTGCCTCGCCAGAAGGACCAAAGTGCCCCTTCAGATGCCAGTGCCACCTGCGAGTGATCCAGTGCTCTGACCTCGGTAAGAAACGGGACCCCCCACTGAAGGTTCATACGGTTGTGTGTTTTCCCAAACATCAGTCATCTTGATCAATCGTAGCTCCTTATAGCCCTTCAGCCGAGTCTATTTTCTCAACACGCCTTCTTCCAGTTTCTTGTCTAAAGCAGGCCTAGATTTAGCTTGACAATTGAATGGAAACACAGCTTATGTGACTTTATTTAAATAATGGTTGAGAAATGCAACAACCTTCTTGTTCACATCCATTTCCAATAATGATTTCAATGAGCTCACTTAAATGGATGAGATGGGATGAGGTCAGACCAGTGTCTGCAGTAGTTGTATTTTACTTTTATAATTCAGAGTGACATTAATGTTTTAAAAAGAGCAGAAACTGACTAAGACCCAGACTTAACAAATCGCTCCACCGTCCACCCAAAGCCACAGGATCATTCCGGAGGTATGTTATGTCACGCATAATTGCAAAGTCCTCCAGAGAACATGACTCCGATGTTGACACCTTAAATGCTAACAGATGGTGTGAGACATTTCACTTCCTGTAACAATTACATTATTTGCCCATTTTTGCCCAAACAGTTTTTTAAACATTGTTGGTGATTGAAGGTTAGATTGGGGATTTGGAAAGTCCCGAACAGTCCCCAATTTTAACAAGCTTATTTCCCAATGTAAAACTTACTCACCAAGGTTGAAACTCTACAATGACTTTGTCGGCTTTTTAATTCAGCGCAATCACAACAATTTACTTCAATGTCATCTTTGTTGTTTGGGGCTTATGCACTCTGTTTGTCTACAGCTTGAGTCATCTTATACACTTTGTCATAGAAAAGTCCCTGACCTCATTTATTATTGTATAAAAGTGCTTCGCTTTGCAGTTGTGTTTTTTGGCTTAGCTTTAATTTGGAAAGGATGGGCCACAGACTTTAAGGAGGCAGATGAAGGACAGAAGGGAGTGACACAGATGGATAAATGAACAAACTAAAAAGAGAAGTAGACAGACATAACCAGCTCATAACCTTCTGGATTAATAGGCCTAAAAGGGCCGGGGTTGAGACTGTTAAACTCAGTTAGGCAGGTGGCGCAACAGTCAGAGCGACAGACAGTTGGAGAGAGTGATGTTCAGGAAAAGGCCGGTTCCATTACATCAGTCCTCCAGCGGGCCCCTGTCAGCAGCAGCACTTTCTCCACAGAGCTTTATTCTCAACTCATGCATCGGCATTATTGGCTTCGTGCCTGCATCTGTTCCCCAGACCTGCTGGCCCGCACGCAAACACACACACTCGCACAGGATTAAAAGTTATATGTATATATTAGGGCACACACACAGGCCTGGGCAAGACAGAAGCATCTGCTCACCATCCCAACGCACCCTCTTGTCTTTGTAGATTTTTCTGAGTTAGTTTGCATCTGGCAGTATGACAGCTAAAACATTCAGGGTAGAAAATGTAGCCTCAGGTTCCGATTAGCTTATATTTGCCAACTCTGTTAGAAAGAGGTTCTAATTATACACAGACTGGCACAACTGCTTAATGTCAGTTGTCTTAAACTTACCAAATGGCACAATCAACAGCCTCACTGGTTTAAGAGTGATAATGGAAGATGTGTAGTATAAATCAAAACGTACTCATATCCCATGAGGCAAGCAGGCCATTGGTGATGCAGCCATTAACTCATCTTTCCCGGACACAGCGCCAGACAAGAAGAGGACATTATATAAACAATGTCGTTAATGCTTGAAAGTTTCCAAGATGGCTAAATGAGTACAGCCCAAAGCAATCATCACTTGATTTCCTAGTCACCTTTTTTAAAATAGAGTGATTCATAGTGACTATAGTAATGAGTGCCAGACTTAAGGTCACGAGCCAAGTGGCTATCAGCTGAAAAGTGAGATGCTGACCGAGACATGACACTCAACAATATTTATTTGCACTAGTCAGCTCATTTCATTGTTGTTAGAGTGTTATTTGTGTATGTGTTATATACTGTAACCAAGGGTTTGTACTAGAAGTACAACTGTAGGTCTTTTTAATTCTTTGTATTTTTACTAAATGGTGAGAGTAGGTCAGGGCTAGGGTTAGTTTATGTTGGAATGTCATTTCGAAAATAATTGTATCGTTTTGGTGTTCGCAAGATACAGATAAAAAACGGGTGAAAAGTAAAAGAAAATGTGAGCATCAAAAGCTGAGTCTTACTTTGAGAGGAACAATAGAAAACAAAGTGTGTGCAAGTATAGAGGTAGACAGTGTGGTGCTACAATAATGGTGGTGACCACAAACAGCTGTGATGGTTTGTGGGTCATCTACTGCCGAGTTGGAAAGGCTGACAGAAAAGCAAACGTAGCTGAAGGTATTGTTTGGGTGACTGAGCAGAAGTCTTCACAAGCTTTTAGGACAAAATGTCTCCAGACGTACGTATGTGGACTGGAGATGAACAATGTAAGCTTCTTTGTTAAACAGTTTATTCTACGCCTATTCCTCTGAAATGTAAACTGCCCATTATGAATCTCTGTGTATTTTTTGGGTTACCACGGATGCAGACGACCATTCACCGTGACTCCCAGCTGTCTTCTTTCAATGTTTTCTAAAAGCGATCCACTCAACCAAACAGGCTTCACTACAGATGCCATTTTCTGTGTCACATTAGCCATGACGTGACTTACTTACTCCAAAGGAAATGTGTTTTAAGGTCCATTTCCACCATCTGTGCCTTAGAGCACATCAAATACTTATTTGGTCCCTTTGGAATGTCATTATAAAACCCATTCTTTCCTAGACTCCCGAGATTTTATGGAGCATGCTACGTTGACAAAGCAGACTTTGTTATTTCAAAGTGTCGCTACTGTGAACTCAGTAACTATTTTTCTGCTCATCCAGGTTTCTTATTCTCTGTTTTTAAGGGCTTTAAGTTCCAGAAAAGTAAGAAAGTACTTAAACAAAGCATTAAATATGTATAACTTAATAAGCAACAATCAAGGTAAAGTTCAGAAACTTTGGTAGTGAGCTTTTGATCAGATTTAGGCCAACAACTAATCTCTCACTCAAAAAATGTCATCAGATTTTGTCTTGAATGGTACTTGTGTTATTTGTGCACGAAATATTTAAAATCAATAACTTTTCATTTCAAACTAATGTGAAAAGCTATACTGTATAAGAGCTATCTCTCAAATGAATCTCTGCAACTGGTCCAACTTTGGCAGAACATTGTGTCAATTCTCAAATTAAAACATTGAAAATGAAATATATATAGACCCTTTAATATACAATGGACATGATTTACAGATCTATACGTCCTTAGTATTTCGGTAAAACTCTACAACTGATGAAACAGAGCACTAAATACTCTAATCATGATCATAAAGATGAGTAGGTAGCTGTTTAGTATCCATTTTATGTTGAAATCAGAGTGAAGTCACCACCAAACCTCAAGTTTAGTTTCCCATTCTCAATCATTCTGATGTCTGTAAATATATTCACCATCAGGTCTGAAGGCCGTCCCTGAGGACATCCCAGCTGACACCACCATGCTGGACCTGCAGAACAACAAGATCACTGAGATCAAGGAGAATGACTTCAAGAACCTCAAAGGACTACATGTAAGAGAACTGCCATCTGCATATGCAGAGCTTCCTGTCTGTGTATCAGTCCAAATGTTATGTAATGGTTTTTGTATGTAACCTTTAACCAAACTGCAACCCTTTATCAATATTAACCTTCATGATCCCCATGAGGAAACATGTGTCATTATTCATTTATTAGGTTGTTCTTAACGGAAGAGTAAAAGGGCAAAGCCTCATGGGAAATAAAACAGATTGATGATGTCCGATTTTGTCATCATGAGAAAAAAGTTGAAATGTAGGAGTAGAGTCAAATGTCAAACATCCAGCTTTTACAAAAGATTCATTTATTATACATGTACTGAAAAGTTTAACTTTATTCTCTGCATTTCAACTTTATTCTCGACATGCCTGGCACCACTTATTTCTTACTACATAATAACAGTTTTGTGTACCGTGTCGTCAAATATTTCCGGAACAATTGCTCATTTCACAAACATGGACTGCACTTCACCTCCCATCCCAAATTATTTTCCGTCTCCTCCATATATCCTCCACTCCCCCAGTCACCAGGTGCATGGAAACTATTCACCCGTAGGCCTTACACCCTAACGCCTCCAAACTTCTGGAGATTTCCTGCTTGCAATAAATACCTCCGTCTGACGGCCAGGGCTGTTTCCTCTGTAATGTAACTGGCCTCTCAAGGGAAGGGACCACATACTTCACATTTCCTCGTGTGAGAGTCCTCTGAAAATGCTTTAGGGATAACTCTGGAGTGGACTTGAACTCGACCCTCAATCTTAGGACAGCAGCCTAGCTCAAAATGTCCTTTTTTGCAGAATCTCATCTGGAAATAATTTTTCTTTTACAGCCCCATGGTGCATTTGCAGCAGGAAATGTTTCTGAGTGAAAGACAAAACATCGAAAGCCGTTTAAGTGTAACGTTTCGAAATGCAGTTCATATTCCATAACAATGGAACAGTACAACACTGTGAATTCAAATAAGGAACAGACTGAAAACATCCTTTTAAATTCCTGAGTGTTTGTACTCCCCTGGAGAGTTTTGGAGATAGTGGTAAAACTCAACAATATACTAGAATCTAATCGCCCTGGTTTTCTTCCCTGAAGGCTCTGATCCTGGTGAACAACAAAATCAGCACTATCCACCCCAAGGCTTTCAGTCCTCTGTACAAGCTGCAGCGTCTCTACCTGTCTAAGAACATCCTGAAGGACATGCCCGCCAACATGCCCAAGAGCCTGCAGGAGCTGCGCATCCATGAGAACGAGATCTCCAAGATCAAAAAGGCTACCTTCCAGGGCATGTCCCATGTCATCGTGATGGGTATGAGAAAAACAATATTATTTTTGCAGATATTTATTTGGATAGCAAGCCGTTTCAAGAGGTGAGAGTGTTATTCTTCAGCAGCTGGTCACATCCCCAGATGTATGTCTGTGATTTTAAGCACGTATACACTTCAGTGAAAGTGGTGAAAATATTTACATAGATAGAACCAAGTGTTTCAATTTAAAAGGAAACTCCACTGCCAAGTTTCTAGTAGTTTCATCAAAACAAGATTCCCTTTTAGCCTAAGTTAAGGGTTGTTCAACGTGCTACAGAAAAATATTGTTTGGATTATTCTCAAATGTATACATCTCTACATATACTTGACAGTGCTTTAGATATTTCAGGGCAAACAATGTACCCTGTCAAATGGTGAAAAATCTCCCTGGGGCCCTTTAAAAGCTGTGAAGGATAAAAACTGTCATTTTAGACAGTGTTTTTTGTATATATTGTTCAAGTGCATCCTTGCATGTGAATAGTACATTTGATTGATTGAAGAGACCAGAAGAGAATTTTGCCTCATGGCATTTCAATGTTGAGACAAGATTTACACCTAGCAGTCTGGAAGTGATGACACTGCAGCCTGTTAATGTGTTGTTTTGTAAGAAAATGTGTTCCTCCTCAATCCTTTTTTTACACTAGTCACTTTGATAACTCATCTCTAACTTCTTGTTTCACAAATTACCAGTTTCATTTAGTTATTGCTCAACTAAAGTGTGGATTCAATCATATTAAATGCAATGATAAGATAACTTTAATCCATGACCAATCAGGAAATCTGGCGTGGAGAAAGGCTGCGTTGCAAAGACAAGCTATTCTGTTGCCCAAGACGTTGTTTACTCATGAGTCAGCTCTTTGTTTCCGTAACACACCCGGAGAGGGATAAACTTCATAGACGTGATCCGTTCCGGCTGTTCTCTCGTGTTTCTCTTCTTTTTGCTCACAATTCTTTGTCTTCTATTCATTTGTTTTAGAGCTCGGGTCCAATCCTCTGACGAGTGCAGGAATCGAGGCCAATGCTTTTTCTGACCTGAAGAGGGTCTCTTACATTCGCATTGCAGACACCGGAATCACAGAGATCCCCAAAGGTAAAGCGCTCAATTTTATTTCCACAATTAGTTTGGCCTAATACAAATTGTATCCATATAGGGTCGACTAAAAGCTTTATATCAACAGAATGCATGGTGGATTTAAGTCCACAGCGAAACTAGAGGCTCAACGTAAACAAAACAAAACTGCATGGTCATTCAAAACTAGCCTGTCTTGGGGAGGGAACATATCTGGTGTGTTTGCTTGAATTATACCTGAAACCCCAACCCTAACCCTAACCCTTGGAGCTGAAATGTAATTCCAATTTCCTGTTTATACATCAAAGTCACTACATAATGTAACTTACTGTAAGTCATCTCTCTGTTTGTCTTGTTAATCTTTGTCTTGTGGGTTGCCAGGTCTGCCAAGCTCTCTCTCTGAGCTCCACCTGGATGGAAACAAGATCTCCAAGGTGACCGCTGGCAACCTCCAGGGCCTGAAGCACCTGGCCAAGTAATAACAATTATGATTCTCTCTTAATATATAGCATTATTAATTCATTATAAAAATGTGATTATTGAACTACTTTTAAACAGCTGTCACTGTGGTGCCAATGTCATTGGGCTGCGGGTGTGTGTGTGTGTTCGGGCTGGGTTTTGCTGTGTCTCGCTGTCTCGCAGACGGCCACTGGGCTCATGGGGGGGGGGGGCAGGAGCTCCAACAAGCCGTGTAGGATAGAGAGTGAATACACATACTATACAGAGATGCTGTATGAGAAACCAATTTGATTTTGGAAAATTGCACAATATAAATCTATTTTAGTAGACCTCAACAATGGAATTATGATCAGTAGAAATGGCCATGACATGGGACCTTTAAGGGCTAAACACAGTTTTTGGATAATCAAAATAACTGGTTTGCTCAGATAAATGTAGACTCACTGTGTTTATAAGATTACTGCTCATTGTGCCAAAGATAGTATACCGTTCTTGAACAATGAGGGCTTTGATGCATGTGTGGATGTTGGAGAGGATATGAGCCGAGGATAGTTTTTATTTCCCCTCTCTCATAATAAAAAATACACTGGGAAAGTAATGGCCTTAATGACAGCTGTAATTCCTTATCTTCATTTCCTCAGTTTGGGGATCATTTTGGCAGCCAGAGACATGTCATTAATGTCTTCAAGTTCCTGGTTTCTCAACTCGCCCTTTTGTTCCTTGATCTTTTACACATGGCACTTTTCCATGTCTCATCTTTCGCATTTTTCCCGCAGGCTGGGTCTGAGCTACAATGAGATCAGCTCTGTGGAAAATAGCACTCTTGCTAACGTCCCCCACCTGCGAGAGCTGCACCTCGACAACAACGCTCTCACCACTGTTCCTGCTGGCCTGTCCGACCACAAGTACATCCAGGTGTGTACTGCATTTTAATTACTGTACTTGTATATCTGCTATTAATCACGGTTTAAATAACAACAGCGTCACAGGAAGATTGGTATCACAACCATTTAGTTCCAGCTAATTACCTCTGCTCGAGCACTATAGTTACATGTGTCATTATATTACAGTATAAAAACAGTCAGCTCATTTTCTCCCCTCTCAACTATACTGGAAAAGTTTACTTTGTTGCTTTTTTGCATTTGATTTGTTTAGGTTCACACTGCCCGATTACAAGTCAACTAAGGCTTTCATAACCAAAGTCACATGGATTCATTTAGTTTGTTTTTTGGGTAAATTGTTGGTAGCCAATCATACTAAATTGTTACAGATTTTGACAGTAGGGGGGAGTGTAAACAGACTTGGTTCAATGCCCTTTAGTATGGCCATCCCATAAAACCTTTTAAAGGGAAATGTCATGTTGTTGGCTCGGAAAATATATTCACTACTGCTGAACCAAAACTGCACACCTGTCAGGCTGTCAACCATCTTTTTGTGGTTATTTTGTGAGGTTTTAATTGCATTGTTCTCAGCAGTCATAACTAACCAAACTATGGTCAAAAACAATAGTTTGGAGAAATACAGTAGGGCCTAACAAAGTTGTGCTGAACTGGATTCCCCCCCTTACAAATTGGGACAATGAAGTAGTCATATCAGGTAATACTAAAAGACAAAGGGTTTATATCTGAATGTCTGAATATTTGAAACTCGAAACCAGCATTTTTTTAAAGTACGATGTTAAACCAAACTATAATATCACATTGTAATATCAGGACAGGCCAATAAACTAAGCGTTCTTAGACATGGAACTATTTTTCAAGTTTTTGTGATCTTTTGCATACATTAAACCATTTTTGTTGTTTAAGATGGCGATTTTACTTTGCTATAACTTTTTTCAATTGCATAGTTGTCTGTTTTTGGACTTCTGACGCCTTTGGAATCTGTAATTAGCATTATATTGTCAGCCCCAGTGAGTTTGTGGCACTTCCCTCCTTTTGTTCTTATTTCCTTGTCACCCCCCTTTAGTGCGGCATGATTAAGGCTACTGTGCTGCAAACACAATGCACAGCTGCTTGGTTGTTTTTAGCCATGTTTATATATGTTTTTTATGTGCTTCGGTTTTTAAAAACATGTAGGCTTGCTTGTTCTCAATGTGAAGCAGCATCAATCTTAGTCATTGTGAAGTTTTCCCACAGTTTTAAGTTAAACATTATAGAGCTATATTATTCAGTGGTGACATGTGATTATCTTCTACTTCCTACTCAGTGACCAAAGGATGTCATTATTTAAATCCCTTCTCTAGGTGGTCTACCTCCATGCCAACAAGATTTCAGCTGTGGGAACAGAAGACTTCTGTCCTCCTGGCCTCAACCACAAGAAGGCCATGTACTCTGGCATCAGCCTGTTCGGCAACCCCGTTCCTTACTGGGAAGTCCAGCCCATCACCTTCCGCTGCGTCTTCGACCGCTCCGCCATCCAGCTCGGCAACTACAGGAAGAAGTAGAGCGTCCCGCGCGCCTCCGCAAGGATGTGTGTGTTTGTAAATGATTGTGTGAAAGTTTTCTAAGTATGCATGTTTGACTAGAGCCCCACAACACTGACCCCCGGCAACACTGCCTCCCCAACAAATGACAATGCCATTATTCACAAAACTTTAGTGGACTTAAACGCAACATATCATTTTGATTGTAGCTTAAAGGTTGGTGCAACAGTACACGGCTTACAGCAAACACCAGCATACTACGGTGATGCTCTCACACACAGCACATCATTCATAGAAACAGCTAGGCAAGCAATAACATTGCAAATATGTTCTTGCATACATGTTATTTTCATTTAACAGATACATTGAAATACAGAGGTGATTTTTAACCAAATGGGAAATGTTTAAAAACCTACTTTAAGTCAGCTTTCTTGACCTTGAGCCATTGTATGAATTTTAAGAAACCTGGCCTGTAGAGCAGGCAGCAAGGGGTTAACTTGTGTTTTAAAATACCTTTAACAACTGGTATACTAGAATGTACTAGATATTACCTGTGTACTAGGAATAGCATTCAGAGTGTATTATTACCATGCTGCACTCCTTGAAAGAACCTAGAGTTTCTATTTGTATTGTTCTCATTTCAAGTAGGGATAAAATCAACCGTGTCTTCTATCACATTGTGATTTCTTGTGCTGATTTAGTTTTGGGTGTTTTTACATTTTTTCTTCATCACACCTCCTATCTTGTTCCTCCTCCTAGTGTATGTTGTTCCATACAAAAAACAAGGTGAAAATAGCTTATAAAAATGTAGAATAAACCATATATGTTTTAAACAGAAGCCATTCCCAAAGATTTATATGCATGCTCTTGTTTTCTTTCTTGCAACTTGAACCTGATGCTTTGTGGAATCCCTTGTTGATGCTTGTCTGTATCTCACGCTAGTTTCCCTGTCATTTTTTTTTTCCTTTTTCAAGAATAATTGGATGGTGTATGTGGACCGGCATGCCCACTGCAACAATGTTGGTGTGAATGTTGTATGTATAGACGCTGTATATAAATGCTGTATAAAAAACCTCTCGTTTTACTTAAAAGGCACAAGCACTTACCATAGCTCAGACTTAATATATCAGCAACAACGGTGTTCCTCTTTTTTTCCGGAGCAGGGGCTCCAGCTAAGGTGTCCTGAACAAAATAAAAATACTAATGGAAAAAGTAGCCGTTTTTGATGGATGTAATGATCACATTTAATTGTGGATGATGTGAATGATGATTTTTGCACCTGGTCACTGGATGGTGCCACAGTAGCTACAGCGCTCAAAGAAAGATGGCTGCGGCTTCCTGGCAAACAAGGTCAAGAGGAGGCACAGGTAAAATGTACTGAGGAACAGGTGAGACATCTTGACGATAAAGAACAAACATATTCATTAGGTGAAGGTGCTTCAGACGCATAACTAGCTTTTCAAGTTGAAATGTCCAATAAGGTCGCCATGTTTGACCAATCAAAAATATTCAAATGTTTAGAACATTTCTTTTTTTATTGCCGAAATATGGCTTGTAACAATTAGGCACCATGGACACTTTTTACAACCAATTATCAATCATTTATACTTATATCAAACACTATGTCTTTTAACTAAAACACTAGTTCTTCTGTTAACAATACGTCACAATTAAAGGTATTACAACATTGAGACTGTACTATAGGTCTGATTCTACATTCTATATACGTACAAGGGGGCCATTGCTCAATTTTATGGGCTCATTTTATCAATTTAACTGAGACTTAGCTACCTTTGCTGCTATAATTAAATCAGCATTAAACAATACATTAATTAAATATGTGTAAATTACACTGAAAAAAAACATTTTTCATAAAATATGAAATGATATAACAAATGGTTAACAACATACAGTACTTATTCCAAGTGCATCCTCCCATTTCCTTTCTGTATTCCCTTATCCTGTGTTGGGCTCAGGGGGGTGGAGCCATTCCCAGCATGCATTGGCCAAGAGTCAAGATACATCACAGGATGTACTGTACACATTTATAGGACACATATGGATCTATATATACAAATAGCCCAACAACTTGTTCAATTTAAAGTCTTCAGTCCACCATGTCTATTGTTTGGGAAATAAAACTGACACATGTTGCTTCACACAGCTTCTATAATACACAATCTTGCTGTCACTGGACAAGGTGAATTAATGAGCCACTCAGAGATTCACCCATGTAAAACGGAAAGTGAAATGGTTGGGTGGAAGGTCTAAAAAGAGTTCTAATTTATGGTAGATTATTTTGCTTCCAGCTACCTCTGCAGGCTCTTATTCATTTTGATGGGTTGTGTGGTCTGAGGTTAAAACAATATTTGCACACAGACCATTCCTGGCCTCTGAGCCACCAGAGATTTATAATCCTTCAGTCATTTAAAAGACTGTAATGGGAATATTTAGGTTAGAGAAGAAGGAATGGAGCTCCCTTTAGACGTGTGGTGGTCGAGACTCCTGCCTCTGGAAACAGGTTTTATGGTTTACTGATTGTTTTATTATATTGCATTGCATGGCTTAGAAGTGACAAATGTCAATAACATGGCATCGGATCAAATGTATTATTAAATATTTGTTCTTCTTAATGGAGCAGTTGATACCAAAACAATTAGTACATTACTGCCACCAACTGTTTATTCTGAACACATTCCTTTCTGTTTCTTAATTTATCATTTGTCACTATTGTTAGACACACACACATAGACCAACCAAACACATTCTCATGTAAGAAACCAAAACTAAAATAACATTTGAGTTAATTATTTATTTAATTAATAAATGCTTGGCTAGAAGTCGTAAATGATTTAATGTGTGTCATAAATGAAGACATTATAACAGATTTTGTATTTATTCTTCAACTTAACTGATACAAATAAACAGTGAAAGTTGGCACTTTTGGCCCTCCATAGAACTGCTTTCCTTACTAAACATTATTGGTGCGTGGCGTTAAATTACGTATAAACAAAAGGCATAAACCGTATGGAGACTCTAAAAAAAAAGAACATTTTATGAGTTGTGATTGGCTCAAAATTCTCCCCCTCTGATATGTTTTTTTTTCAGACCACGACACAGTGAAAAGCATCAGTGTTTGAGCTCTGGCTCTCATCCCAACACCTCAGTTTGAAAAGCAACGTGAATGTACTTCAATCTGTTGCCCCCATGTGGTGGCTATTAGTATAGCACTTAATATTCTTTGTCTCTCTCCCCCTTAAACACACACTTGCAAAAGCCATTGCAACTTCATGTCCTCAACAGACGTCTATCTTTTCTAGACCATGAGCACTTACACTTATTACTTTAGGCCCATTGCCAGTATTTGTGTGTGTTGGTACATGTAGATTGAGGTTACTGCGAGGAGAAGTACTTCGAAAAAAAATTCAGTTGTGTGCAAATATGTATCCATCACCTTAATTCGTAGCATATTTGCACATGCTGTACACTCATTGCTTAGTGTGTTTTCACATGCGCATGATACATGATAGTGTGTGTGTGTGTGTGTGTGTGTGTGTGTGTGTGTGTGTGTGTGTGTGTGTGTGTGTGTGTGTGTGTGTGTGTGTGTGTGTGTGTGTGTGTGTGTGTGTGTGTGTGTGTGTGTGTGTTTGAAGTGCCTGTCTTGTGGCATTTATGAAACCAAAGAAAGCTGGGCAGCTTCACCGTGTTGAAAGCAAAGACTGGTGATCCTGCCAGAGAGCATATGTGATACACATTCATGCAGAAGGTTATTTAAATCTGCAAATCCAAACTATCTTATGCAGCCTACACACCAAAGCCTGGGCTTACCTGTCTATATATATTAAATTATGCAATCAAATTCTCCTATCAACACCTCAAAATGTGTTAAGCCCTGTTATTACTGTGTTTTACTGTTGCATTTGAAGAAAAAAAAAAATGTTATGATCATCCCTTAATTTAGAGATTGTAAGAAGATCCAGGATAGAGATACAGGTAGTTTAAACACAAAGGAATAATTGTGTGAAGCAGATCTTCTCGTGTGATTTTAGTGTCAGCACGTGTGTGCCCATGAGAGACAAGGTGAGAGAATCACTTGGCCTGCATCGAGATGAGCCTTTAAGTTTTTAAGTGCAGTGCTTACCACGTGCCACATGGTAGGACAGAAGGTGATGTCTGGCTGCTGTCTGAGATTTTATTAGAGGCCTCTCTGTGTCCGTGCCAAGAGGTCCAAGAATATCCCTGTTTGCAAATATGCTTGCTTAGGATCTCCATCTGTGTGCCTCTGTCAGAGCATGTGTAGCCCTATGTGTATCTTAGTTGTAAAGTTTTTTTTGTCTGCTCGTGTGCTCGTATTTATGTATCTTTAAATGTGTCTGTGTGTATCATTGACATGGAAGTTAAATTCAGAGAGGATAGTTTACACTGCACTCTTACAAGTGACAGATTGTTTGACATTTCAGTGTTTCTCTTTATGTTTTATCTATGTTATATAGGCTACTATATATATTCTTAGTTGATTTACTAGTTCTGCTAATCAGCCGTGCAGGAACGTTCATGTTTTTAACTTTAAAATCACCAAATGGTAATGTTTTGTTCAAATACTGACACTAACTGATTATAAAACTAATGCAAACATAGACATGAGATAGAGTTTAACATTATTGCATCCAGTTAGCCTAAATACTCATTCTTATGTCAATAATTCTTAGCATAATATGCAATAAACAATGTTTACTACTGGTTTCTTGATTGCAGACAGAGAATGACAAAAGCAGCTTTTCAAATCTAACCCATTTTTCGAGGGAAGGTGTGGGGGTCAGAGGGCCTAGGTATAAAAGTCACGGCTTGCCACTGGTCCCCGGTGTGTAAGGAGACTCACAAAGTGTCAGAAAATACAACCCTCTCTCTTTTCCTCTGTACACACATCTCTAAAAACGGGGGTACAATGGAGCTGATCATGACGTCATTACTAAAATGTGGGCTGGCTTTACGTTGAACTCCTGGCAAAGTTCCGCCCACCGTCCAACCTTTCGTCCCCATGTACAGTCGGCTAGCTGAATCCCCTCCTGCAGCTGTGTGTCTGTGTATTCAGCAGGATGTCTATGGGAGGGACTTGGAGTAAAGTTGTCATATATATAATACATACAATTGCACTGTTCTAGCGGTAAACACTGAATAAAGAACACGTCAAGCTATGTGCTGTATCAGAAACAATGCGCAACGTGTTTTGGAAGTAATATGATCTTTGTTTACATTGGTAAGCATTGCTAACACTCAGAGCTAACGCTGTACTGGAGAGAATATGTGTAAAGAAGCCGGATGCAAAAAAGGTACTCACCTTGTGGTAAACTCGCGAGAGAGAAAGCTTTTGAGCTCCATACTGTTTCAGAAATAATCCTTGATGTGGTTTGGAACATAATATGGTGTTTAATCAAGGCAGCGTTTAGCTGAGTTTCTGCTGGTAGAAAGCCTTCTCTTCACAGAGCTCACCGCTTGCATGCAGAGGCTCAAAAGGGGCGTGGCCAGCAGCAGCTCGGGTTACATTTAACGCTACGGACCCAGAATCAGCACTTTTGTAACAGGGCTGAAATAGAGGGGTATGAGGCATGCTACAACGGGTGATCTGTATATATGTATAGATATGGCCCTGTTCAAATATAGCATAATAGGTGAGCTTTAATATCCATAAGTCCAAGAGTTTAACAGACCTGGTAACATTAGCCATGTCAACTTTGACACTGACGTATCGTACACGCGGTTCCGTCACGTTGAAGCTTGCCAGTGGGCGTGTCTGGCGCACGACCAACAACCAATCAAATTAATCTCCCGCCCCGGACACACAAGCACGCAGTTTGATTGGCTAGCGCTTGTACTGGCATATGATTTGATTGGCTGGCGCTTCCGTCGACGCTTGAAAAGTTGAACTTTTCTCAACTTTCACCGCGAGCAACGGAGGCAAAGCGAAGCAACGGAACCACAATTCAGTTCGGCAAAGCGTGACGTCACCCCATTCAAAGTGAATGGGAAGCGTCTCCGTTGAAGCATTATTTTGTATCCGTTCAGAAAGGATGGAAGTAATCATAAATGAAACATGAGTGGGTTTATAAGTATCCATCGCCAATTTGTTCGAGGATGTCATCCATCATTTCACATTTTTACAAGGAACTCAGCAAAATGACTGTAAAAGGACAAATCAATTACGAACAATGATAAAAGCCAGTCTGAATATGGCGAGAAAAACAGGATGACTAATGTCTGATGTGTGGTTCCCAGCCTCAACAAAGTCAAAGGCCACCAACCCTCAAAGAAAAAAACCTACTCTGCAAGCAGTGGCGGCGCCAGAGCATTTTTGTTGGGTAATCTATGGTAGGGCTAACCCATACAGTGGTGGTGCTCAAGTCAGTATTTGCAATGTAATTACATACACGCTATATCGCCCCCTTGACAGTGAAACGCCACGCGTGAGGTTTAGATTATTTCCCTGTCTCAATCAAAATGGAACTGTATGAAATAAAACGGCACATTTGTCTTGTAGTAAATAAAAAGGGATCACTGTGAACGTGACGTATGATAGTACACGTTGAAGATCCAATGGGGATACTGAATGGCGGTTTCGATTGATCTCAATCAATAAGGCATGACGCAGATCCAACGTTGCGTTGCTCTGATTGGCTGTAGGTCTATACAAATTGCATTCGGAGGCATTTTGATCTGACCGCGGGCGCTGATATTATAACGCCAGAGAATTTCCACACCTTTAGTGTATAAAACTCCCCCACTACTTAGACTATTCCTTGCACCCCTCTTATAGCATAAGCCCGAATGGTCTCAACCATATTGCATCAGTAACGTGCACTTGTTGTTACAGCAGGATCAGTTTGTGTGCTGTGGACACGACCCGTATATTTTCGCAATCCGTGTTCTCAACATTTAGCATTTTGCTTATTATTTAATTGAATTTGCATCACTTTTCATGGTGGGGCTAAGGTGAGGCTAAGCCATTTCTTGGTATGGCTGTAGCCTACCCCAGCCATACCCTGGCGCCGCCACTGTCTGCAAGTTACAGATGAATGGCACAATGTTGAATGTGCAATAAATGTGCAATCTCTTCTTACGTTTATCCCAGGGTCTCGTCTAATTTTCCAACAATTCCATTGAATGTATAAATCAATAGTGAAATCATTAGGAAACAGTACCTTCTGTATTATTGGTAACTGTCATAAAAGTGGAATTATACAACAATACTAAACCTAAACACCACAATATCATAACAAGTAATCCACCAACTGTCAAATGAATTTCATGCATTTTTGCTTTATTTTGCAGAAAAGAATTAAGTAAAATAACTCAGATAACTGATTATCTAAAAACCAGGCACCACCTGAAAAAGCTGTGGATTTTGTTATAAAAATGCACAGATTTACAGAGATGTTGATTCTCAAATCAGCAGCACTGGCCACTTCCCATTACAGGAAGTGATTCGCTTGATTTTGAAGTATATTGCCTAATGTTACTTTGAATCATGTCAATAACATTGCAGGTCCTTTTTCTTTTTTTTACATTTTTACAACAACTTACAACCAATAAAGACTCTGAGATCCGAAGTAACTGTAAGAGGAAGGTTGCACATTTCTGTTGAATACTGCTTTTATTATAAAGGCCTACTTTGGCCATCGGAAGACAAAATAAAATGGGGAAAGAAAAGGTCTAAATCTATCTAGGTCGCCCCTCAAATATTTGCCAAGCATGGGAAACAGTTGTTTCCATGTTTTGTTAATCCATGGATTTATGTTCTAATATAACTCATAACTTGGCATTACTATGAGTAAATTAAACAAGTCAAAGTTGAGTACACACAAAAGTATTAGGAAAACAGTGACAAAAGCCAATGTCTGCGTCTCGACTAATGGAAACGACGTAAGAGCATAAGGCAGACATCAACAAATTGAAGGAAAAGTGAATAAGCAAATGACAAAATGTCTGTTTCCCAGACTGCACTCTGCACAATTTAAGTCTGGCTTCACACAAAAACACTTCCAGTAACAGAGGTAAAAACACCCAACCTCAAAAAATATATATTTTAGGCAGTTTTTTTTTATTTAAAAGCAGAAATGTGAAGTGTGTCTGTACCAATGAGAGCTGTTTTCATTCAATTTGAAGGGTTTGACACTTCTTTGGCCCGAAATGATCAGGGAAAGCAGGGACATAGGGTTGTTTATTTGGAGAAGTTATTATATTTCAAATGAATTAAATCAAAAAAAAAAAAAAAAAAAAAAAAAAAAAAAAAAATCCACTTGTTCATGTATTTTATACATAAACATGTGTCCCCTCACAAGTTTCAGGAAAAAAGATTCTCTCTCTTTTTGTCCTGATCCATTTATATAAAAACCTGTCTGAAAATGAGCTGATCAGATTTTGGCCACTTTATGATGTCATAACGATTTTTTGGCTTGTGTAAGCATTAGCCAAGTTAACCCCCCCCCCCCCCCTTATCACCTGAATCTCCTCCTATACCCCTTTCACACCAACGGTGTTTCAGGGCCGGTTCGGTGCTGGTGCTTGAAAAGCACCGGGTTTTCCTGTTCACACCGCAGCGGAGCAGCGTCATAGCTCCGGAATCCGGTTCGTTTCGAGCACCAAAATGTTGTCCGTCTAGAAGCAAGAACCGCATACGTCACGCTTACGTCGGAGGGGGGCGAGATTAACCTGAGCTAACACTTACAGTAAGGCGAGTACGGCAAATAAAAGTTGTAACAAGCAGTAGTGCTGAGCAAAGTGACTAGAACGCAACCACACACTTTATAAAGTCAGGCAACACTAACCAGGCTTCGTGTGATTCTGTTTATTTGTACCTTACTTTGACCATCCGTTCGCTGTTATTGATCATTGTGGAGAGCAGGCAGACATTTTGTTTGTTATTATAGCAGCTATCGGATGGAATCAATACATGGGCTGCACAGGTTGTCATGTCCGACTATCACAAGTAGAATCATAATGAAAAATACGTCGGTAAAAAGCCGACGTAGAAAACTGCTTAGCAAGTAGTCAGTTTAGCTTCGGTTGCTATGCTAACATCACCCATGTTATACCAGAGAAACTTTCATAACAGCGTTGTGATGCCAAACAGCGTCAATTCAGACTGACACCAAACAGCGTCAATTCAGACTGACACACATTCACTTAAGGGGAACTGGGAATATGTATCAGCTGCTTGTGTGACAGTCAGACAGTGAATACTTTAGAGCCGTGTGAGCTAACCCGGAGCTAACGGGAGAATACACTCCCGTTGAAGAGCAGTCAGCACTGCAGCGGTCGGTAAATGCCGCTGAAACACATTAATAAACAATGAACCACGGCACTCTGGAGAAAAGTATAAGGTTGGAGAAGTCGTTATTTAATTTAATCTGGCTTCGTATGATTAAAAGCAACGCAGTCCCCGGCCCGTTGTTGTTGTGAGGTGAGCTCCGGCGTTGGGGAGAAACTCAGCGACGTAAACTGTGACGTCATGACGCAGCAGCGGCAGCACCAGTCGGGCTCTGAGCGGTGTGAAAAGAGCCGGTGCTAAACCGAAGAACCGGTTCTGAACCAGAAAAGCTCTAGCACGGAGCTTGAACCGGAGTTGCGTTGGTGTGAAAGGGGCACTAGAGCACCTTTAGTACTTTTCACCGTACTTTTCGCGTTTAGTTCCGTGAGTACCCCTTATGTCGCGTTCACACCAAAAATCGTACTTAATCTCGGGTACTTTTACCCCCATTTTTAGAGCCCGCTGGGAGAGCGTACTTTTCTGTGGGTGAAAAGTGCCCCAAAAGTGCCCCAGTGCCTATTGGCTGGGCGAATTGCAAACCACGCCCGTACAACTCTGAAAATGTTGTGTGGAGACGCCATTGTTTTTCCTCGCTACAAAAACACAACGCTCCGTGCGTTGTGTTTGTTTTTGAAAGCAGTTATGGCAAGCATCAAGAAATGATGAGGAGGTGTCGGCGCTTCTGGAGATCTACGCCGAGGACGCGACCCAGGGAATGCTACTGAAGCCAGTTCAGTAGCTTTCACTCGACCTGGGAATTGTGCACAGCCGGCTAAATATAAAGAAACTCAGGACTACAAACGGCGGATTCAGTGGCCAACGATGACTACCACGACGAAGGTAAAATCAACTACATGCACTGGGGTTTTAATCTGCACAATAATGGTCTCAGATGTACTTTTATTTGCTCAGTAGATCAAGCTAGCCATGCTAGGCTGGATAGGCTAACACCGGCCCCGAGCTAGCTACATCTAGCTAGCTAGATATTCTCGGCCGCTCTGAAAACGTTTTGACTTGTGAATAACTGTGTAGTGTTTCTGTAATTTGCTTCACTAACTCATGGCACTAATCGTCTGTTTCAGGCGAGGATGGACAACTCTCGGGATTGGAAACAAGCGAGCTTTGCATTCTAGATCACAGCGCCTCGTCCTCCTTACCAGCAACCAAACGCAAAGGTACACACACTGTAACTTTGTCTTGAAAGAACGTTACGCATCGAACTGATGTTCACAATCATGTTTATTTCATAATATTCATCATATTTTATGTTTAACTTGCCTCAACAACATTAAACAAAGTTCAAGCATACATGAAGCACTCTTCAAAAAGGAACAATCCTCCGTGTTTGAACCTCTTAAATCGCTGCATAGCCGATTTATTTGGACTGGATTATCCCAGAGAGGCTAAACATTCTTTATAACACAGTTTCAGATTTGTGAAACCTTTAATTCTATTTGTGAAAATACAAAAAAGAGAGATTTTAGTGCTTTTTCGCATCCTGGCCACATTAGACCAGGTCCTGATCTACCACTATACCTAGACTCATCAAATCTGGACTGGATTATCCCAGAGAGGCTAAACATTCTTTATAACACAGTTTCAGATTTGTGAAACCTTAATTCTATTTGTGAAAATACCAAAAAAACATTCCTAGTATGTTGTAAAACTACATGGCGACTAAACAGATCTTGTATCTTGCTTATTTTCCCCTCTTAGGAAAGCGGACACGGGATGCGAATTTCTTTGACACCGCCCAGGCGTTGGAGGACCGGCGTGCCGTGGTGAAAGAGTCGATGCACGGGGATCAGATGGTGCTGTTCACCAAGGCCCAGGAAACGGAGGACAAGATGCTCACCAGTTCATTTTATATTATTGTTATTACTGTTATTATATAGTCTTGATACAACTGACACTTTATTTTATATTGATAATGTTAATTTACATGTACAACTTCTATTTTATTTACATTAAAAATGTGAACTTCTATTTACTGTTAAACAGATCCTGTAGCTTGCTTATTTCTCCTGACACTTTATCTTTAGTGACCTGTGTAGCATCCTATACATCACATGTAAGTGATTATTCTGATACCATCATGTTTCATCGGTTATAAACTGGCAAAGCTTTATTTGTCATTTATTTATCATCAATGTTGCAACCTTGTGGAGGAATGGCAGGGGCACATACACAAATATGATAATTTATATCATTTTAAATATTATTTGACCTAAAACTAAATGTTTTTATGATTGTCCTCTGAGGAGGACATGTGGATTTGCAAACTTTTAATTCCCCCCCCCATTTTACACAACACAAAATGGAGTCCACTATGGGCCGAAACTAACATGTATGTTTATGGCAGACGGACGCAGTGGGTCTCAGGAAGATATATATATATACTAATAACGGTGGGTTTGCTGCTGAGCCGATTTACTGTGCATACAACACACCTGGCACAGTTTATTGTTATTATATTGCCACACTGTACACTATTGTAATGTTGCCTGTCTTGACTGGAAAATAAAAGAGAAACAAGCACTGTACAAAAGATTAGCTTTATTGTCAAAATGTTTACAATTTACACGCTGTTCAGATGCCTCATAAAGCTGGGTCGCCCGTAAGGCAGTCCATTCGTCCCTGTACTCATTACTTTCACAAAGGTTATGTAATATGCAACATGCTGCCACCTGGATTGTGATCTTGTAGTCGTTTCTTTTCATCAAGCACCGCCACCTGCCCTTCAGTCTGCCAAAAGCGTTCTCCACCACCACTCGTGCTCGGCGAGTGCTTGTTATTGTACGCAAGTTGCTCAGGCTGCATTAACTCAGTTACAAAGCTGTATAACATGAGCACAAACAGCACAACTTCAGTCGACTCCATCTCCATCATGTCTGAGGTCGGAAGGTAAACAACAGACGCCTAATGTACAGCGAGTGGGTGGGCGTCGCAGTATACGCGGGAAGTTTTTCTTCTTCTTCTCTTGTTTTGCAG
Organism: Trematomus bernacchii; assembly: GCF_902827165.1. NCBI lineage: Eukaryota > Metazoa > Chordata > Actinopteri > Perciformes > Nototheniidae > Trematomus > Trematomus bernacchii. The sequence goes on from NW_022987641.1 coordinate 3,764,888, forward strand.
CGGATTGCAAACAACTTTAAGGTGCATACCGCCACCTACTGTACTCGCCGTGAAGTGGTTTGTGGCCTGCCAGTAAAGCCAAAGCAGAAGAAGAAGAAGTGACGTCAGCGGCTCATTTGCGTAATCTTCCCTCAGGGAAAAGTACTCCGGTGTGAACGCGATCTGTACTAAGTGCCCTGGGGTAAAAAGCGCCGGGGCTCTTAGTGCCGGAACTAAGTACAGGAAAGTACTTGGTGTGAACGCGGCTATTGTGTTCTTTTTAACCAAATATCTCTCAGAGGGGCGTGGGGAGTGGCTCCTTATTTTCATCTAAAGTAAAAGACATAGAAACAGAACTTTTGGAACAGGGCTGAAACAGAGGGGATTATGGGATGCTGCAATGATCTGTTTGGTATTTCGAGCAAAACACTTAAGAGACATGTTTTGTATATATCTGAGACCTATAATTTATTGATGAACTACATTATAATAGTGACACCTTTAATGTGGCTCATTAACTTGAATTAAAGACAAGCCACATTCAATTCTGCCCTTTACTATTTCACACTGGGCAAGTAGCACAAATATACATGTGAATTCAAAAACAATGCATGATTTGGATATTCACTGAAGAAATAAAACCTATGAAGAAATGTAATACCAAGCAATTTGACGTATATATTGTTGAAATGTAATATATGAGTATAGTAAGATAAGTAAGATAACAAACCATCTCAAAACCTCCGTAATTAGATAATTTGCATGTTTTTGGTGGATGTCTTAGGTCACCTTTGAGGGGTTTTAAACTATTAACACAACAATATCAATTAGTTTCCCACATGGCCTGTGGTACATTGACTCTAAGTCCACCTATCACTGAATGTTAGTGGAGAAGCAGGCCATTGTTATACTTCTGACAACAACAATTTGAGAAGCATTAACTTGCTTTCATATTGTGGAGGTTTTTAGAGGCTCTGTACTTACATGACAAACAGTTTGTTCTGGTCTTCAAACAGCATTCTTTTTTAAGTGTGAGGGGGCACAAAACAAAGTGACTCACAAAATGACTTGCAGTGATGTGATGGATTATCCTCCCTACACCATTTACAAGGAACTTATAGATCAAATGTGTTAAATGTCAATAAATCAACGTGAAATGTCATAGAACTATCTTGGGAAACCGAATATATTGAGTTAGAATGTGACGAATGAACGTTTTTCATACAGGAGAAATGCGTCCAAGATGGCGTCCAAGAATGGTATGTGAGTAGAGTAACAGACCGCACTGCGACCAATGCAATCCAGACGTCAATTCAGGGCATGCTGTGCTGGTGATGGACGTCCACCAACAAATGGGAGAAACATTTGGTCATTTATCTCCTCCACCCCCTTTCTTAACTGTGCCTATCTGATGAGTAGAACAACACCCCCGTGAATTGTGGTCATGTGTATCTGTATTTGTGTAGATAATAAAGAGGGTTTACAGTATTTAACAGAAAGCACCTATTTTGATTGGCTTTAACTTACATTTCCGACCTTACAGTTCCATTTATTTGGCAAAAACAGAGAAGAGGCAATGTTTTCCTTCAAATGTTATGAACTTCTTCTCTGGCTGTCTTACAACCTTTTGTCATATTTTCCAATGCTTTATTGACGAGTCGAGAGGTACAGCTGAATGTATTTCTCTTCAAAACCGGCTTATGGGTTAAATGGCTGCCAGAGATCGTTTTCACATTTTTCCATGCAAAGCTTCTCCAACTCTTTAAATTGTTCCACAAACAGTCTCCCCAACTGAACCCGAGTTTCTGCTTGCACACACTCCAAGGTGGTTGTTTGGAGGACAAGTACCAGAAGAAGAAGTGTACCTCATCAAGAAGTGATTGATCTGTAAAGGTGATAAACATTGTAAAAGGTGAAGGTGTTATTTAGAGCATCTTACTTGTTTCGTGTAATAGTTGTGTTCTTTGTTGCATTTTGGCTAGTTAACAGTAGTTTTTGGATGTTGCTTGCTCAGAAATCCATACCGATGACTCCTTCAAATTATGTGACGACCTGACTAAAGTTGAAGCCTCCCCTCCTCCCTCTCCTTCTCTCCATCTACCCCTCGCTGTCTCTCCTCCCCCTCCCTCCTTCTTTCCCTCTGTGTTTTTCTCCAGAGACCTCCAGCTTTTGAACACCACACTGTCTTACCTACTGGCCTTCCACCCCACGCACACAAAGATAGAGAACCACAGGTAAGCTTGCATGTGGTTGCATGGATTCATGAGTTCCTGTTTGATTGTTTCTCTGTATTTCTGTTTTCCGGGTGAGATTATCAGCTGTCACTGTCAGGCTTTTGGGTAGTGGCTATTGCTGAAACAGAGAAGGCAAAAATCCCAGTGCATGGAACAAAAAGAAAAAACATTTTAGAAGTTTGAGGATTTGCATAATGTTTCAGAAAAAAATGTGTATTTAGCTAGATCTTGCATGTTTATACAGATCTGCAGTGGCTATTTAAACTGTTTAATAGTTTTCTGTGACTTTGGGGAAGGATCTGTTCTGCACTTGGATCCAGTTTCTGCATTTTTTATGTGTCTGGAACTAATCAAACATGTTCTGCATTGTCTGCAGGGTTGATGTTGTACAGTCATGATCCTAAACTAGTTATATGTCTGATTTAAGTTGTTTATTCTGTTGGTTTTCTTTGTTGTTTATAAAATGAAAGGATTAACATCCCTGTATTTAGTGCTTCATACCATCAACATATGTTTAACGTGAGTGCATTGATGTACGTATATCTTTATCATGTACTACTCAAACATCTGTTTTGCATTATTGCTCAATAGCTTGTTTGTGTAGAAATGTACCAAGTTGATAGATGAAGTGCTGCAGATGAAGTAATGCAGTTAGGTTGAAGCTGCAGCTGCAATGATGTGGCTCGACACAGATAATTGAATCAAGAAATCTTGCACTCATTGGACTCTTTTGTGTTATAGTTTTATTTTATCCTTCATTTTTTAATTTGATGCATTAATACATCCTACTTTGGCTTTTACTATGAGGCTTTTATAAAACATATCCATTAATTAGGGTTAGGGTTCAATGCTGTTATAAGTTAACATTTGTTGCTTTTGACCCCTCTTACCATTCTAACATATCTTCTGCTTTCACTTTCCTTCTGTCTGTTGGATCTCCAGAAGTAATGTTACCTCTTCGTCTACCCCTGTTGTTCCTATTGGTCAGTGTGGCCCTGTGCCAGTATGATGATTATGACTACCAACCTGCTTCCCGGTATGGGCCCTCAGGACCTAACTGTCATCAAGAATGCGACTGCCCATACAACTTCCCGACGGCCATGTATTGTGACAGCCGCAAGCTCAAGTTTGTTCCAGTAGTCCCTTCAGGAATCAAGTACCTGTACCTTCAGAACAACCTGATAGAAGAGATCAAGGCAGGAGTGTTCGATAATGTTACCGATACCCTTCGCTGGCTGATACTTGACAACAACCAGATTACCAATGCTAAAATAGAAAAGGGCACAATCGACAAACTCAGTGCCCTGGAGAAGTTATTCTTCAGCAACAACAACCTGACAGAGCCAGTCATCCCTCCCTCAAAGTCCCTTGACGAGCTGAAGATTATGCACAACCAGTTGTCCAAGTTCCCTTCTGGACTGTTGAGTGACAAGGAGAACTTGACCTCCGTCAATGTTCAATACAATCAGCTAACCTCTGATGTCATTGGGGGGGCATTTAAAGGGCCGAAGAAAATGCTGTCCCTGGATGTGAGCCACAACAAGCTGAAGAAACTGCCGGCTGGAGTGCCCGGTTCACTGGAAATCCTCTACGCTGACCACAACGAAATTGAAAGTGTTGGAGCAGGGTACCTAGGCAAGCTTCCCTTGCTGCAGTCCCTGAGGATCTCGCACAACAAGCTGGTGGACTCCGGAATCCCTGCAGGAGTGTTCAACGTGACTTCACTGGTGGAGCTGGACCTGTCCTTCAACCAACTGAAGTCCATCCCTGAGATCAACGAGAATCTGGAGCAACTCTACCTCCAGGCCAACGAGATTGAAAGTGAGTGGAAACTCTTTACTCTTGTTTGACTATTTTTCTAAAGGTGCTTTGTGGATCTCTTTTCATGTTATGTCTACATTTAGTATGCCTCACAAAAGGTTTCCTCATCATAAAATGTGTAAAGTCTACTATTTGGAATATTTGAAATTGTGAACTGTTTAAAACCATGTATGCTAGAGTATGGTCGTCCTATTTGCTTTCTTTGCAGGCATATTGCTATGATTCTTTGGGCGTTATTGTCAAAGCATACCTTTTGAAGCCTCGTATAAGAGGTTTTGATGGTATATAATAACTTTTGAGTAATTTGTTTTTCTGCCAACATCCACAACCTTCTCTCCATTTTATTTGTTTGCAGAATTTGACCTGACAAGTCTTTGCAAGTATGTGTCGACTACAAGCTTTTCCCACCTGAAGCATCTGCGTCTGGATGCTAACATGGTCACTCACAGCAGCATGCCCCCTGAAACCTCCAACTGCCTGCGCGTGGCCTCAGATATCATATTTGAATAAGGACCTCCCTCAAATCTATGCCCTCTCCATGACCCCCTCTCCACTACGATGACACAGATCAGTCCAAAGGCTTCTGGATTCAAATGATGTAATATCTGTAATGTCATCTTCATCATATTAATTCATATCTGGAATTAATCAAGAGCTGGGCAAATTTGAGATACAATATATGGCAATACAAGCTATCAACAATTTGGCAACATATCTCACCAAACATGCAATAAAACGTTTGGATTCATCAAACATCGTACAAGAATTTGGGATATTTGGCTCAAGGTATGATGTGTGATCTCAGTGTTCTAATGAACATGAAGGTATACAAAATACAAACAAATGTAAAAATTAAAGGACCAAACGTTTTATGAATAAAAATGTATTCATTTACTTTGATAATAAACACACACTTTACACATTCCAAACTTGAATTTGGTGATATTGAATACAGACCGAATGGAGTGAAAAATGGCTCCAATGTCTTAATTCAGTCGTCAATCGTGATTTTGTTGTCTGTCTTGTGTGTTCCAATGTTAAGCATGTATAATACAATGTGGGTACAATAATTAATCCATTGCTGTGCAAAGGACCAGTAAATAAAGGACTGCGTTCTCAGATTCCAATGTATAATGCCTGATGTAAGAAATTATGAGCAAATGTAAAGAGCAGTTACATAGACGTATCATTTGTAAACAACTTTCAAAATACCAGTGTTTGTTAGTCGTGTCTGCCTTCTTCATAAATGGTGCATTGGCTGAAATACCATGTTTTCTGAATGATTGACTTCTTTGAGCTATAAAATAAAACAAATCGATAATTAAACCCAACCAATAAACATCCTTAATGCCCAAGAGAAGAAGAGAAGAATGAAGGAGACATGCTTAAAAAACATTGGTACTAACCTTGAAACGACTTACTCTGCTCAGTTAAACCTTGAGGTGATACTGTAGGAGGTTTTTCTGGAAATCATGTCAAATGTTTCTTAACGTGAACTCATTTCTAGCTGTCTACTTTTATGTGCATTGCTGATTTGTATACATTTGCATTACCTGCATGCAACCAATGGTACCATTCTTTTATAATAAACTACAGCTTTTGCAGTTAAGGCGCTTTCATTGTTATGTTGTTGTTCACCATGTTTAAAAATGGCTTCTTATTAATACAACTTGGCAGCAGTGTCATTTGGGTTGATGTTATTAGAATAATGTTTTTTTGAACGTGATTTTTTGTGTGGCCTTTGACTTGGTAACCGCTCTTGGATTTGCTGTGAGGAAACCAAACAGAGATCAATAAACTATGTTTCCAACATATTTGTATGATGAATAAATGTTGAGCATGTATGGAAACAAATTTGTGAAGTCATCTCATTTTATTGAGCATAAACATAATTAACATTAAGGATTGCCCTGTACATTTAATGTATTTGCTTATCTAAATGTACTCAAAATATACTTCTAACAATAGTTAATGTTTTTTGAATAATGGTTTATTAATTGTTGGTAAAGCAAACATTAATTCTATATAAATCCAAAGATTATAAAAGAAACATATATATTTAGCTAATTTAATAAAACTATTAGTTATGCAGGCTTTATAAGGTATGTTTTATTAAAAGTTGTATGAATTAACCAAATGTTAGTATTCTTTGCATTAATGTCCCTGACCACACAGTGAATTTGCTGTACCCAAACCTTGAATAATAATAATAATCGTATTGCTCTTCAATGGTTAAACCTGTAGTAGGAGTTACATTATAAAACCAATCTCTCACAGTCTGCTTTTAGGAACAAGCTGAAGCCAAGAGAAAGCAGCCAACAAACAAAACAACAAGTTAATGGAGAATACGTCCATTACTACTGGGCATGATTATTTCCACATTACTTCTTATCCTGTAAAGTGTGCTTTTTTTGGCAGCTACCATCTTCCTTTCTGGCCTTAATCTTTGAGATTTACAAAAGGAAAAGGCTTTTTAAATGGATGGAATATTTATTTATTCTCTATAAGGTCTGTTGTTTATTTTTCAGGTATACAGTTTACATACAGGGCCCAACTGTTTTCAAGGAGTCATACCTTGTGGCTTTCCCCTGTATCACGGTTTGCCCATATTTACATTCATGTACTGTAGTTACAGAGAGAACCTATGATCTGTCCCCCATTTCGAAGCTGACGAATGAAACAAAAAAACAGCTGGTCCTGGAGGGATGCAGGGGTTGCAGGGTTTAGCACATAACCGCAGTTATAAGCTTTGTTATTTCAATGAAATGAATCTTGGATTATTCTTTGGCACAAATCAATTATTATTTTTAGGAGCACATTAACAAATGTGGTGGTCTGTATTTTGAATATTTATAACTTCATAAAGTTGTCAACTCTTGCTGTGGATTGTTACTGTGAGATTTAGCTGCGGTTTAAAACAAGCTATTGTGCATGTGGCATTGTGTTACTTAGTAATAATGGACACTAAACTGGAGCAACATTCTTCATCAGAAAAAGACTCTGGATTATGTCAAAGCCTAAAATGTCTGCTATTCATTATTAGTTGATGTCTTCCAAACAGTATCAGTGTCCAAAAAGTCTGGGAGCAACTGCAGACTATTCTCCTAGTTTTGTACTTCTGTAATCGTAAGATTTAAATAACGTTTTTATTCCACAGTATTGAAAGACAAGACGTTAAACTGACTATTTCATAGTCAATTTCTTAGGATGTATTTTTTGACATAAACCTGTCACTTCATTTAAAGTATAGATTGTGCCCTTCCAAAACTGTGCACCAACTGAAACAATTACCACTAATTTATGTTGATGTGTACCACATGTGCTGACACCACTAGTTTCTTCCAAAAGTCTTAGTCAAGAGTTCCTTACTAGAGCAGACACTATTTAAGATGGTTAGTTGATTCGATTCCTGGCATTTATACAAATTATGTAAACGGCTTCCAGATGTCCCATTTGATTTAGGCTACTGCTAGGTGTTTGTAATTAGATCCAGCTGTAGGGTTGAGTTTCATTTTATTTTGACTCGCTTATGTAAATGAAAGTCGTCTGTCTTTAAGGTGCCGAGTGGTCATTTAAATACCCAACACTTCCTTATGCCATTTAATACATCTTGGGAGGTAAAGATATTATCAGTCTACTCACAACCACTACCATTACAACATGCTACATGTTTGTTTTAGCAGCTTTCACATTTCCCCTGTTTTAATATGGTCATTCTACCGATCTCCAATCTAGGACCATTTCCTCCTCTTCCTCCTGTGTTACCCTTATTTAAATCATGAGTGCAGCTCCTGCTGCCCGTGTCTAGACAATAAAGTCCTTTTATAAAACCTTAAACCTCACATCCTCCTGCTTGACGATAAGTGAAAGTATTATCAGCTGTTGAAGACTGGCAGCCAAATTCCAAAGACCCTCCTTTAGTCCAGACCACCTCCAGCTGTTCTATCTTTTTTACCGCTGTTGTTATTATTATTCCTTGTCTCTAACTTGTCTTTAGAGTCTCAACTCAGACGTTTCAGAATTGCTGTTTGCTATCTCCCTATCTCTTGTACATTCTCATCCTTTTCCCTTAAAGTTTAGACAGATGTGTATACACACTGCTGGAGAACAGTGACAGATAGAAGGAGGGGTGTCAGCAGCGAAGCGAAAGATTGAAGCAACCCTAACCCTAACCCTGGAGGGTCAATGACCGCTACATAAAAAGAAAGAGCTAGAAACTCCAAACTTGGTACACACAAGCAGGGGGGAGACACATGCACGCAAATCAAATGTGTTGATTGTACCACTTACCGTTCCGCTGTTATATGAGGATCATACCTTTTTGCAAGAATGGGTTTCAATGACCGCTACATCAAAGGAAAAAGCTAGAGGCGCCAAACTGGGTACACGTGACAGGAAGGAGGAGACCATCAGAGACGCCACATTTCATGACTCTTGCACTCACCGTTGGGGAGTTTTTTTTTTTGTATTCTAACCCCTATTCCAAACCCTAACCCTAACCCATAAGGAGCTGAATTATCGAAATAGGTTAAAGGCTCCACGTTTACTGGAATTACACATGTCCATGATATTTTATGGATAAGCCAATATAAAACGAATCAAGTAGAACTTTAGTATTGCCTATCTTTGATAGTGATCTGGGGCTCCTGCTCTACCGCACTAGACAGTGTTGTATTTCGGAGCTGTTTCTGGTATTGACCAGGTGTTCAAATTCTCTACAGTGACAGTCAATCATATATTATCCCTTATAGGCATCATGGGAAAAACTGCAAAAAGAAGACATGTGTTTGAAAAAGAAATGAATTAATCCACCTGTAAAAAGTCTGGTGTGAATGTCTGAATGAAAACCCCCCTAAGCTCCTCTGTAACTTCACCTGACAGCCTACAAAACACACCGAACGGCCTGTGAGCTGAAATGAGCCATGAAATGGTCGTGCACCCATCCCCCCCCCCCCCTGCAAGCCCTCCTTCCTTTGTCGACCAAATGGTTAAGTTGGGTGGAGTGACAGCAGATTCACACTTAACGCCACACTGATGACTTCACATTTTACAAAAAACAAGGGGACAAAACAAAAAGAGGCGGAAAAAACTGCTGGGCTGGCAGAAAAGTAGACAACACCATTTCTGAAAGGACATCCCAACTCTCCCACAATTGTCCTCCCACAGACAACACATGCTCCATCCTCTTGGTTCAACTGGTGTCCAAGGTGCAGCCTTTGGGGAATTAAACTTACAACAATACAAGTGTAACAGGGGACACTCATCAGAGTTCATTGGAAAAACAACAAGAACCAAACAGCACCTGACTGAATGCAGACCTCTCACACCTGTTTGGGGAGCAGGTAAACGTACATACTTAATACATCTGTTTAAAGGCTTGGGCAGTGCAGTTTTCAAATGTTTTTTATCTGAATTATCTTCATCTTTTGATGTGCTGCACCTTGCTAGCATCTGTTCCAGTACTTGCAGTTTAAATGTAAAAGGGGTGAAGGAACCTTGGAAATTAAAAAAAGTATTTGAAAGTGTTTATGGGCATGTTGTTACATGCCGTTTTTCTTTAATTTGGTCTAGTTTATGAATTACAATGCTTAATGTCCGGACATAGATAGATTGATAGACACAATTGTAATCAATCATTTTGCTAAACTATGGCTCAAGTGTATAAATAACACATATCTTGGAAAGTAACTTTCACAGCCAAACCAGTTATTTTCCACATTATAATTATCCATAAACACAGTTACTTTCTCAGCTTTATAGGCAGAAAGCCATGTGAACTTTTCCAAATGTTTCAAAGTCATGTGGATTTAAGTAGAGCCTTCAAATGAAACCGATCCTGCAAAATGTATGCAGTTAATAATGATTAACATAGCTGGCTCGGACACAAAGCCCCTTGCAGGAAATCAGCATTATCATATTCCTCTGCATGTGTTACTTCTCAGTCTACCAGGCAGATTGTAGTCAAGATTTATTCATAGTAATATATATTTATTTAAGATGAGATACATAAAGCCCTGAATGACAATTTTCAATGGTTGGGATGTTCAATTTTAAATCTTCATACGCATTATTAAAGAGTTGTTTGTTGTAAGACTGGAATAAGTATTTGGTTACTTACTATTTAGTTCCCTGTAAAAAACAGATATGTCTCCTTTTGGTGTAATTGCTGACTAATTCATGATTGAATTCAAAAACGTTATTAAGGCTGCTGGTTGGCCATAGTAGTAGAGTGGCTGAGTTATTGGTAATAGAGGCTTCAGGCTGTCCTGTTGCTTTTAGACTGAGACTATTAGTAGCTTCTGCTGCCTGTCTGCAAACTGGTTTGAGAAAACATAATCTTATTTAATTGTTATGCATTCAAAAAGCAATTATATACTTTTTACTTTCAGAAAAAATGATTATGGATATCTCTAAATAACTACACATGCTGTGATTAAAAGATAAAGAAATGGAGAATGGCATGCAAGGAAGTGAGGTTTACTGTCCTAAACAGCCAAGATATTTAGTACAGTAAAGTTTCCATTCATCTTAATAGGAATGTGTCTTCAAAGTACAGTTTCTCTTAATGTGCGGAGGGCAATCACCGTTCACAGACACACCTTGGCAAACAGAGGAGGAGCTCTGATGGGATTGCATGGCTGATCATGGATAAGTGTTGCCCCTATCCTCACACAACTCAACTGGGATTATCCTACTACATTCAAGCCTTTACCGGCGTCATCCCTTGGAATCAGCACGATCTCATGCGAGCATGTTTAAAGGTCACCAATCCTTACGCTGGCTAGTTTCTACATACACAATTTGCCAGGTCAGTGTGCAGTGAAATCCCCAAGATTATGCCTGACCTCCCTCCTATTAAACCATCACCTTACATGTCTGAAGACAATGTTTTGTAGTTAAGCAGTCTTTCATCTTAATGCTTTAGCAGTATTCTCTCTCTTTCAATGTAAACTAAGGTATTCATCAAAACAATTTACCCCTAACGCTAACAGCCAAATATGTATGATGCCCCACTTGTTACGAAAAAAGTAGGTTTGACTAAATTGAACCCCATGACAATTCAAAATGCTGTTGCATTCAAATGATATTCAGTATAAAAGGGTCCATCTTTTTGACACAAGTGAGGTCCATTTAAACATTTACACCAAATCTGACCCAAAATGTATCAAAGTAAGGCCATATCCTTCCAGGTGAATGATGGTGATCATGTGCTTAGAGTCTTGATCTAATTGGCATCTCGCTGGCATTCGGAGACAATCCTCTCTGCACCACAATTATAATGAGCTCTACTTGTTGACTTTGTGTACATTTTAAAATCTCTGTTGACTGCAAACAAGGTCAGACTTTACAACTTGCATAGATTTGCAGGTAAATGAATCCTGAATCCGATCGCACCTTGAACCCTGGACAAAAGATTAACAAAGGACACCAAGGGCCAACAAAAAGAGGACGGGTTGTGAAGCCAACAAACAAAGTACACTTAGGCTTGTATTAGCCTGTTTGTAAGTGGGCCAGGTCTTGGCTTAGCACATTATATACTAACATGGGATTATGACCTTTGATCCTGAGAGAATCTCATTGGCCAGGGGAAGCTTTGGTGTCATCATGAGTCACAGGTTGAATGAAAAACGTGTGGTACAAATACAGAGAGGAGAGAGGTACAGCCTCATCTTTTTGGACTACGCCCAATAACTTGCTGAGGAACAGCAACACAGGCAAAAGGGACTTTACCAAGTTCAAGGTAAGATGGGTTTTTGGAAAGCAATGGACAATGAAACATCTGTTTGACATTGTTAGTAGTTTAGTAGAAGTTTGTCTTTCGACAACTGATTGGATTTTACCTTTGTGGAAGCATGGATCAGGCTTTTATTATTTGCTCCACATTTCGTATCCCAAAGCTGTGTCAAGAAGCTTTGACTGCTGTACAGTGAGAGAACAAATCTTTAAAAGCAGGTGTGCCGACTTTGACTTTGAAGTGCGTCCATCCTTGGAAAAGTGTGGCCTACCCCAAAATGAGTTCCAGACAAACGTTGAGTGCATCAAGAATGTAAACAAGCACCAGATGGCAGCTGAGATGAATCAAGAACATGCTTATAGATGGTTGGAACGAAGATGATAGCTGACTTCAGATTATGTTCATTTCACCACTCTTTTTTGTTTTTACCCTTCTCTGTTACATAGCATTGATTGTATTGCACTCTTAGAACTTTTTGTACCCCTGTTTATAGTTGTAGCATCAATAGCATTGTTGTATCAGCTGTACAAAACAAAGCAAGTGGACTTCCAGATCCATTGTAAACGTAGCTATACATGTTACGATGAACGTCTATTGAATATTGTGCATCTTACAACTGACATGCTAAACCTGAGCTTCAAGATTGTCCTAATGCAATTAAAGTTGACCTGGCTCTGCATCCTGTCTTTTAGCTCAGTTTGTCATTGGCAGGCAAGGCAATGATCTTAAAAAAAATGTGTTACCTCGCTCTGTTGGCACCTGCCATTGGAATTGAACTATAATGACATTAGTGGTAGAGCATGTGAAATGTTGCTAATTTGGGCCAGAGTTTAACTAATTTTGGATGTGTGCTAGCCGTATGATTAACAGCATTTAAAGTGACTGTTTTTCATATTTCTAGAGTGAGAAAGGCTAATCTAGGATCAGGATTCTCAAATGCAAACAAGTATGGGTCATCAGTTACAATGGGGTTATGATTTCTTAGGATCTTATCTGATCCTCTTTACCTTGGATGTCTAGCGCATTCAGATGTCTATTTGCCCTAGTCTGTCTTAAAACCTGTGTAACACAAGGTAGCACATTTTTGTCTATAATATTTTCTCTCTTTTCCTCATAGATTTGGAGGAAAAATGGCACTTCTCCTGGGCCTTCTCTGCACCTTGTGCCTGGTTGGGCAAGTTCTTGGCCAGGACATAACTCATGAGGAATATTTGGCCCAGATCCAAGCCTGCCCTCAGGAATGTAGCTGTGCCCCCAACTTCCCTCGTGCTGTCTACTGTGACAATAAGGGCCTGAAGAGTATTCCCCAAATTCCTCCACACACATGGTATCTTTACCTGCAGAACAATTTAATCGAAGTGCTGTCAGCAGATGCCCTTCGTAACGCCACACAGCTGCGCTGGCTGAACCTGAACCGCAACAAAATCACTAGTGAAGGAGTGGAAGAAGGTGTCCTAAGTACAAAGCCTAACCTGGCGCACCTCTACATGGATGACAACCTCTTGTCCTCTGTGCCATCTGCCCTTCCAGCCAGCCTGGAGTCTCTACGTCTGTCCCGCAATCGCATCTCCAAGATCCCTCCTGGTGTCTTCATTGGTCTGGATAAACTTAACCTCTTGGACCTCCAGGCGAACAAGCTGATGGATGATGCTGTGACCGAGGTGAGCCTGAAAGGTCTAAACAACTTGGTACAGATCAACCTGGCCAAGAACCAGCTGAATAGCATGCCTATTGGCTTACCTCCCACCACTACCCAGCTTTTCCTTGATGGCAACAACATTGAGAAGATCCCCGCTGGCTACTTCAAAGGTTTACCAAAAGTGGCCTTTCTGAGGCTCAACTACAACAAGCTTGGCAGCAGTGGAGTTCCCAGAGATGTGTTTAATGTCTCCAGCATTTTGGATTTGCAGCTTTCCCACAACCAGCTGACTGAGGTTCCCCTCATTCCCGCTGGCCTTGAACACCTTCACCTCGACCACAACAATATAAAAAGTAAGTCGGACATTAACCAAAAGCACCTACTGCTACTTGTTTTGATGCATTTATTGTGTAGATACATAGTGGGTTCGTTCTATGTGTCAATTAAATAGGATTGTGCATCAGAGAGGTATCCTGAAATGCTTTTGTAAGTCATTTATTGCCTTTGTTTTTACAGGTGTAAGTGGCGCAAACATCTGTCCTGTCGCCATTGAGACTATGGAAGACTCCGCCAACGAAAGTGTTCCTCGTCTGCGCTACCTCAGACTGGACGGCAATGATATTAAGCCACCAATTCCCAGAGATGTCATTCTGTGCTTCCGTCTCCTGACGTCCATTGTCATCTAAGATCGAAAAATCTGCATGTTCTAGGAAAATTCAAATTTTCTCAAAAATGGTGATTATCTGTGAATATGGCATGAGTCATATTTGCACCTATGAAAGTTTCTTCAGTTCCAGATACTATTTACATTTTTCAGAAAAATTCTACAAGGAACATTTACAAGGAACAAAAGATTTAAAAACGATTGGCGCTTTGTTGACCACTACTTGTGCCTTATGTTGGTGTAACATCTTTACATACAATTCAGAATTACAATCTGATTATAATGTAGCATGACAGTGATTAAGATGGATAGGAGAACAAAATGTGTTAATAGCAAGTTGAGGACTCATTATTGTATTATTCTTTTTTATAATATTTCAGGAAAACCTTAGCTTTATTGTAGACTTGAAGCCAAATCAATGTCTTATTTACTTTGGACAATGCTCTATTTTGCAGATATGCATATTTACCATAGATAATAATTAGATTTCATATTTTAAGGAAATATGTAGAAACCTGTGAATATTCATGGCCAAAATCCATAAAACAAAAGCAATACATGTTTATGTTTTTAAATGTCAAAACGTATTTTTTAATTTTGGTAATTATTTGTCTGAATGAACCGAGCAAGAGATTGTATTTTATTGTCTTCATTTGAATAAAACATCTGAAAAAAACATGAGAAAATGCCCTTGTCTAATTTGTCATTTTATGTACAACTCCCTCATTTAAATTACCTTAAAATCAACCTTAAATATAAGAAAAATAACACTATTGGTGGTATTATGTAGTTCTTTAACCAAATTCTACTTGAGATATAACATCTTAAAACATCATTAGGAAATTAACATACAGTATATCATCATCCACATACCATCTCAAACCTGTACACCAGTAACAGCAAACTCCTATTATATTTGTAGTCTGTCTTAAATGTTAAATGACTTTTCAAGTTTGTAAGAAATTCCCCCTCTCTGGGGCTTATGGGCAGGGGCGGACTGGCCATTGGGAATACCGGGGTTTTTCCCGTGGGCCGGTCGGACAATTCACTAGCACCCCCCCCCCCCCCCCCCCCCCCCCCCCCCCCGTTGTCAATTGACTAGCGGTACCGAGTTGGGCCGGTCGGCCGGTCGAGTTTCCCGGGCTGATTTTTAGTCCCAGTCCGTCCCTGGTTATGGGGGTTGAACATTTATGAAAAATGTTCGCCACATTTAAGATGTGGTCAGAGAACTGCCATTGTACCTTGTAAAGACTCCATTATCATTTTCCATTGTGCAAAGAAAATACATTCTAAATAAATTTTTTAACATTTGATATATCCGCACCGGTTGATCCAAAAATTACCTCTCAAATATAATCCATGTTTCTGTTGGCATAACAATTTTATCTCAAAGTTCATTACTAAGCTTCTACATAGGGGATTAACTCGACAGACTTCTCATGTCTTTAACAATGCACTCTGTATGGATATTTGTATTCAATGCTTGGCAGAAGAAAACTCCATGAATATGAATCCCAGCCTATATGGCGGGTGCAGAAGGATTTCTGGCTTTCTCGCTACGTCCTTTTCCCCTCACTCATCAAAAGGTCTAGAGTTACCATGGGAGGGAAAGAGAGGAGTGGGCAGGTTGAGACAAAATCGTTGCCAAATAAAGCTGACAGTGCAAATCTGGGCAGTACTGTGTGTTTCTTTTTTGTTTTGTTTTATCAATGCCAACTGAAGACAGTCTATTTAGCATATCCTTGAACACACCCACATTGGTACAGAACTGGAAAATAAGTACTTCCCGAGGGGATCTTCCTCCCTCACCCCGAAGAAGTTCATTCTCTGTCATGTCATGGTATAGTATCCCACGACTGAACTACATTCTGTAGGTGAGCCACGACCTTAAGCAAGCAATGGGGCAAAGAGAAAAGCAGCTTCAACGGAGAGGGAGGGCAGAGGCCTTTCTCCAAGAGGGGACTTCCTCTCAGCACCATGCTAACAGGGGCTCCTCACAGAGCTCCCATTGTGTGCTAGGGCCCGTGGATCCCCCCCATACATGAAAGCAACACATGCCAGAGTTTCACTTCAGGAAAAGGCGGACAAATATTTCAGTCTGATTGAGCTCTTAGAAAAATAAAGGATACGCTTGTAAGGGATAAAAAGTTTTTTTGCCATTGGGGGGGCCTTTGCTCTCTTTTTCTTTCTGTGTCTGGTGTCTGTATATATAACTGTGTGTGTGTGTGTGTGTGTGTGTGTGTGTGTGTGTGTGTGTGTGTGTGTGTGTGTGTGTGTGTGTGTGTGTGTGTGTGTGTGTGTGTGTGTGTGTGTGTGTGTGTGTGTGTGTGTGTGTGTGTGTGTGTGTGTGTGTGTGTGTGTGTGTGTGCGTAGTGTTTAAGGGGGTCGTGCATGTGGGTGTACGGTATGGGGTGGGTGCACTCTGACTGACCAAAAGCAATCTGCTCTGGTCCAATCGGTCTCAGTGCCTACCTTCACACATAAGCAGCAGGGCACTCAGGTCTGCCTAGCGCACAGACCTACACCTACACACACACACACACTTGTCACACACTTCACACACACACCCTCCCCTCGTCAGGGCACCCTGCTCGACCTCTCACCATTGGCCAAATCCCGGAGCCCTCAGCATCTCCATCACGGCTGAAGGGACCATTCGGGAAAGCAGGAGACAGAGGTAAGCGTTCTTGGTGTATCTTCATGCTGGCTCAATGGATCTTTGGTGCAGGGGATTAGGCAGGCAAGAGAGGGTCTACTTGCCCCTCCAAAAACACAGCTATTCAGGATTTGCAGTGGATTGGTTGTTGGTGCAGCAGCTTTATTTTCACTCAGGGATTCGCTTTGGTGACTTAAATGTGGAACTTTGTTGTCCTTTGGCAATAGCAGTGGTTGAAATATGTTCGATGGTAAAAATAAAATGTAAGTTTCAGTAGATGTGATTCAGGTGTGCGTGCCCGACAGGTGTCTTTTTTTTGGGTTGTTAACAACAAAAGTGACACTGAACTATTTTGCAGTTTTGACAGCTGCAGCATTGATTTGACATAATATCTTATCATGCATGCATTTTGCCTCAAGAGATTCTACGAACTTTTCCCTCAATTTCTGCTTTAAAAAAATGGTATATATTTTTTTTTAATTAGCTCCCACTAATTCCAGAAATTGTGCTGATAATCTTATTTGTAGTTCATATTTTTTTAAATTAAGATTTATTTATATGTGTCACTTACTTTATCGCAGTTTTTAAGTTCTTTTAGGCCTATTAGGAATACAAATAAACGTGTTGGCAGTTTGTTGTTCAACCTGTAGCAACAGGATGTGTGTGAAATGTGTTTAAAGGTAAAGACGCTAGAATGAGTGGATATCAGGAATGCCCAACACGGAGCCAAGCATAACACGGAGGTAGTCCGGAGGCTACACTGATACACACACATACACAGTTTGCACACACAGCACACTGTGATGGCCTGTATAAGCACACCTCTGTCTCCAGTATAGTCCCTCTTTCAGTGTAGCCATGCTGGATTTCATAGCCTCATGACAGAAAGTCTATTTCAGTGTGGATGCTGACCAGTAAGCACACCTTTTCTCAATAGGGTGCACTCAGTTCATGTTGGTCATTTCCAAGAGATAATGACAGGAGTGTGTGCATCATTAGTCAATCCATCTGATATCAACAAAGATTTGATTCATGACTTAAATAACCTGTGCTGGTCAGTTTTTTTTATAATCTGTCCTCATCCCAAAAATAGCAGCAGAGGTTTCTTAATATTCTCTCTCTGAAAGATAGGTGTGTTAAGACAGAGTGTGCATCTGTGCAAGGATGTGTCTTTTAAAGTGTGCGTGTGAATGTGTGTGCGTTGTAGCACCCTCACTCCTGAATGAAGCTTTTCCTTGCAGCCGTAACTCACTGCCATCCTGTCCACAAACCTCGGTGGAATTTGGAGTTTGAGTGCTGAGACAGGCAGCCACCGGGCCTCATAAAGGCCCTCTGTAAAGGGTGAGGGGTCGAGTTAGCATAGAAACCTGTCTCTCTCTCTCTCTCTCTCTCTCTCTCTCTCTCTCTCTCTCTCTCTCTCTCTCTCTCTCGCTCTCCCTTGCTCTCTCCCACTCGTGAATCTTTTTCTCACTCTCTCCATCTAACCCTGAGGGCCAACACCTTGTCCACATCTCTTCTCTTCTTTCCTCGCTCTCCGTTTCTCTGCCCCGGCCTAGAGGACTCTCTTTAAACTTTTTTTCTCGGATTTGAAGTCATCTATCCCAGGCTTGCAGTCGTGTAGTTACACCAGCTATCAGTGTGCTATCAAGTTCCTCCACTGACAGATGATTGAATTCCTACGCACAATGTTTGTGGTGCCATCTCATTAGGCATTCATTAACTTGTGCTAATCGTGTAAGCACGTTCCACTAGGGATTTTTGAACTCAACCAACCTCACTAAGCTTGGTAGATCTGTGCTGCTGAGGAAATTAACAAGATTATGACCAGCAGCTATCTGGGTCAGGGTCGTGCAGTAGATCTGCACCCAGTGAAAATCATACATGCTCATTTGAAATGCTAGTTGAAAGACCTTCTTGTCTGCACACCTCAAGAATTTTGTTGAATCTGCCAAAACCTTTATGGTGTTATTAGTAAAAAAAAAGACTTAACTGTGTTTTATTGGAAACAAAGAAACCCAACATCTTTTTTCTTTTAAATACATTTAACGCCATCACCAAAAGATCCTGCACTGAAATTATATTTCCTGAAGACTCATTAATGGTCCAGTGGTTTCTTATCAGATCAATTCTGACTTTTGACCTTTGACACGTCACAGGCGAGCACTGATTTGAGCCAAGATGGCTGCTCCCTGGAACAGTGAGCCTCATATTTCAATCCCTCCAGCTGTCTTCACCTCAGTAATGAAATCACTGACCTTAGTGTTGTGAATCAATGTCAAGCTGGTAGCATAGGCTGGTTGTACATCCAATATCATGAAGACATGCCTTGTTGAAGCGCTTCTGACGGGGGCGGAACAATGTTTTAATACCTTACTCAATTATTACAGACTATATTTTTGTACTGTACAAGTCATGTTTATATATCTTGAATTTCTGCATGTTTGTTCCTTTTTTACTAAAGCATTAAGACACATAAGACAAACACATTGAAAAATGTTTTCAACTGTACATATTTAAATAGACGTTCCCTGTTTGACTTGAAGTGTTTCTGTCTGTGTCAAGGTGGACGACAGTATGAGGATGCTTGTGCGGCTCGTTTGGGGACTCTTCGTCCTCAAAGCGGTGGTGGCCAGCCCCAGAATTTCCCGACAAGCGGACTTGGACACATACGATAGTGCCAACTACGATGTGGATCTAGACAATTCAAATTTGGAGAACCAAGATAACTATGACTATGAAGAAGAGCTGACAATTGATGATCCTCAGGTAAGAAACTGTATCGATCGAAAGAAAATGTATAGGCAAAATATTCAAATACCATGGCCCTCCATTGTACAAAGGCAACCATTGTGCTTTCAACGTTCACATTATCTAATATTCATATTCCTCCACTGATTTAGAAATCGGCCTACACATTAGTCTACGGTTTGTTTTTGGTCACCCGGCAGTTCAAGTAATGAGATGCGTTTTGGCTTTAACAATGCTAATTGGGATTGACAACAGATGTATGCAAAACAATTTATTCATTGTAAAGTTACTGGTGAGTCTGTTTTATGCTGTTCAATCCATGATGCATAGCTGAAGGACACTAGTTAACCCTAACCCTCTAACCATAACCCTAACCCTAGTTGTTCTTGTCACCAATGCAAAGTTGAATAATCACTGGAAAACTTGTGAAGACAGACTAAAAATATAATTGTTTCACAACAACATGATATGTTGCAGGCTCCTCTAACTCCCTTCCTTTAAGGATTCCATCTAATTACACAACTCTGTAATATTGGCAATAATCTGGTTGATTTTTAACTGAGTTCAGCCGGTTCATAAAGCAGAAAGGCATCCTGCTGTTGCCATTTGGAAAATGGACAAAATGCTGTCCAGCTTTGTGCACTATTGTGGCCAAAATATTTCACTTTTATACCTTGGCCAGCCACCATTTAAGTTATATGCAACAGAGTATCTACAGGCTGAATTATTTTGCATCTGGAGTAGTTTTCATACCTGGAAGGAAACCGTATTTATGCCCCAATGATGGATATCTTTGGCTGCAAAATGTAAGAAATATTTTGATTTGTTTTTATGTTTGTTCTTTGTTGTTGGTCTGTATTTACAAGAAACACAGGAAACACAGATGGATTATTTTGCATGTGCTTGAACTCAAGGACTCCTGTGCTCTCTGGGACTTACTTTTCTCATTTTGGTTCAAGCTCCGTAAAGCATAACAGCTTTTTAAAAGATGAGTGCAGAAGAGAGGCAGAAGGTTTGATGGATTCCACAAGTGCCCTTTAAATCAGTTCAAGTTGAGTTTGATGTGGCAATGCTGCAGGGCATGCTGGGAATGCAAGCTTTAGCCAAATGTCATGTTGCCATTTATACCTCTTTGTAACACGGAAATTAGTCCAAGGCAATGTCAAGATGTTGGATTTTCAACAGGCTTTCTCTTAGCCAGGGATTTAACTTGATGTGGATAGCACTCACACCAGTGCTGTTATCTCAGACCAATCCTACAATCCAATGCATTTTTAGCAAATATGACAAGATCTTGAAAAGCAAACAACATAAAGCAGTGAATTATTTCAATCCACTGTTGCAAAATATAAAAACGTTTGCCTTATTTTCAAAATGATAAAAATATGTTGTGCAGAGTTTTACAGCTGCGTGCCACACATGGGAGTGTTCAGTGTGGAAAAGTTATAATGTGCTGGGAAATGGTTCTGATAATGTCCCTTTGTTTAACAAGCCTGCAGTGACACAGCACATTGCCACAATAATTCAGGGTCTTTGGGAGCAGGAAAGGGGAAAACAATACCATTAGAGTTATAGCAATCTTCCCATGTTGTTTATCCCATTGAAATAACAAAGTTTGGACTCATAATTGCAGCCTTGCGTGTTGAGAAAAAGCGTGTTCCAAGGACATTTTGTTTTGTTTCGCATAGATAAAGTGATAGGGCAGCTTCAGATATACTGGTTGCTTAAAAAGAGCGAGGATTAACCGGATTTTATTCACACACACACATGAGATGTCAGGGGAGTGATGAGCTCCATGCCTCTGGAATGCTGACTCTTTACTTTCCACATCCAGTCCTCTGGTGGTATTTCTCGTCTTTCTCCTCAGAGCTTGTCTCTTTTCAGAAAGGTTAAGGCTCATCTACAATGTTAGCCAAGCAAATCGTCTTCAGTCTGCTGCATACAATGGTCTCTGCAAATGCTTTCATCACCAGTTTTATAATAATTTAGATGTCTTATATAGTTTCACACATATTTAGTCATTTTGAACTAGACTTTAACACCTCATGTATTAAACTCTACATTAATGTCTGAAGCTGAGGTTTGTGCTGCTGTTGTTTTGGATTGCTAAGTACTGTATAGTAAGAAGCCGCCTAAAGTTCTTCATTTGCTCCACTTGGAAAATAACTACATAAATACAATGTTACAACATTATCCATAATTAACAGTGCTTTAATGAAGTGTTCTTTTTAGATTTTGTTTATTTATATTGAGAAATCATTCTTAATTGTTTCCAGGATTTGTCTCCTCGAGAGTTATATGAGAGGATTGATACCCCTCTCACATCTGTGGGTTAAATATGAAGCTACATTCCGTTAGCTTAGCCTAGCATAATGACTGGAAAGAGGAGGTAAATAGCAAGCTGTTCTATGGTAAAAAAGGTATCAAAACCTGACTCATTATCACAATATTAAGTATTTGTTTAATCCGTACGAAAGTGTAAAAACAACTTTACATTTTTAACAGCCTGGATTTTGTCTGTCATCAATCTTCTACTCGCCAATAAAGAGAGTAAGCATATTTCCTGTGCAGATATTACGTTGGCATTGGCCTTGGGCTGGAGAAGTTAATAAATATGGATGAAAAGGTGCCTTTCATTTTCTCAAGACTTCATATGCATAATTAGATTTTGTACATGCTGTGCAATATCAGGGTGAAGAACCATGAGATGGTTGATGTTTATACGCTCATTTCAAATCACATTTTTCTGTGATGATCCATACTGAAGCAATCCGTTCTGTCATTTTTTTTGTTGATAAGGAAACAGCTGGTGTAGTGTGAGGATTTTATGGAAACTTCACTTTTTGTGCTGAATGCACCTACTGATTGGTACACTATATAGTACAGCAGTGACATTTGGCGTCAGTTTGATGCTCACATTCAACGTCTTTCCCTGTGCATTCTGTATTCCCATGCTGTTTCCAGAGGGTTTTTTCAATATTTTTGGTTGCCAGCGTCTTCTTTCCCCTCGGGTGTAGATGTTTGCTTTGGGGAAAGGGGGAAATGAAGGGGAGAGCTGCAGCGAGCAAACTGTGTGCAAGACTTTTCAAAGGCCTACCTTGTTGTATCCCAAACTGTGTCTCTGCCAAGCTTTAAAATATGACTGGACATCTTTTCATTGCTGCATTTAAAGTCTTTGCATGCATTTACCAAGTTATATTTGTTACAACCAAGCACTTGAAGGTTGTACTTTGTAACGGATTATTTACTGTATGTCTTGATATACATTTATTTTTGATACCTCTTACCTACATCTGATTACCGCGGTTGAAAGCAGCTGAAAGAACTAAAATATGGATTTGTGCAGCTACCATGTGTGTCTTGGTTCCACAAGGACCATTCCGTTTTTGGAGGGTTGAGTCAGCCTTGTTGGGCTGAGAGTGTCAGGTATTACCTGTGGCGGTGTGTGGGGGTTCAGCGCCCTCGCCTGGAGAGGGATAGAACTGCAGGTTTTATCTGAATGACTGTGAATGCGATTATAATACCAGATGGATAAACCTGAAGCTTTTAATGAAGAAACCACAAAGCACGGTGATTCATCAAGCTTGGTTGGTTAGGCAGAGCTGTCTTTTCATGTATTGCCCAATATAAAACATAAATGCTGCAAAGCCTTTGTTTATAAAGTAATATTTTGAGGGACAAAACATTAACATGACGGCAGGTTGTATAGTCCTTAAGTTTATCTAAAAGCACCTTAAACTAAATATAACCAGTTACTGTAAAATTAAGCATTTTGGTTCACATAATATGCTGATAAAAACCTTTCTGAAAAGATTAAAAAAATATATTTTGTTGGTTGAATTTTTTGTTTATGTCCTCATTGACAAAGTGATTCCTATGCATTCCTCCATTTACAGTTCTTAACCATGTGAGAATTAACAAGAGCTCCAAACTCAATACAAAGAAAGTTTCTTTGTTGTGGCATTCATGGCAAGAAGATAACATATCTTTCAATGATTTGTATACCTGTTGTTATGGAAAATACTATTAATGTACAATAATATATTAAGTATGTGTGTGCTATGAGTGCTAATGGTCAATGGCAAGTAAAAAGGTCCTTCACTTTTATCACGTTGGTACCCAGCAGGTGTTTTTTTACTACACAAATGTTTTTTCATGGAGGTTGTATCTGAGTGGTTATTACTTTCTAGACTCTGGATAAATCTGCGCACTTGCCTGCCATCTTGAGGTAAAGATGCTAATGGTCTCATGGTTCTTTTTGTTGGTCCTTGATAACATTGATGTGGCAAGTTGGACTGTGTCACACAAGATCCTAGATTCTTATTTCTGAAGGCTTCTTATGTTGTTTGATTTCCTTTTTTCCTTCTGAGTGTTATGAATCAATTGTCTGCCTGCTATGATTCAGTTTCCCAATACTAAGTAATAGTAAACAGTTAGTAACACTATGCAGTGCATAACGTCTATTTAATAAGGGGGAGACTGTCTTCATCTCTTGAAATCACTTTTAATGGATTACATTTATAATTGATCATACAGCAGAGCTATCACCATTATGTCATTGGCTACCAATGTTCAGTGTATTTCCAGTGTATTTCATTTCTTAATTAAGATAGCATTTTATACTTGACCAAACATTGAAATGTCTAGGTTAGATCTGTTCTGTAGGCACAACATACAACATGCAACATACTGAAAAGAGGATAATATTTGCTTCTTTAAAGAATATTTACCAGAATCAGCTAACATGGAACAAGCACACAGCCATGTGCTTCCTTGACTAGTTTTGGGGTTATTATTTGATGTACAGAAAAATAAAAACAGTTAATATCACTCATACATTTTTGACTCAAAGCTGCTATCTTTCCCTCAGATAGAGATTGGAACACTCGCACCTGACTACAACTACCCTGTAACCGAGGCCTCAGAAGAACAAGTCGAAGAAGAGGAAGAGGAGGAGGAGGAAGAGTTGCCCCTGACACCCCAGCTCGTTCCTCAGGGTTCAGGGGGCTCTGGGGTTCTCATGGGCCCAAACACACAGAAAGGTCTGAAAAAGCACACACTCGTAAACATAGAGTTCAGTGGGTGACAGAGAGGGCCTTGCTCTGGTCTATATGGAGTTGTAAAAGGACAGCAGCCAACGCTCCTAACAACGATACTCTAATCTATTCTCTAAACTCTTCTTCAACAATCATCTTGTCCATGTGCATGTCTTCCATTTAACTAGCTGTTATGGTTAAATGTGTCCTTTTCAATGACTTTGTCCATTTGTCACCAACCACTTAACCTAATCATCACTGTTAGCTCCATGCCTGATTAATGTTCTGTTTCACCTGTCTGTTTATTAATACCTAATCTTGTCTCTAACAAGAGGTGGAGCTGCGTCTGACGCCCATTGACATCCTTCATGTGTCCGGGGATTTTGGAGGCTCGGTAGGGTCCGGGGCCTCGGGAGCTTCTGGGGCTTCTGGGTCTGGAGGCTCAGGAGACCTTCTGGTCTCTGGTGGCTCAGGGGGTTCCGGTGATATTGTCTTTATCTCCGGAGCCTCTGAGGAGCTCCACAGCTCTGGGGGGTCAGGGGAATTCTTGGCATCAGGGGATATCTTGATATCTGGGGATCTCTCGGGCTCCGGGGATCTCTCAGGCTCTGGAGATATTTCTGGAGCCTCTGGAGATCTTGGCTCTGGGATTTCTATTGAATTCCCCCTGGGCTCTGGGGCCTCTGGAGACCAGTCTGGTTCTGGGTTCTCCGGAGATCTCCTGATTTCAGGGGCCTCAGGAGGCTCTGGGGTTTCTGGGGACGGTGAGTCCGGTTCCTCAGGGATAACATTGATATCTGGAGGTTAGTATGCCTGCCAGAAAGGCTTTTGGCAACTCTATTTCTTGATGTGTCTAAAATCACCTGTCATACTGATTGTCTTGAATTCCATTTAACTTCCTTTTTAAATGTAGTTAAATGTTGATTTGTTTGCCTGAAATCATACTTTATTGTTTCTCTTTGTACGTTTTCATAATCACGGTGCTCCTAACCTCATGTGTAATCAAAAATCTGGGTGTGATTGATTAATGGGTTGATTGATTGTCATCTGATCCCTCCACCTTCCTAATCTCATGTCTCCTAACCCCAACCCTTACTCTAACAAGAGGAGGAGCTGCCTCTCATTCCCGAGACTATCCCTAGCGAGGCATCAGGTGCTTCAGGGGAGTTCTCGGGAGCTTCAGGAACCTCAGGGGCCTCTGGAGATCTGGGGATCTCTGGATCCTCTGGGGCTTCTGGTGCTTCTGGCTCTGGAGACACAGAGGTCCCTGAGGTAACTCTGGTACCTGATATTGATAAAGGTCAGTATCTAATCTAGACATATGTTTAAGGCAAGGTTAAAACAAAGGCCATACCTGACACTCAAATCGGTATTTCAAAAAGTCAGTACTTACCATGAACAAGGTGCCAATGCCATGGCTGAGGCAATGAATCTTCTTATGAACTGGCTTTGCTTTTTGAGACCAGCAGCTACAAAGGTACCCTGTGGAGTTTCTGACCAACAGTAGTGCTATAGAGAATGTGTTTTACGAGTAGGTTTCTGAAGCTTGTTTCACACTATTGTTCTAAAGAGGAAGCATTATGTTGCTTCAGGAAATTCAGTGAGGAAGAAGACTGCTAGCCATCTAACATGTATGTAAACCTTCAGTCCGCCTTGGTGGCAATGGGAGAAAAAAAATCCCCTTAGACCGCTTTTTGCAAATGTTTTATGAGAACGGTCACTAACATATCATTTATTTGTCAAACCTGAAGAATACACTACATGCGTTTTGTATGATTACCAGAAACTCCACAAGGCACCTTTCAAACGAGTTTTTTAGAAATATAAATGCTTAGAACGGTACATTCAAACTTAAGCAATGATTTTATTTATGTACTTTTTTTAACATAATTGTTTATACCAAGTCCAATGTTGTTATCTAGCCTTGTAGACATTGGGGCAACTTACACCCTAGAGATGAAACCGCATTTGGACTCGCTTTCTCGAGCATTTTGTGCCCATCACCTCTCATATCATTAACTCTGACAAAACGTTTTCATTTAACTTCCATTCGTCAGTTAAATGCCATAACCGCTTGGTTCACACTGCAAATAAACTGTGTGTAACTTACCACCGTGGCAACCAGTGGGCTACTGATTGCCAGTCATGTCCATGCTGATCTAACCTGTTTCTTTAACACCTAATCTTGTCTCTAACAAGAGGAGGGGCTGCTTCCGACCACACCAGAAACCCCTCAGGAGGGTACTGGTGGTGTAGAAGGGTCAGTGAGCTCGGGTGAACCTGACGAGCCTGATGAGCCTGAGATTGACAGGAAAGGTCAGTATTTAGATACACAGAGAAGAATGATTAAAAAAATGTCCGTTCACTTTGGAACTTGTCAACACCATGATATCCTGAATCCTCATTTGATTGACTTGCCCTTTGGATAACTGTCCTCTGATTATACCTCTTACTTTTTCTTATTGTATTACCTCCCTCTTCTTTGATCCTTCACATGAATGTGCTCCAGGTATGCCCACTTGCCTGCTGTGCACGTGCCTCGGTGGTTCGGTCTACTGCGATGACTTGAAGCTGGATAGTGTTCCACCTCTTCCTAAAGACACCACTCACTTCTACGCCCGCTACAACAGAATCACCAAGATCAACAAGTCTGACTTCGCCTTCATGAGTACGTTTGAAAGAAAATGTAGAAATGTAAGACAAGAGATTTTCCGAGCCAAGTATTAAGATGATGTTTTTTCACATCCTTTCAGACAAGCTGAAGAAAATCGACCTAACCGCCAACGAGATAACGTCCATCGATGAGAGAGCATTTTTGGGTCTTCCCGAGCTGGAGGAGGTGTTGATTCGAGAAAATCATATCTCTCAGCTGCCTGCTCTCCCAGAGACCATGAGCTTGATCGATGCCAGCCAAAATAACATTGGCACCAAGGGTATTCACAAAGAGGCGTTCAAAGTACGTACAACTCCAGCCCCAGTCAATGAAGGCCAATGTGTCAGTAGTTATAAGGTTGTTTATATGTTAACGCTTGTATATTTGCACTTCCAAGTTTATTATTATGTCTTGAGGTGCTAGTCTTGGTTTAAAAAAAACAAATGTAATTACAAACATATTCATATAAATATGTTTGTCGTATCTAGGTTTAATAATAACATTAGCTTATATAACATCATTTGATTTGATTGATTCTCCAACATCTTTATACGTTATATCATTTGAGAGTATTTGATATTTTGGTGTTCTTTACAAGACATAATTGTTATCAGAGGTGGGAGAAGTACCCAGATCATGTACTTACGTCAAAGTAGAGTAGAGTGTAGGAATACTCTGTTACACGTCAAATCCTTGCATTGAAAATGTTACTCAGTAAAAGTACTCATTCTGCAGATTGCCCCATTTTAGAATAATATATGATATGATTTTATTATAATTATTGATGCATTAAAGTGTTGGTAAAGGTGAAGCTAGTTTTAACCTCTGAATTGAAGTGGAGTGGAAGTACAAAGTAGCAGAACATATAAATACTCAAGTAAAGTGCTAGTATCTCAAAATTGTACAGTGCTTGAGTAAATGGTTGTTTATTTTTGCACCACTGATTTTTGTATAATTGATCTTTCTATCCAGGATATGACCGGCCTGTTGTACCTGTACCTCACAGACAACACCATTGATTACATCCCTGTGCCTCTACCAGACAGCCTGCGATCTCTACACTTACAGGTACATCTGCTTTGGCCCCATGGATCATCAATTCCCATCAATGGCCAACACTAAAATACTTCGTTTTATTTACATGTTTGAATTTGATATGAAAATAAGGGAAATGAGAAAGCAATCTGGAATAATAAATCACAGGTTATCTTCACCCACACAGGTGTTTTCACTTTGGTCTGATTACACCTCTTCTCTTGTCGAAGTGGGTGGAGCTATAATGAAATGACATGATGTCACTAAACTTCACAAACCAATAAGAATGGGTTTTGCCCTAACAGGTGCAACACAATCAAGCTGGTCAGAGGGATGTCAAGCACTCACACACAAGTGGTCTCATTCGGCAGATTGAAAACACCTGTGTGTGGGGGGGGGGTCATGGGATAGCCTTTAAGAAGCTAACTCAAATGAAAGAAATCCTTCCATGCAGTTTCTCTGCACTGAAGCTGCAAGCACTTCCTGAACAGCCCGAGAAACCAGACGTATTAATGCCCCCCTAAAAAGAAAACACTGAACGTTTTTGACACTGGTATCCTACTGAATCCTTTCCAAAAAGCTTGTTTAATCTGTTCAGGTTCTGCTTTCAACAAACAAAACAAATTGACCTCGATAGAGGCCACAGGCCAATGTAGTCATTAACCATTCAAATAGATTTGTATATTAAAGTGTTGGTGGAGTTTCACCTCCTTATACTTTTTACCTCAATCTTTTACAGAGTATGTAAAGTTGTGTTGGAAAAAACTTCTCTGATTTAAAAGGAATAAATATGAAAATATAAATATATATTACACATGACTTTCCTGAATTTACAAAGCTGTGAAGGTTGATGATCAAAGAACTTAACCTTTTACCACACACATTTGATATCTAGCTGAATGACTGTATGATATACCAGAGGAAATAAGCAGAAATGATCCACATTAGAGGGAATGAAACTGCCTTTTTTGCATAATAACTATTGGAATCTATTATAATAATTGGGTCATTTGACAATTTTTCCTATTCTTCTAGAGTAACAAACTACTTTGACTTGGGGAGAAAATAAAAGTATTGCCTATATAAGGGGCTAAAAGTCATGGACTTATGTCAAACGGCAATATAAGGCGATAAACCCTGCTTTATTCTAATCTATAATTATTACATTTCTCCATGATAATATGATTTATCAAGAGTTACATACGCATTGAGATGTATCTCACTATGTATCTTCCTATCTTCTACACAGCGTAACAATATTCAGACGATGCACGAGGACACGTTCTGCAACCTGAAAGACTTCAACTACATCAGAAACGCACTGGAGGACATCCGTCTGGACGGCAACCCCATCAACCTCAGCAGGACCCCGCAGGCCTACGTCTGCCTGCCCCGCATCCCCATCGGGGATCTCATCTAACCACAGACACAAACCTACTGTTGCACACGGACTCACACAAATACAACCACATGCACACATCTTTGTACATATTGACACACCAAAGCCACACATGCAGACATGCTAACTATTTATCAATACTCAAAATTAAATTAATTGCAATTACAAACTCATACATGCTGCTGACCTATGGATTGGTAAACATTTGTGTGGAAATGTATGTTCCATAAACAACGAACAGATTCTGGTGATCAAGCACATACATACTGCTCTATCTTTCTGTTGTTTTAGATTTTTATAACGCAACGTAATGAATTTGTCACTCTCATATTCCCTCATCTATCAAAATGCATGTTCACACACATAAGAACTTTTTCATAAGCCAAACTGTTTCGCAATTTGATTTATAGAAAACAATAGGCAACATTTGGAGAAATCAGTTTATTAAAAACCCTCAAATGTCATGTATGTGTCTGTTTTAGTGTTTGTTCATGACTGGCAAAAACAATACAACCAGTAATATTTTTTAATGTTTTGTAAAAAAATAATATTAATATTAATGACAAATCTAACACTTTTGGAAATGTATACTAGCATAAACTTATTGAAGCTGGAGCTTAATGGAAGGTACATTGAGTATCTAATGCAATAAAAGACGCATTTAAACACAATCATTTGTTGTAAAGTCTGTACTGTAATATAAAAATATATATTCTGAAAAAAAGATTTTTTACATGAACTGCAATATTTGGTATAATTCATTTCAGAGTGATGTTTAAACCGTGCACAATAGCCAATACCAAAGACTCTAATGTCTAGAGTGGATCAAATAAAGAATATTGTTTGATTTGGGAGGGGGGGTTGTTGATTTTTATTGTGGATGGGGTTAAGAATAATGCTAATAGCTTGCTATTGTGTGCTCTGTATGGAATAACCACAAGTGAATAAAGTTGTTTTGAAGACCTCTCCAAACTAGGAGTGGCTCAACGTTTTCATTAACGGTGAATGTACATTTTGATTTGTATGGACTTAACTAATTTACTACTGCTCAAAAATACCTTTCTCCATGGATGTGTTGTGCAGAGAAGCCTCATGAATCAAAAGTTTTCAATAAGTTTTTCAAACAAGTTGAGGAACTGCTCCTTCCTGTCTGTGACATCTGAGTCTTTCCGCTGGCTGCTGTCTTCTGTACCGTCCTCAGTCCTTTCTCTGGGTGCAGAACGTCTCTCCAGCCTGGCTTTCTCTCTCTCCAGAGCCAGCCGGTCCTGTCTCACAGCCTCCTTGTCCTTGTCCAACATCACCTTCTCCCTCTCCAAAAGGGCCTTTTCTCTCTCTATGATCGCCCTCTCTCTTTCCAAAGACGCTCGCTCTCGGTCCAGAGCGGCGATCTCCCTGTCCAGCACCGCCCTCTCCCTCTGTAGCACCTGCTGCTCCCTCTCCATCACCCGTTTCTCGCTTTTCATCAAGTCTCTCTCATGCTCCATCTCTTGCATGATGCTTCCGTCCTCCGTGGCATCCTCATCCTCGTCTCCGTTCAGGGTGACCTCAATCTCAGGCCCTCCTGCGATGGAGGCCATAGAGGAGCTAGGTACCATGGGTATCTTCCTCCTCTTGCGTTTGGAGATTGAGGGGAAATTAGCACTGCGGGCTAAGGCCTCGAGGAGGGGGGTGTCGCCATCCAGCCGACCCTCCATAGCGTCGTCCATCACGTTGAAGAAAGGCCAGCCTTCAGGGTACACTTTCACTCCAGCTGGAGGGTTCTTTAGCCCCTGAAGAAGAAAAGTTAAAAATCAAAAACGACATTTGTAAAAGTGCTTGATAAATCTATGGGGTTCTTTGTTCCTGTACCTTGTATCTCTTCTTCAGGTTTTCCCATTTTTTGGATGCTTGAATATGGGTCATCTGGTAATGCAAGCGCATATGTTGTAGGATTGCCCTGAAAAAACAACACACAAAAGCATTAGAGCTAACACAATGAGTTGATTTATTCAATATATATCGAATATTTATTGAGTCGATAAATCAATAAGTTGTACTATTATTGTTTTTAATATATAAATGCCCAAATGTCACTGGTTTTAGCTTTTTTAAATATGAATATCAACAAAAACGTTTAAACTTGATGTCCTACCTCCATGCCCACATGGACGTATTTCTCTTTCCAGAGAAGAGGTTATTATTCTTGACCCTCAGCTTCACAAAGTCTTCAATTTCCTTGACACTCACTGAGGGAGAGAGAGAGAGAAGAACATTGTTAGAAATTACTTCATGAGGGCTTTTGTAAAATATAGAGATAAAAACTGAAACCCTCAACTCAAATCAAGCATAAAAACGTATTAAAAATCAGTTTTTTTTAATGCAGTGTGCAGACTGCATTACAACTGATTATGAGCAGTGTCACCCTTAATTACACAACGTGTACAGAATACTGGAGTCCATTCCCTTTTTAATTCAATTAAAACATAACACCATCTCAAACTGTAAAAAAAAAACTCATTTAAAATGAAGTTAGCAGACCATACCTCAATCTACTGTGTATTCATTGGTGGCCCTCATGGTAGGTCTACTATGCTCACTTACACAAATATTACATAACAAACACAACCTACATACCAGTGTGTAGGCCAGTTTAAATAGCCTGCGTGTATTAACCATATTCACTTGTTATTGTTGAATTCATTCTTACTTCTCGGGCACTTCAGCGTGGAGCCCACTTGCTAGGATGCTAGGTGCCCAAGCTAACTCTCATTATCTGTGAGTTAGTTTGAATAAAACATGACTTTTTCTGCTGCCTATACTTACTTTTATATGTGTACTCCACGGGGCACACTTTATTATAAGTGGTGCTCGTGTAATCGTGATCTTCGTTTTCCATGTTTCCCTCGTTTACGTTCTTCGTTTAGTGCCCTTCGTAGGAAAAGACGGGAAGCTACTTCCGCCTTTAGAGGGACCTTATCTTCTTCTAATAAAGCGCGTATAGGGCCGTATCAGCGCAACATTGCCATCTAGCGGTGTGGAGGTTTAGCATACTGTAAAATATAATAGTAATATTACATACAGTCCAGCTGTTTTTGCTCTCCCACGCAATATTTGTGAACCTATACAGTTTACAATAACACTTTGAACGTTACATTGACATTGCATATTGTTTAACTGTTTTAATGTGTATTCCTTTAAGTTATCACCCACTTTATTATCATGCATTTGTAGTTCAAATCAGCAGTCGATCTTGCTATGATTTCACATCTGCATTACCAGCCTCTCGTCAAACAGCGTGTGGGAGTGGCTGTAGGCTATATATAAGTTAGGGAAACGAAAGTGTTAGATAGAGAATGGCGTCTGCCTATCGTGAGTACTTTTTTAACATCATTATAATAATATTCATACTATAATAATATAATATAATGAGTTAATTATGTGTTTTTGTTTTATCGACATGCTTAGGCACCCTTTTGCCCTCTTAAAAAGAGTGGCCACTGGCCACTGTATGTTATTATATGCAAAATGAGACATTTTGAGTTGAAATCAAAAAAGATTAATAGAAGGCTATATGCCACGTTATATGTGAAACACGATGAAAGTATTACCTCGCAATCGGACAGTCAGACACAGATTTATAAGAAGTGGCGATGATTGTTTGAAAACTTGACATATCAAGTTTCAGTTTCGTTTCTTGATGACCTCTCTGTTCTACTGAAGCCCAAACATGTATAGTAATAATCATGGTTTACTTTCATTTCTAATTTACTAGTTAAATTAAATTCAGGGTTATTATCTTTCCTTCATTAATCTATACATTATTTTTGCAACGTGTAGAATAGATCATGGCCATACAGCATAGGCCTACTGGATGTGATCTAATGATCCAGCAGGGGGCAGCAAATAAAGATAATAAGTCATTTTTTTCAATATTAACTTGCACTTTCTTTTAAACTGTGTTTTAAAATGTACTTGAAAGAATATCTTATGGCCCTTTATTTAAAAAAACGAATAATTAAAAATCAAACTTTGATTAATTGTTTACCATTTCTCATTGAACAAATATCAGTACAGAAAACAATTGCAACATAACAACTAAAAGTGTCCCCACTTTTCACCCTTAAAGGATAATGATCATGTTCAGTCATTATCAATGGGAATTTTGTTCAAGTGTTCACCAAATATGTAAACAAAGTTTGATGTGTGTTTTTCATTCTCAATTATTGTTTTGTGCCATTGTTCCCAGTTGCTGACGAGGAAAAGCCCTCTAGTGACCCTGAACGTTATGACTCCTCTGAGGCGGAATCTGACGCCAGTGAAGAGTCTGGCAGTGTCAGTGATTCAGATGAAGGAGATGGTTTTCAGGTTGGAGAAGATAATTGAGTCAGCATCTATTTATTGCACATAAAGCCACAAGAGGTGGATCCATTTAAGGCCTTACATATCTTTTAAGGCAGATGTTATTTGCACCCAGGTGACTTTAGTGGAACATGCTAGTTGTATATAGCTACATTGGCTATTTACACCCTGGGTGCACTGTTAAAATGTAATAAATACATTATTGGCATATCATGGATTTTATGCTAAAGAGAGTTTACTGCCATGTTTGACACCCTCTATTTTTCACACTGATGTAGAACTTTACTTTATTTACCAATTGAGTGATTAAAAATCTTTCCATTTTCAGTTGACTGGGAACGGGCCCTGCAAGTATTACAACAAAGGCCGGTGTCGGGATGGTGAGAGGTGCTCTTTCCAGCACGTCTGCCAGTTTGCCCTGACAGGAAGCTGTCGCTACAGGTCCAAGTGTAAGCTGAACCACCCCACAGGCGGGGGGGAGCCCTCGGGGGCCAGCAACCGGGATTCAGGCCGATCTACGTCTAGTGGTGAGGAAGGTTAGTCCCGATTTTGTTCACTGGAATTATCTTATCGACTCATCAATTAGTGGTTTTGAGTCACTACAAACGTCACTTTTTACTCTGCACACTGTCATTTTTCAAACATTTTAATTCTACATTTTGTCTTTTTAACCAGACTCAAAGCTCACTGATGGTAGATGCTACCAGTGGCAGCTGAATGATGGAAATGGTTGGATGGATGTTGCTAATGATCACATCCTCGAGGCCCAGTATTCGCTGCCTCACTGCAAAGGCATTAAAATCTACAACACACCATACGGGTAAGAGATAACAATGCAGTGCCGAAACATTTTCTACATCAAAAACGGTTTAATGATTGATCTCTCTGTCTCTGTCTGTAGGGCAGTGAGTATAGATTTTAACCGGATGAGACTGGATGGAAAGAGTCTGAGAGTGAGACGTTTGGATGATGGAAACACAGTGTGGATCTGGTACTGCACACTGGGTCGAAAGTGGATCAAGTATGGAGACAAGGTAGATAGAATTAAACGATTGGACCTTACTTTTGTGTGCAAAAATACAACAAGTCCCAAGTTTAACATTTTATCTTCTTGGTCAATTTGACAATGAATACTTTTTTTTCTGGACAGGACTCAAAGGGCCAGCCCAGTCCTGTGAAGAGCTCTGACATAGAGAACAAGTTCCAGAGTAACCCAACAAGCTCTGTCACGTTCAACGTCGGTGCTAAAACCTTTGAGATTAAATTCAGAGGTGAAGTATACTCCAAAAACCTTCACCAAATACACATGTTTACTAAATCCATATGTAGAACATTGTGCCATTGGGAAGTACACACCCCATGAGAAATCAGGGTCGTGTGCACACATTAAAAGCAAAAGTTGTGATAATGAAGTCAGGAATATCCCAACAAGAATCTAAAGATATAGTGGAGGACCGGACTGCAAACCTAAATAGAAAACTATTTCTGAAGTGAAATACTTCCCCGGGAGTAAAAACCAAACAGCAGTCATTGAAATGTAAATACAACTGTAGAATTGAATAATGTCATTAAAACATATCAGCATTCAAATGTGCAGAAGTGTGCTCTTGAATGTGCGTAGATTACCTACAATCAAATCTATGTGTGAACTGGATTGTACATTGGCCCAATGTTAGTTTCTTCTCAGAAAGCAGTTTTATTTTATTCTTTTTTTTGGCAGAAATGCGACAGGTGTCCAAAAAGAAAAAGAGAAAAGTAACTCGTCGACCACTGTTCCGACAACAGCCCGCAGGAGCACAGTGAGTCTGGATTGTGTGAATAAACCATTTCCCAAAGTCAAACCATTTCTTCAAATTAATCCAGAATTTTATATTTACAGAGCTTCTCAAGCACCATTAGCTTTCCAGAATCTTTCTGTGGGATCCAAACCAGA
Organism: Trematomus bernacchii; assembly: GCF_902827165.1. Taxonomy (NCBI): domain Eukaryota; kingdom Metazoa; phylum Chordata; class Actinopteri; order Perciformes; family Nototheniidae; genus Trematomus; species Trematomus bernacchii. The sequence continues at coordinate 3,800,758 of NW_022987641.1, forward strand.
GTGGCAGTTTGAGGGGAACAGTGGAGCGTGGCATGTGTTCAAACACAGGGCAAGTTATCTAGTTACATTAAGCTAAGAAATGTTATCTGTCTTTGTTACGAAGTGCAAAAAACATGATGTTTCAAATGGTTTCATCAGAGAGGAACGTCGACTGAATGCTCAGTAATCAGTGATGAGATCGAGAGGAAGTACCAGCAAAACACCCAGAGCAGCATGACCTTCGACGTGAAGGGACAGACCTACAAACTGGATTTTGCAGGTAGTTCTTTTTCAAAAACTGTAAGAGGACACATTTTTTTTACTGGTTAACTATTTACTAATAAGTTCTTGAGTTTATAAATCGTGGTTTGTTACTAGGAAATCCTATAAAATACATGTTCCTGCTAAATAAAGCGTGAAAAAACAACTCTCCCTGCTATAATGAACTGTAAATTGCTTGAATAGTAATCCTGAAACACAACATACAGTAGAGCATTTATTTGTTTTATTTTCCCTCTGCAGCGATGATCCAAACCAACCTGAACACCAAGCGTTCACGCAGGATCCAACGTGTGCTGGTGTGAGAATTAAAGGAGATTTGGAAGAGCTCAAGAAGAAAATCTATAAAACAATTGTGCAATACCATATTTATACAATCAATTCAATCTGAGATGTGTTTATTTGGGCTATTTGAAGCAAACTTAATCATTGTTATTAATTGACGTGGCAGTACATTGGCGTCTTTATGAGAAATTGTGTTTATAGAAGAAATAATTCAGGATAAGATGGAATGATGCCAAAGAATCTTCTTTTTTTATTTGGATTTTGTACAAAAAAAGCTTTGAAGTTTACCAGCTCACCTAAATGCTGCCTGACAAGTTTTACCTCAGATTATGGATACTTTACTCATTTGCCTTTTGCAGAATATTACACACACACTGTAGAAATACTTACTACCATACTATAAGATGACATTACAAATGTTAGCTTAATAAGGAAACACCCTCCTGGAATGATCAGACATATATTTCATGTTACATAAATATGTTATGTTACAATATAATTGATTGGTTTGGATATATGTCTAATGCAAATTCAAGGTAAATAATAATAACCTTTTTTAAGTGTTTTATAAAAGTCAGGGGGTTACATTATGCAATTTAAATATGTAATTATTTCTGCTCAAGATTCAAACTATTGGATCTTAAGGTTTACTCTACTTCATACATATGCATTTCCCTTCAATAAAAATGGATCCAATGTAATATTGTTTGTTGTTTTAATATTTTGAAAATGCACTATGGTATATCGACAGCTGTGTTATCCCAAATAAATCCCTGTTGACAAAGAACACAAGACATAAAAACTTCACTTTTAATAATATATGTATATATGTGTGCATACAAAATACAGATGCAGCTTCCTCAAGTGAGATTAAAGTGTAACCAGATGTGGGAAGTCACTAAATTCATTAATTCAAGTACTGTACTAAAGTACAATTTTGAGATACTTGTACTTTACTTGAGTATGTCCATGTTATGCTACTTTATACTTTTACTCCACTACAATTCAGAGTTAAATTGTGCACTTTTACTCCACTACATTTATTTAATATCCTTAGCTTCTTTGCACATTTGGATGAATGATGTGAAATATAATCAACTCTTAAATCAGACTTTAGTTACACCTGGAGTAAATTCACAAGCGAAGCTCCCTGCAGTATATTCAAACTAGCTACACCTTTACCAGCTTTGATAACACTTTAATGCATCAATCATTATAAAACATATCATATTATTCTAAAATGCACCAATCTGCAGAATGACTACTTTTACTTTTGGTACTTTAAGTTTAGTTTGATGCTAATACATTTATACTTTTACTTGAGTAACCTTTTTATTGCAGGACTTACTTGTTGTAACAGAGTATTCCTAAACTCTGGTACTCAAGTACAAGATATGAGTACTTCTCCACTTCTGAGTGTGACCTCACTGAAAAGATCATGTTGTTATTTTCATTCCTGGTTTTGTTGCGTGAACAATTCACGTGCAATCTGTGCGTGATAAACCTGCCCTGAAACGAAAGTGAAAGAAAAGCTTCTTTAAAAAGTAAACCTTCACATCGGTTTCTGAGAAAGAGATATTAAAGTGGATTTAATGGAACTATAACGTTTCAGTACCTTTTTTTTCTTTTTGTTTCCGTTTTTGAAACAGCCTTGTTGTTATTGGGACAATATTTCCTAACATCATGGTGAGTCTTCGTCACGGAATCACTTAGATTCTAAAAGTGTCTTTGTGATGTGAGATGAACATATTTGTTTGTTTCTCACAGGAAAATGCTGACGAGATGAACCATTGGCAGGAGACTGCAGGTTTGTATGATATTTAGAATTCCTGAACTACTTCTTAGTACCTGAAGTGTGAATGTTAGCCTTTCAGCTAACTGCTTCCTATCAGGACTGTCGACGTTTCCAAGAAACAAATACTTCAAAAATTGGACTATAACATGATTCAAAAGTATGAAAGAGTGATACCAGAGTAGATATGACACTGATAATAATGACATATTTCGATGAAGTCAGACATAACTTGGGTACTATTTTTAACCTTTCGACTAACTTTGTTAGCACACTAGTGTCAAACATTAACCTGAGTTGTCAAAGCTCTTTGTCATCAATAGAGCAGATAGATAATGAGATCCCATATGTTGTTGTTTTACAGTCAATGGGAAACATTATGAGTGGCAGCTGTCAAATGGACATCTATGGCTGCCAATCGACAATGACCATTTGATCGAGACCCACTACTGCCAACCTGGAGCTAAAGGAATCACCATCAACTTCAGCCATATGTTAGTGTTTTACTCATCTGAGATTTACAGTTTTCAGCATTTTTTAAGTCATAATTATTAAATATATTATACGTTTGAACAATTGTTGCAGCCTGTCATACAGTATTTAGATTATTATTATAATTTTTTTTGCATTTTAAGAAATTATTTGATTACAACTTGTACATAAAATAACTACATAACAATCCACAAATCAGGAAACATAAAAAAAAAATCATGAAGTGGTCATTGTATGTGTTTTGTGTTCTATAACTCACCCATTTTTGCCATCGGTCATCAAAGACATGATTCTCATTGCTATTTTTTCCATTCCTTAAATGTAATCTACTAGATTTTTCCATTGTGAGTTGATTAAGTTATTATCTTTTAACCAATTCCTTGTAATTTGTTCAATAACTGCTATTCTTATTACGAAAATAAGTAGGAATCTTTGTTTTTCCTCTGTCCTCTGGTAAGTTAGTAAATTCTTGTTTAGAGAAATGCCAAAAACATTTCTCTAATTGTATTTAGATTCTTAAGGGAATAAAACTACATTGGTCATGAGGATGGTGACAAATGATAGATTACTCAGAAGTATGTGGTGTTATAACATGCCGTATAACATCGTTTTACAATCCAATAAATATCTCAAACGTAATCCCATGTGTCTCCACAGGAAGGTGTTCATAGACTTTGATAAACTGCTGACTCAGAATGTAGATCTGAAGGTGCAGAGACTGAGTTTCCTCCCTCAGGGCCAGACGGAGGACGTAGGCTGGTACTTCAGAGATGACCAGCTGTGGCGTGAATTTGGATCCCAGGTGAGGGAAATCCCAGGCAACTACCATTACATTTATTCTAGCTGTGGAAGAAGTATTCAGATCCTTTAAAGTAACAATGCAGCAATGTAGAAATACTCTATTGCAAGCCTTAAGTAAAAGGACACAACAAAACAACGACATGTAGTCATACGCAAATCTGTTTTAAGGTTTTGGACTTTCTATCCTGTCCTTACATTTTGGTGAGATATAAAATTATTTGAACATGCATTGAAAAAGGAAAATAATCACATAAGTGGAACTAATTGAATCAAATGTGGCCCTGACTATGACGTAAATAAGGTAGCAACATAGTAAAGTCCAAGTACCTCAAAGGTTTACTTAAGAACAGTTTTTAGTAACACGCTTTTCCTCCCCAAGAGGTCCTTGACCATCAGCAGTGGAGATGTGGAGCGTCAGTTCACTCTTAACCCTCGAGGGTCTTTCAACTTCACAGTGGGCTCCTCAAGCTACTCACTCGACTTCTCAAGTATGGGATATTTTTTATCTTTTTACTCTTGAGAGCTCAAGAAATTCAATATATTTGTCTTTATTGATCTAACCGATTTTATTCGGCAGCCATGACACAAACAAACTGCGTCACAGGCCTGCGCAGAAATCTACGAAGGCGTCCAAAATTAACTTCCAATGCAGGGAGGTGAGACTTTATCTGTAGGAATCATAAACTTATATTTGACTTGTTTACATGTTTAAATATACACTAAATATGACTAGAGAGGGAATTTCAGTAGTTAAACCCTGAATAAAATATGTTTTTCTCTGCAGCCGTTCCTCCACTTCAGCTTCCTCCTCCCAGCTCACAGATGGAGGCTACAGGTGGGAGTTCATGGGAGACGAGGGTATATGGACTGAGTACAATGCACATGTAAGTAAGATTTCTAACCATTTTTTACTTTCAGCCCGAAACACTAACTTTATTAGTTAGGATTAGTTGAATATATTTAAAGGTCCCATGTCATGCTTTTCCGGTTATTACCCGTCCCCTTGTGTGTTATGTAGCTTTTTCTGCATGTAAACGGTCTGCAGAGTCACAAACCCTCAAAGTAAACCCTGTAGCGAGTAAAACTCTAACACAGAAAAGACCTGTCTGTGCTGCCCCAGAACGCCTTGTTGGAGATTTTTCATTGTCCATTTTTTTCTTCCTGGGTATAGTGACGTAACCATACCCAAATGGACCAATTGGTCCAAATGGACCAATCCGCGGAGCCGTTACGTTACGTCCGCGGATTGGTCCATTTCTCAGCCTGAGACGGCGGGACCCGGCGAGGCTGTGAGTCTGTGTGTGAGCATACACAAAGACTCACAGCCAGGCTGCGGGTGTGTGCTCGGGCTGGTTTCGGGCTGGGTTTCGCTGTGTCTCGCCGACCCCACGCAGCAACCAGGAAACCACACCAGTAAGCCAGCTCACACTGTCCACTCCTCGCAGCAGCGAGCCTCGCAACGTCCCGCCAACACGGCACCCAGACCCCACGCAGCATTCTCATCTGTTTGTCATTTTCTGGTTGCTAACGCCATTGTAACACATAATCACTGATGTTCCGCTGTAACGGTGGTGGACTCATCAGAACAGAGTGGGCGAGCTGACCAATCAGAGTACACTGGGCTCACAGGGAGGGGGGGGCAGGAGCTCCAACAAGCCGTTTAGGACAGAGAGTGAATACACATACTATACAGAGATGCTGTATGAGAAACCAATGGGATTTTGGAACATTGAACAATGTAAATCTATTCTAGTATACCTCAACAATGGAATTATGATCAGTAGAAATGGCCATGTCATGGGACCTTTAACTTGTCTGATGAATAATGTAACAGTTACAGCGGCATCTGGTGGTCAAATTACAAATGCTTGGACTCTGCTTCCCTCTATTAAATGGACCTATGTTTTCTATTTGTGTGTAGGTATGTTCATTTGATAGCGCTGCCCTTGAGAGACAATACCAGCTGAATCCTCAGGGCCAACTTCCCTTCAAGATCAGAAGATTTTCATACACGCTTGACTTCTCTAGTAAGGAACACACATACAGCTACACAGCCACTGCTGCTAAACAAAACAATCAATCGTTTTGCTTTTGTAGAGGAGCGCAGTTTGAATTGCCATTTAAACCCTGTACGCTTGTCTGTCCAAGGCATGAGTCAAGCCAATGACACTATCGGGACCAGGAGAGCAGTGAGGAGGACTGCTGACTCTGGAGGTCAACAGGACAGCAGGTCAGGAGATACATTTCACCCTTAAACCACCACCATAATAATCCTTAATAACCTTTGAACACATACCATACTTCTTATTTGAATTAACCAAAGTCCCCTCATTTGAAAATATACTATATTAGAAAGTAATTGCAATTTCAGGGGTACCTCTTAATTAATACTATACTTCACCTTCCTAATAATTCATTTGGTTTGTGTTATTAAGTAGAAAGGGGTCAAAAGACAAACACTGAAACCCAATTACACGTGAAGTGAAATGTTCCTTATTCCCTTCTCATTTGTAAATACATTTTCTGCTAGACTCATGTCTCTGTCTCTTATGTGCCAAATCTGCCTGGCAACACCAGCTCATTTAATGTGGCAGTAATATGTGAACAGTGTATGCTCCTGTGAATATGTTCCACTTATATTATTCTATTCTGCAGTTTGGGCACTTCACCACGATGGCAGTTTCAGGATATCGGTGGAATGTGGAAAGATTATTCAAATTCCAAAAGCAGCATTTCCAGTCAGGACATTGAGCGGCAATACCAACAGACCCCGTCAGGCTCCATGAAGTTTACCGCCAACAGGTTTAGCTATGAGCTAAACTTCTCAGGTGTGCTAAAGCTCTGTTTTGTAATGTCCCCCTTTCAAAATAAGGTGGTCATTTCACAGTAATGAATCATTCTGTTTATCAGGAGTCTAAATGTGCATTGATTTCTCTTTTCGCAGCCATGACTCAGAAGAACATGTCCACAACCACCACCCGATCAGTGAGGAGACTCACCCAGTGACTGGGACGTCAACAGATGTAGAAGTCGTCTTAATGTAATCCTCACACTGACCTTACTTCCTGCCTCAGGTTGTCTCTCAATAGAATTATTCTGCACTGATTTTCCCAAACTGTCTTTCATTTTTCTTATTGAATGACACAATAATTACTTTAAACATGAAGTTGTCAGGGATTTTTCATATTGACTAATTTAACTTATCCCCTCTAGCGTCTTATAGTGGCATTGCTCTCTATGATTAGATTTAGAAGCTTTGGTTAGGTTACTTTAAGACATCATAAAGATACGTTTTTGGGGTTTTAATCAGGTTGCGTTCAGATAAAAGGGGAACTCCACTGATATGACATTGCTCTGTCTGTTTACAGGTATTGGGGAGCACTCTTGCTTATGTGGATAATGTTGTATAAAGCTATTGGGACTCAAAATATAAGTTAAATCTGAACAAAATTGACTCGAGCGATGTAAAAAATTGAGTCGGTTGGCGCTAAAGACAATTTAAAACATCTTGGGGTGTGGAGAACTTATCTTTGTTTGAGGCTTCAGCTTGAGGCTACAATAGCAGCAAGTAGTAGCATAACACTGCCAAACCTTTGACCAGAATGTCAACCGCCAAGTTGCATTGTGGGTAATTTAATCACAAGTGCGTGAAATAAAAAAGAAATACCTTGTGTTCTGCTGCATCAACTAGGATTTATTTTTGTTTAAAACTGTCCGGCAATATTATAGCACAGACATACTGAATCAGGGAAGTACTATTAATGAAAGAAAAATACCTCTTTTTAGCATCCTAACATGTTTATGATTCATGAATACTGTCTTTTAATCAGGGTTCTTTAAAAAAAGATATATATATATATTGTTTACCTTTTTTACCTTGAACCAACAAGTTGACTTAGATGTATATTTAAAGCTGTCTGCTAATGTGCATAAACATTTCAAAATACTACCATTTCTGCACTTCATTTCTACATTAAAGTGATTTAAAGTCCACGGTCTGATGCAGTGATTCAAGCCATCACACAAATAACCAGCAGCCTTTGAGAGGTTAGATTGTGTACTTTCCTTTATATGTACAGATTTTCAGTGAACCACCTCAGAGACCGGCACCTCAACACGTAATACAAGGGCAACACTACACACATATCGACAGCAGTGGTATACAAACAATCTCATAGAAGAATACGCTTTCTGCTTTGGGGTTCTGCTAGGATAATGTGACTCACAGATCACATTCAATTGAGATGAAATCAAAACCACCACACAATTTACGCCGAATCACTGAGACATTTGTAGTCTTGTATGACAAAAATTGGGGAATGTAGAGTCAAATTCACACTGCCATGCGGATTGAAGGAGCTCACCTTGTCAAAGAGGCATTAATACACAGAAACAAAAAATGAATCCAGTAACAAACAGCGTATTAACAATCACTGTGAACACACTGTGACCGAGGTTCATCTAAAAACCCTAAAGTGGTGTAGTTATCTTCCAAAATGTAAGATTTAGAATGAGTACACATTTTTAGAAATCTGACAACACTATGTCGTTTTTTTTCAGTCGGGTGGAGATTAATGTAAGGAGCCATTCCATGTTCACGCTTAACAACCGACGAGGATTATTGCACCAACTCATCTAAGGCCTCTCAACCATTATCACAGGGATGTAAAAAGGCCCTCACAGAGCAACCCATCTTTAAATAACTATATCATATATACACTTCTTCATAACCAGCACTGGTCCTCAGACAGCTGAAAATATATAGCAATCATCTTCATCATTGTATAAATTGGTCAACAGGAAGGAGGATATGGAGACGCTTATAAACTTCCAAATAGTTTTTCACTGGAATCTTTATCGGAAAATAAGCTAAAAATCGAACTTTAGATCTTTTGTGGTCAAGTTCAGTAACATGCGACAAAGCAAGTCATTTGAGAAGCAAAGACAGCGGATTAAAAAGTGAAATTATGAATACTTGAGTAACAGATGAGTGCTGTCCGTCTAATCCTACACATGTACCCATGTAAGGCACAACAGCCTAAGCAGTGCATGTGGTCCTTCACGTTTGCCTTTAGCATTAGCATCTTTTTAAAGGACGCTGCTGTAATAGCTAATCCACACATCCTATTCCACTATAAGACACATAAATCGTCCATACTGCATTTACCAGAGAACAGTAACCCTTCCCTTTTCAACATGCTTGCTTGGAAGTCGAGAAACAAGCAAATAAGAGCATGTTTTGCAGCTTTTGAACCTGATGTTGAAAGAATAAGACAAAAGGGTCAAACTGGATCATCAGTCCACTCGGAGGTGCTGCAGAGACACAGTTACCATGGAGACGGACTGCAGTGGGGCTACCTCTCCCATCTAAACTGCGACTGTTGGGCTTTCCATTTTCCTCCTTTCAGATTGTCTCTGGAGGAGCTTCCTGGATGCAGATCAGTGCTACTCTTCAAGCCCCCTCCCACTGGGCTCTGACATTTATTTTTAAGCCAACTCTCTGATCCCTTTAGACATGCAGCCAATCTTAAAATAGTCCAGAGAAGCAATAAAGATACAGCAGCCTGAAACTGAGCAGATGTGAAGCCACTTTTTTCCTTATTTTTCTGCCAATTTTGAGGGGTGATTCAGCCACTCAATCACTCATGATATGAACACAAAACTCTCCTGAATTAACTGAGTTGGGATTCATCTCAACTCACGACGTTGGGACGCCCGAGAATGTCAAGTAGAAAATCAGTAGGAAACCGCAGCATGTAAAGAAACACAGCTTAGAAGAATTAGTACCCACCCCAGCCTTTTGTCCTTGTGGTCAAGTAGAAATTGAATCAGGCGCAGGTTAATTTGCCAGCCGAATGTGAGCAGAATTTATACTAGATCATGTTTAAAAATACACACAGCAACACCCTTGATCGGATTTGAAATCTTCACATTCAATCAGTCTCTTGTTCAAGGTTCTCTTATCCAAAATTACTAAAATAATATGTTTAACCTGGCAATCTAGCCGAACAAGTCTTTCAGATCGTTGTTGACAGATGCGCTATGTTTAATTCCACTTTGGTTCAGGGGGCTGGGGGCAGCAGCGGAGGGTGGAGCAAAGTTCTGCGGGCTGAAAAAAGGGTTTGCTTGCATCCCGAAGCTGCTGGGCACCCCTCCCATAGCAACAGGAGCAGCGTGCATCTGAGTCTGAGCGTTCTGGGCCGAACCAAACTGATTGAGCCACGGGGCGTTGGTGCTGGGCGGGGCCATTTGGTTGAGGGTGACTTTGGGCTGGCTGGGTTTAAAAAGACTGTCCAACGCTGACAGATCTTTATTGGTCTGCCCGATGGGTCCTTGACTCTGCGTCAGAGCTCCGAAGTTGGGGGTGCTGGTGGTGGTTGCCATGCCGCTGTAGAGGCCGGGGCCCGCAGGACGCATGCCCATCCCCATGCCCCCTGCCTGGAAGCCCATGGACGGGTTGAAGCCGTTGGAGACTGGGACGCCCATGGAGCCGACCATGGGGCCGGGGGAGGGGAAGGCAGCGATGGTGGAGCCCTGCACTGGGGAGGGGCGAGCCGTGTTGGCCAATGAGAGGCTGTTTAGCGAGGTCATGTTGAGCAGGCTGCTGGTAAGATCTTTAGTCTGCAAGAAAAACAAGATGCGGGTTTAAACTCATCAAGTGTTTTATAAGGAGACCCTGAGAGGCAACAGAGTATGACAAATGTTGGTGATATATTGTTTTTGAGTCAGATTTAATTATGTTTGTGGCTTAGGAACGGATGGAGAAAGAAGAGTTTCGCCTGCATGATTTTGTACATATATTTTGTGAACACTAACCCCGGCATGGAGAAATCACCTGGAAATAAACCATGAGAGATTTCAGTCCTATTTATGACATGGGGTAGTGGTGCAGAGCAAACACTTATCAACTAGAAAAATGAAAAATGTTCCCCATACCAATTTAATTAAGGGCTTTAGAAATATCATGTAGGCAAACCTTTTCTCACCTGTACTTAAGTCATAATTAGAGGAGGGAAAACTATTTAGATCAGTCTTAGAAAAATGGATTTCCACATTTGTCTTTCCCTCAGTTGCCTCTCCGTAGTTAGTTTTCTGTTCTTTGTGCACATAGATGTTTTGAGGCGTTACCTTGGTGTTGGAAGTGTTGGCTGGTTTGATGCTCTGAGGCGCTAAAGGCTGCTGGTTCCTCAGCTTGACGGCCTGCTCCTGCTCCTTAGCCAATCGCTGCTTCTCCTCCAGAGTCAGAGACATCTATGCGGGGTGCAAAACAAGAGAGACCGTGGAGAAATTAGACTGGTACCTAAAAGGTGGACATTTCTGGATATTAGGTATGACATTGTTTGCATACTCTATTAGGCTGTGGGGCGGCTGCTGCAGGTCCATTCTCTTTCCCGTTAACCCCTGAGGAGCCGAAGATATCATCAATCTGAAAAAAAGACACATTTCAATTGAATCTTTGCACCACAGAAAGGTATAAAACAAGAACTTCATTGTAAAGAAATTGTGTTCACACAGTACTTTAAATATAACCTCATGTTGTCATAGAAACACCCTCTCACCTGGTTGCTGCTGTTAGGAGGGCTCTTGTTCATCTCTGTCTGGTTCCCTGGGTTTGGGATGTTTATACTCCTGTTAGAAGAGACACAATGAACTGAATCAGGAAGCGAAAGGATTTGAACGGAGGCATTCATAAGAGCATGGTTAGTCATGCCATTATCATATTCATGTGGCCAGGATCAAATGCTAATTGCTTTCTGAGACAGATCCATTACCCCAGATGATAGTTTGTATAAAATCCCCATTAATATGTATAACCATTTCAGATTTAGTCAGAGAGATTCCAAAGGAGGATATAGTGGTGGGTGATTCATTAAATGCGACACGCACCTCTGCTGCTCCTGCATGCTGTGCAGCTGCTCCAACTTGGTCTTGTGTTCGGCCTCCATCCGATTCAGCATTTCCCGAATGACCGCCATGAACGAGTTAAACTGGGATGAATTGGACAATATTACATAAAAGGGAACAAACTTTATGCAATTATGCAGATGATCAACATATGTCGCATGTGTGTTATACCTGGCTAAGGTTGAGGTTGTTGTCTATACTCAGAGAGACCAGGTGGGGCAGGCTCTTGGTGGCAAGGTGTTCTTTGGGGATGCCCAGCTTCTTGTGGCTGAAGGTGCACTTATAGATTCCTACAAGAATTCAGAAGTCAAATAACCAATCATTAAGTGTTTAAAATATGCCAGTCAGTAGTGATGCACACAGGGACATATATGTGACTTTGTATTTGTTATTATCTACCTAGCAGAGGTGGGAGAAGAGATCTTGTAGTTAAGTAAAAGTAGAAGTACCAGAGTGTAGGAATACTCTGTTACAACTTGTACAAAATCCTGCATTCAAAATGTTACCCGAGTTAAAGTACAAAAGTATTAGCATAAAAATATACTTAAAGTACCAAAAGTAAAAGTACTCATTAAGTGTGCAGATTGGTCCATTTCAGAATAATATATATGATATGTTTTATAATGATTGATCATTAAAGTGTTCTCAAAGCTGGTAAAGGTGCAGCTAGTTTGAATGACTTTGTATACTGCAGGGTAGCTTGTGAATTTACTCCAGGTGGAACTAAAGTCTGATTTAACACTTGATTATAATTCAAATCATTAATAAAATGTTGAAAAGTAACTAAAGGTATTAAATAAATGTAGTGGGTAGAAGTACAAAATAGCCAAACAATTGACTTAAGTACAGTGCTTGAGTAAATGTACTTAATTACTTTACACCACTGCTTTCTAGAACGTTTTAATTCAATCGCATGTTAATAACAAAACGTCTATTTAGAAATGTGCATTTTTCTCCAAAACTGCTTCAGGACATTCTCTTACTTTTCCACCAACAAATCTAAAAATTACAAATATCTCAATTTTCTAGATCATTCAAATTCAGCTAAAAGAAAGAAATGCAGTAAATCATACTTTATCTAAAAATGTTTACTTAACGAAAGGAAGCTAGTCCAACATATTTTTATAACAAACTGTTTGAGGACTTTTAGATGTCTTCTTCACTTCAATTTGACATCATGATCTGTGTGTGGCTGTTTTTTATCTGAGCAATGGCTGACAGATCAGTTTATCTCTAGTAGACGTTGAGTGGAGTGTGGCTTGTCCTTTTTCTTTACCCAGAATCCCCATGAGTACTGCTGGTTCTCTGGAGGGGATCTGTTGTAGGAAGGGCAGGATCTCATCGATGACGTACCACTTGTCAAGATATTCCAAAATCTTCCCCAGACACACCAGGGAGTTCACTCGTACCTACCGATAACATGGAAAGATACTTAAAACATCTAAATACATTTGAAACTCAAACATTTCAGTAGTTGGTAGAAGAGTAGAATAAAGGTGTTACAAAGGGACAAGGTAAACAGTATAGACACCTAAAAGGAATCACTATAGAAAAACTATTGTTGCCTGGGAAACAGTACAAGCTGAGAGCAGAAAATGTTGATATTGGAGACTCACAGCAAGTGAAGAGGTCTGTAGGCAGGCGGATTTGATTCGAGGGATGAGAGCGTTCTTCATGGACGGGTAGTCAATCAGGTTGGCAAACGTTGGGATGATGTTCAGGCACAGCTCCTGCTCAGCCATGGATAACACACAAGTTAGGAAATCTGACATTTATATGATGCCAATTAGGGCTGTGCAATTAATCGTATTTTAATCTCGATTACGATTTTGGCTTGCAACGATTATGAAAACAACGTAATCGAAATAAAACGATTATTATTTTTATAAAAAAAATGTAAAAAATGTAATTATTATTATTTAAAAAAAAAAAAAATGTATTGGTTTTTCAGTTGAATTATACTTAAAGTTCAGGGTAATCAACTGTTAAAAACATACTGTTCACATTTTTGTTTCAATAAATGGATGTTTTCAAAGTAAATGGATAATCGTTTTTAATAATCGTGATATCAATTATTGACCAAAATAATCGTGATTAGGATTTTTGCCATAATCGCACAGCCCTAATGCCAATGCATCAAATCTAACTCTGCTCTGAAAAGCAGCATGAAAACACAATGATGCCATGTTCAGTAATTGATTTAGTGTTGACTTCTCTGTTTTACAGGGTCTCCAACTGCCTGAGTTTACCTGAAACTCAGCAAAACGTCAAATACTAAGCAGCCCTACCCCCCCCCCCCCATACCTGGATCTGTACAGAAGGCGCTTCCAGGGCTCTGTAGACCATCGGCAGCACGCTGTTCTTAATCTCCTCTGAGGGGGTCTTGGTCAACAGCAGGTCCATCTTCTGAAGGAATATCAGCAGGATCTGCGCAGCACAGCGACTCAGTCAGGAAAACAAAAGCTCATGATGTTCTCTACATATGACTGAAGTAGTAAATGGAAGAGGCGGGGCTATAGGTGGCTTTAGATGAGCATTAATTTAGACAGACAACACAAACTAGTGACTGGAGCATATTCACAGCAAAGACCACTCACCATGTTACTAGCCTGAAGATGCATGGGAAGAGAAATACAGAGAGAGACAAGTCTTGATAAAGTGACAGACCAAAGCCAAACAAAGCATGCTCTTTAGATATATTTAATCAAATCCGCAAAACAAATGCCAAAGGGGCGAAATGATCATGCAAAGATTTAAAGAGGGAAAGCACATTCTAGCCAAAGCTTACAAACAATAGTCATTTGTAACGCTTGTTTCTGTGAGGGTGTACCTGAATGGGCTCCTGCTGCTTGAAAACAGGCGTGAGGTCGGGCATGATGAGCCGGACGTACTCCTCCTTGGTGCACTGCTCTGCGATCAGCAGCACGTTGGGCAGCACGAAGGGAACCATGTCCGGGTTCACAAACTCTGAGGTCAGAGCCGGAAGGATCCGATACACCACCACTCTCTGAGAGACAGGAGTGGGTCACAGAAGCCATGAAAGAATACTCAGACTGTAATACTGTATGTTCATGATGAGTTCTCAAGGGACCACATTAAGGGAAGACAAAACAGGAACTAAACATTTCAAGAAACTGTGCAAGAAATGGACTCACAAGTGCATGTTTTTGTACTGTGCCAGTTAACACACAACTAAACAGAAATAGAAGCACTGAAAGCATCATTACAGTAACATCAGTTATTCAAAAAGTTGGACCTCAAATGGATCTAAACATGCAGTACCCATTCAGTAAACACATTTAGAAAATATTGCAGTTTAGCAAACACTAGATGTTCTTTTAAAAGTCCTGATATAACAGGGAATGATAGGTCTGAAATCAGTAGGCCTTTTGGCTATTTTTATAAAATTCCGATAAACACTTTTGACCTGATAAAGGTTGCATTCCCTGTACAAAATGTACAATCAGTTACCTTGGGGAGTTTGGGCAGGACTTTAGGGAGGCCTTTGTAGAACTGGGACTTCTGTAGATTGTCTCTCTGGAAGAGGGAGTCAAAGTACTGCAGGGTCACAGCACCCACGTCGTCAAAAAATGGAATCTGAACAAAACACACAAAAACAGAACGAGAAAAATGTGTCCTTAAAGAAAATGCAGATCAAATTAGATATCACCTACATAAGCACATACGCTTTCTTTGTATCTCCAGACATGTAGTGCCAACAATGCAAACCTTGGTCATCTGATCAGCATCCGGTCGCACGTTGGGTGTGACGCTGAGCAGCATCTTGACGTGTTCCCGAACCTCCTCTGGGAGCTTGTTCAGCACTGCTGGACTTATGCTGCTCAGCTGGAATTGAAAAACATAGACGGAATGGATCACAACAGAGATGAGAACCAGTGTTTTAGTCGCAAAAGTAAAAAACTCTTGAGATATTCTTAAAAATCTAGTCATGCAGCAGACTACTAAATTGGCGGGAGCTCAAGTCCTCAGTAGCTTGTCCTGAATTAGCTCCACCCACCTGGTCCAGTTGCCTGCTGAAGCTCTTGAATATGTCGTGCTTGTTGACTTGGAAAACAGGCTTGCCCTCGTTGAAGACGGCATGCATGACCACGCCCAGCGAGTACATGTCGGAGGCGGAGTCACAGCTGACGGACAGGATGTACTCGGGGGCCAGGTACTCAGGGTTAGGGAGGGAGAGTGGGGGGAGGTTGGGCTCCCACTCTTTACATGTGTACTTAGGCTGAGGAAGATGAGAGAACATGAGGAGATAAAGATGTGACAATACTCCAAGATGTTAATTTGGTAGAGCATTCAAAATCAAAGTGATCCAACACACCTCAGCGTCTGAGGGGTTGTTGGAGGAGATGCTGAAGTCAAAGCCCATGATCTTCCAGGCTCCGCTCTTGTTCAGGATGATGTTCTCTGGACACAGGTTGCCGTGGACCATTTTCACCCCGCTGTGGAGAAAAGACAATCCCTCGGAGATCTGAGGGGAAGGAGGAAGGAAAATGTCAGGGTTTGGTGTTAAAGGGTGAAACCGTTTCTGTTATAACTACAGGATTAGTACATGGTTTCTATGGCAGTCATCACTTCCTTATCTTATATAAGCTGTGGAAAAGGCAAGAAATCTGTAATTAAGATCATATGGGAACACATGTGAGAACATAATGAGGACTGATATACTTCAAGGAGAGGCGTGAAATGGAGCTGGTACAACTGTACTAGCATATTCATTCATATTAGACTTTCCAATGCAGACGTTCCAATTTAATTTAGCCACTACTTAGGAATCACCGTTTGATGGAGATGTAAAAGCTTAGAAATTCACAAGTTGGGTTTGAACAGACGTATTTCAGTTCATAAAACAAAGGTGAAAACTCTTAGGCTTGTTTTCACCACAGAGCATCCTTCAGGCCTCTAACCAAAAACCCATAAAAACCCCACTAACTTAAGACTTGTTCGTGCAAGCGTGTTCTCATTTAACAATGTTTCAGTATACATCTGACAAATGGACACTAAACCAAAAACTAGAACTAAACTGTTATTTGCCAATGAGCAACAGTGTACACATCATGTATGGCGCAGTAATTACAGATGTTGATGATTACCAAGACGTTTATTATATACAAAGCAAATCATTGGCAACAAGTCATCCAATTGGCAACATATTAAGATAAGCATGTGTTGCAGATTAAGCCAGCTAACCTGTCTGCACTCTCACCTGCAGCAGTCCAAACTTGGTCTCCACGTCGTACAGTTTGTACTCCTTGATGTCGGTGGGCAGGGGGGTGGGCAGGTTCTCCCTCTGGCCCAGCACGTTGGCCAGACTGGCAAACACGGGCTCCGTGCAGAACGCCAAGCAGTCTCTGAGGGCCACACAGAAAATCTACATCAGTATCATTTGAAACAACCGCTTTGTAAATGTCGAGTTATTCCTCAACAGACACTTAGAGCAACATGAGGAAAGGCAAAACAGAAACATTTTGAATGTTGAGTTTCCCTAGGTGTAAGTTTAAAAGAAAAAGTGGCAAAAAGAAAGTAACTTAAAGACAGCGTCAACCTTTTCTGGCCCTCAGGGGCATAAATTATTCAGTCTGCAGAGTCTTTGATCATGACAAGCTCCTGCTCACATATGCACAAACAGAGGCAGGCAAATACATTTGTTATGCAACTTTGTCAAGCCTCTCTCTGAGGTGTGACTCTTTCCTTGGTTTGTGTGTTTGTGTCAGTGTGTGTGTGTGTGTGTGTGTGTGTGTGTGTGTGTGTGTGTGTGTGTGTGTGTTAATCACCGTGACTCTTCAAGAGGATGCTGCACAGTCAGGAGACGGGGGTGACGCAGTCTGGTCAGCTGTTGCACCCCTTTTTTCAGCGAATCCACAATTTGGTCCTTCTCAAATTTCTGATACTTATCAACCGTCTTCTTATCAAACACAAACACTGCGACTTCCTGAAGGGATAAAGAAGATCAACAAGGGACTGAAATGAGCTTCAACAAGGCACACAGCACATGCTTAGTCAGATTGTTCACATTTAAAATCAAACCTTTATGAAAGGGGAGTGGGCAGGGGGAGGATATCAACACACAAACCTGTTTGGTGGACTTCTTGGTGCCGTTATAGATCCTCCAGCACAAGCCAGGACCCCCGCTGGCAATATGTCGTCCAACCTCAAACTCCCGTGTCACCGGGTTGCCCATGACAGCGCTGGTGACATCTGCCGTCACCTTGGTGACGGTGCTTTTTAGCTTGTTAAGCATAGACTCCATGTTCACGCCTGACCTGGCAGCTGAAGTGAGAGTGGTGAAAAACAGTGACAGAAAAATTAAAGAGGTACAGAACTGTCAGTCAAATGTCAGCCAAAGTATTTTCAATCAATGAAAGAGGCAGCTTCATAATAAACCTTTCTAGCTCAGCATAAGCCTTTAACATTCAGTTTGACACACACTTTAAGGCACCTGCTTGAATTTGCACATCAGAGTGCCCACTGGCTGAGGAGAATAAACACTGCAACAGCACAAGCTGCCCTCTGAAATATAAAGTGACTCAGGGCAAACTAAGCAACACACCCCACGTTAAGTCCCTCTTTCAAAATACTTCAGAGTGACTTGAAAAGCATGTTAGGCAACAGGAAGCCAGACAAAAGAACATGGCTGAGAGTAATGTAGCCAAATCATTTCATCGTGAACTATTTCTTCAGGGTTTTCTAGGACTTTGATGTTTATTTTACTGCACTGCAACAAGGCTGAGTAAGCTACTGACTATACATTGAGATGCACACAGTACTGTATGCATAATATATTCCTTACAGATTCATGCATTAATAATAATATTGAGCATCCGTATTAAACGGATCAACAAACTCTTTATCAGAAATTGACGGCCCTTGCCAAAAGCCACCCCAGCCAATTCTGTTAATAGAATCCCTGCTTTTACTGTACTTCTAACATTGTATATAATGCTGATATACAGTATTACCCTGCACTTCCCTAAGGCTCGGACACTTATGTATCTCAGCCATTGCCAACTACTGTAACACTACATGAACAGCAAAATTGAGGGTTCACAGAAATATGAAATCTATCAATAAGTCAGTGTGTTCTTAGTCTTCGTCCTTTTGTACATTTCTTATAACAGCCAGATGTATTTAAACCTAACACAAAACAATATAGTGCAAAGAAGTAGAGCTGTGCTGAGAGGGATGCAAGATTTCAGGTCTGATATACTAAATTGTAACAGAAATCATAATAACACTGCCATAACTGTGTCATTGCTCCTGGTTTGCTGTGTGATGGATAGTGGGTGGTCTGCAACCAAAAAAGACAAACCAAAGGAAACAAGATTTTCTAGATGCAGATCTATTGGTATTAAGCCCAATAAATGAACCATAGTTGATCAAATATTTCCCCTAGCATTAGGCTAGATTTAAAGATTTAATCTGCAACAGGTTTGAAGGATGTGCAAAAAAGCACAACGTCATTTTGATGTCATATTACACGTACCACCTGTCAACATTATAATCTGCCCAGACAAACAGGTAGACTGAGCAGCCTGTGCACCTGCACTGAGCCTAACTAGCCCAGTAGCTAGCTAGCTAGCTAGCCACCAAGATACCAGGCAGTTTATTATTACGATCTTACTAACATAGTTATGATTTGACAGGGTATTCATTAGGTTAAACAACAATTTCAGCGACCGGTTGAAGCATTTAAATGGTTTATATGTCGCTTGTCAGGACTGTCACGTTTGATTGGGAAATAGCTGTATGTTAGCTAAGTTAATCGCCTTGTTTAGCCTGTGACTAACGCATCAAAACAAGCCCCGCACTGTGACGCTAAGTAAGCAGTTATTAGGTACATGTCCTCAACATATGTGGCTTTATAAGGATGACATCGTTGCAATATGTTGGATACCGTGAAAGACTTTTACACCAAACCATCGCAGTAGCTACCTGCTAACAAGCCAACAATGCGCAAGTACAGTGACGATTCTGTCATTACAAGAGAGGTGGCTTCAGTCCTCACTGTCCCTCCGACAGCCTCCAGAAACATACCTTATGATGAAGAGAGCTCTCCGTTTAATGTCTTGTTATAAGAAGACTCTCAGCTGTCAGTAATGGCTGAGAAACACAGCCCCCATGACTTCACTGGCATACGAAATGAAGTAGCTTTAGTGCGCTAGTAGTGAACGAACAACCCTACTTCCGGGTTGTCAGGCTCAACGTCATCAGTTTTTTGATTATCTATTTTTCAGGCACTCCATTAACAAATATACTTTGCATACAATCTCGTGATTCTGTTTTCACAAACGTTCCAAAAGATATCACAGATTTGATGCACATATTTATGGTATATTAAAGCCCCAGAAAAACCTATTAGTTGTATTAATAGCAGTAACAATTATACGTTCCACACACTGCAAGAAAACGCACAAAACATTATATTTGGAAAGATACAAAATATGAACCAACACTGAGAAAAAAAGACTGATATGACAAAACTGACTGTTTCTGATATTGTGTCTTGATTTATTTTACATGCAATGTAACTTGACACATGGGCAAAAAAAAATACATTAGAGTTGTTTGAGAGAAATTCAATTAAACTTTTATTAGACGTGTTATTCAAACATAAAATAAAGCTTGTTTCAGCATCATAAAGTGCAATCCAACATGATTTCAGTGTATGTAAAGAACAAAAGATACTGACTGAGATAACAACTTATGCAAGACCATGGCTTCATTTATTAAAATAATGCAATCAAAATGATTCGTTACCAAAGATTAAATAGGTTTCTTAAAATAATAGTAAGTCATTATTAATTACACATCTTCCATAAAAAGGATCATTGTCCAGCTTTCAAGTACAATTCTAAAAAGTTACAATTAAAAGGCAATTCCATGATAATGGCACTAAAAGTATTCTTAAAACCCCTGAAAATAACATGTATTAACCTGATTAGCCTGGTACAATATTGCACCCTAGCAATTCATATTAGTTTTCATTCTTAAAATCTTTAAAGAAAGATCTGTCTTCATCTCTAACAAAAACAATTTAGCGTTCAACCTCATTCAGCTACATTAGTGTTGCATTTCCAGTATTTCCACTAACCACACAGCCTGCTACAGTAAAACTGGGAGACAACAAAGCCTCCCATAATATGGTTATTCTTGATTAAAGTACTCAGCATTAATTCTGCAAACCACAGCTCCATTTCCAAAGCTTTTCCAATAACCTATTCAAATACAGTCTCCACAGCAGGACCAAGAAGTACATCAATTATTTCAAAAGCTGTTCAACACTTGCAGCCTGAAAACAGCTGGCTACATCTGGTGTCCGATCACGCTTAAGGGTCATTTTCTTCAGTAATCCCTTCAGTTTGCATACACTACATTCTACAGTAATACCAGGACAATCCAGCACAGAGAAGCAAATGCCCTCAGTAAACATTATTCAACTTACAACATTAAATCAGCATCATGATTCTACAATTAAAAAATGGTTACTCATTTGACACATAATGGCAAATGCAACAGATTACTACCCATGTTAAGGCATCTGATGATAAAGATGAGCTGACAATGGATTATTTATAGACTCGTGCAAACTATTCACAACTATAATTAAGCTTTTGACTTAAAATGCGATTTTCATTAGATAGATAATGCATCTATTGCTACAAGAATGTGACCAATGTGGGATAAAAAACGTGATGCAATATTTGCAAATAAAACCAATATTGTAGGCCTCTTGTAAATTAAAGGAATATATGGAAGTCATGCGTTATTGCTCTAGTAGCATCATTTGTATTGATTTTGGTACACATTATACAATTATTATCATTCTTCAGTGTAAGCGCTGTACCACAACAAACTAGGGTTGTGAAGTGCACCTGGGAATTCAAACCAATAACCCTTCAGCTGTGCGTTTTAGAAGGTGCTGGAAAGATGCTGGAGGAAGACCACAGGGTGATGTTTTTCAAACTCTTTGAGCAGCCTCCTCCTCTCTTTGACGGGAATGGTTTCGCTCGAGGCAATATCATGAAGAAGTTGTTTTAGGCTGTGCAGAGTGGTAGCCTCTCGCTGATCCTCGTACTCCTCTGGCGTCACCTGCTGGCAGAATGTGAACGCTGCAACACACAGAGGGGGTCATTTTTCACGTACAACTAGAAAATGTATTTGGGTTATTTCATGTGATGTTGGAAGGTGTATTGTTAACAAGAGTGTGCACATTTATTTAAAGTTGTATTTAACTTACTGGCAATTGAGTCAGGATCTTGGCCCTGCTGCATTGTCCTCAGTGTTCTCCTCACAGATTCAACAAGGGACGTAGGAGTCTGTATTCATTAAGGGGAGAAAGGATTATTAAAATGATGTTGAAACAAATGTGAGTAATTTTTCAACTTTATTCAATTACATCAGAAAAGCATGTTAGTGATAACTGATCAACACATTAAAGTGTACCTTGATGAGCTCAGTGCAATTGTCCATGAGGAACAGCACCAGGGTTTCGCTTTGGTATCGAGTCAGTTCAAGATTCAGGACGATTGCTCTCTGAAAAGTGCGGCACACCAAGGCCCTGTTATCGATCTGAAAGGGAACATATCACAAAGGAAACGGTGATTCAAACACATTTTCCACTGATTCAATGGTGGATATAATACTACAAAATAAAGTTTGGATTAGAACAAAAAAAAGCAGTTGATCAATGTAAAAAAAATACCTGTTTCTGCAGACGGCAGGCATCTGGGTGCGCTGCTGTGGCCATGAAGGTCAGTAGTCTCCGGAGTTCGTCTCTGACGCTCGTCTCTAGCAGCCGAAAACACAGCTGAGATGCTTTGATGGCATCCTGCACCTTCCCCTCATCTGGAGAGACACAAGACATGGTGAGGACAGGGGATGTCAAATATAAATGATCTCTACGACGGATTCATCTTAATGGACGGACACAAAGAAAATCACAGTTCACAATCACATAAACCATTAAATCAGTGTAAAGTCTCACCCAGCAGTTTCAGAATTGCAGCATGTATGTCCAGGTAGCGTCCTGAGAGGAGTGGATATGTTTCCTGTCCACTGTAGTACTTGGCAATGGTGTCAAAGAGCAGTTTCTTTTGGCTGGCCACGTGCTCCGCCTGGTCGTCTTCTGAGAAGGTGCCACCTTGTTGGCTGAGCTGTTCCCCAGCAACCACAATCAGCTGATCTGGAAACAGCTCTAAGCAGTCTGCTGCTGCCGACAGCCACCCATCCAACCTGAAAACCATGAAAGAGAACAGGTTTTTACTGTGGAATTCAATGTACGGTTTGAAGTTCAAACACAAATCAATTCAAGAAGCTGTACAAAATAATATATTTTTGAAGAGTTAGGGTTGGTACAATGAACATGTGGTAATTGTTGGATTTATCTTTGATTGACTTTGGGTTGTACATAAAAGCAATGGTGTAGTAAAATATTTAAGTAATGGAGAAAGGTATACTTCTTTCTACTCCCGTTTGATTATGTAATATTTTGTTTTTTTATATTGTTTATGAGAATTTCTTGTTGATTTCATTTGTATAATCTTTCTGTTCATTATTTGAAAGAGATTTAATAAATACAAATCTCAGTAGATTTCTCAGTTTTTTTATGTCTACTTTGCAAAAGAATCCTGCAGTATTGATGGGAGCACTGACTGGGGCAGGTGCAGGCTGTCGGGAAGCTCTCGGTCCAGGCAGGTGTTGGAGATGACCAGGTCCTGTGAGGCCAGAGGAGCTCTGCAGGCCTTCAGCTGACCTCTGGCAGGAGAGGTCAGGATGCAGTCCAGCATGGGCAGCTCTACGATCTGCAGCAGCTGCAGCAGAGTCTGCTGCTTCCAGACTTCATCCACCACTACGGAAGAAGGAAAGAGGTAAAAATATAAGGAAAAAAAGAATATTGGTCAACCATTAACTGTCATAGGCTGTTGTTCTCCATACTACTGAAGAAAGAGAACTCTATCTTACCAGCTTTGGACAGAAAAGCAGCAGCAGTGTGAGTTGTTTTTAAAGATGGAGACGAGGCTGGGTGCAGGTTGATGTTCCTCAGCAGCCTCTCCACCCTCCGATCTAATGGTCCCACAGCGAGGGGATTACAGATCGTCCGCACCTCATTCAGCCTTCTGAAACAACAAAAAGCATGATGGAGCTAAATACAGGGTTCCCACACATTTGAATGGTCACAGGTTAAACATTTGTTATGACTTCTCAAGGACAAATAATACAACTTTCACGACAATTCACAGCGTATGAGTACACATATACAAACAGAATTGCATATTGCACTTCAAATGTTTATTATGCTATTAAAACATTTAGATAATTGTTTTGATCTCTAAGGAGAACTAATATTTCTACAGGTTTGAAATTCAAATTTCTAGCTTTTTCATGATGGTGGGAACCCTGTTTTTAACCACTTAGGTCTATTTAGAGAAGCTGAACCTTGATATAAAAAGTAAGGATCTTTTGGGTATGTCTGTTAAGGCTTACAAACACTATTGAATTGAATAGTTAATTATGAAGTTGTTTAACTTCTGATGGGATTATTTACTCAACTTCAATGCTTCCTTTTTAGGAAAAAACCTGGCAAATACATCATAAAACATATAATAAAATCAAAGAAGCTATTAATGCTGCCAATATCAATATCAATAGCAAAAATGGCTTCTACACTGCAGAAAAAGGACAGAGAATTTAAAGTAAAGCCTACCTGTAACTCTTCTTCCTCTTTAGCCCCTGTTCCTCTGGAGGCATGTTTTCTGTGTCACTATTGCACTCCTTCATGGCAGAATTGGGTGACACTTTATATTCCAGAAAACGGTAAAGGCTGCAGCTGCTGTCCTCAAAGGTCACGTCTTTGTCCCTGCGAAACAGCTTGGTTCCCACTGGTTCGAACACCTTGGCTTCCATCAGAGCCTGGCACAATCGAGCAGCTTTGAGGCGAGACACTTCACTCGTGCAAAACACCACATTCTGCATCAGATAGCTGAGGACGGCATCCACAGCGTCTGAGCCCGTGAAACATTCGGCATGAACGCGCAGATGCCTTCTACAGCGGCGCACCTCCACCTGAGTCTGCAGGGCCCGGATGATGTTGTGCCACAGCTGGGTGGCCCCGAAAGGCCCCGAGAAGCCTGTTAGCAGACAGAGGGTTAGAGGAAAAGGGGACAAAACAGCTTGAAAAACAATTACAATTTACTAATAACCATGTTCTGTGTCAAACTAAAGGTGAACATGAAAAGCAAATACTGCATTGGGGAAAATAAGATATGTAACAAGGTAATGACATAATAAATAATGACCATTACTCGAAGTTTGCTTACTTTAAAAATGAAGGTAGACCAGCAAATGCTTTAACATTAACAGTAGTTTGTACTGGCATATTCATTGTTGCTTTATTGGAAAACAGTAGTGTTACAGTAGTGTAGTAGAGGATTTACTCAAGTACTCTATGTGCAACGTTTAGGGGCTTGTACTTTACTTAGGTATTTTTAGAGGGAAATCTTTTACTTGTCTCCACATTAATCTGACAGCTACAAGTATTTCATTTACAAATTACAATTTAATGTGTCATCCAAAATATATGATGAGCTAATAAAAGCCGATACTTTTGTTTTAGATTTAAGAATTACAACAGTTACTTACCGTAATAACAATCTCATAACATGGTAACATGTTTACCTACTTTTTTTTAAGGTACGTAAAGCAGTCACACTTTTTCGAACAACCAGTACTTGCTACACTTCGCTAAAGCTACTTTTAAAAACAGGACAAAAACTTCTGTGCACCATATGCTGACACCTTATGCAATGTCCCTGAACTATTATCCATTATACAATTTACCAAATCTATTTGTACATAATGAAAGGCTGACAACACGACCGTTGGGTTATTATGTCAATACTGCACAGCGATTTTGCATTTCTTATACACGGCTTGTGTGGTTGTATTCATATATAGGTAGAGTTATAGCTATATGCAAACGTATTAAGCGTAAGTGCTCAAATCTTACCATGCTGTATATTTTCACGAAAACTTCTCGTTTGGCTGTTCAACCTTCTGAAACGAGGAGTCAAATCGACCGCCATCACCAGAAATGCGTGACGTAATACGTTTGAGAAAGAAGACGGCGCACGTTCTTCTTCTTCTTCGTCTTCTCTCGGTTTTTGGCGGATTACAAACAACTTTAAGGTGCATACCGCCACCTACTGTACATGAGTGTGAACCATCATATCATTCCATCTCTTAACTCATGGACGTATATCTATGATCTATCTAATCAAAAATAAATAAATAAACAAAAAACATAAAATAAATAAAACAAAACAACAATCTATGATCTATTCTAACCTAATGTTAAATTCTTTTTCCTACCCGTTTCACTCAGAAAGGTAAACAGTGCCTTTGGTAGCTCTTACCCTCTCCTTTTGTTCCCAGAATACCAACCACATTCAACTCCCTCTCTGCCTCTAAAACTTTATCCTTTAGTTTTTCTCTTTCAGCTTTATAGATGTCACAATGTAACAAGATATGTTCCACATTTTCTTTAACTCCACAGTTCCTACTTGTCACTGTCACTTTTCCCCATGCTATACAGCGTACCATTCAATGCTGCGATTCAGTCTGAGTCTATCATGATTTCCTCCCTTCTGTTTCTTTCTTTATAAATATGAATTGTGATTGTCTTTTGAACTTTATGATACTCTTTGCCTTTCTGGTCTTTCTCCCACCTTTTCTGACAGATCTCCATCCCTTTTTTCTTAATTACTGCTTTTCCTTCTCCTTTTCCAAGTTGAACTGGTAATGTTATTTCCTTTTGTAGTGCACTTTTTGCTAATTTATCAGCACACTCGTTCCCTTTTACCCCCTCATGTGCAGGCACCCAGCAGAACTGAAGATCTATACCACCTCTGTGAAGTCTTAGGCTATGATTAAGTTCTATGAGAATGTCTTCTCTGACAGTTGTTGTTGACTGTATGCTTTTTAATATGGACAATGAATCTGTGCATATCACCACCCTATCTGGTCTGACCTCTTCAACCCACTGTAATCCTATTATTACTGACAGCATTTCTGCTGTATACACTGATAATTGATCAGACGCTCTTTTGGAGATCGATATTTTAAAGTCTGGGATGTATATACCAACTCCAACACACTCTTCCTTGTTCTTAGAACCATCTGTGTAAATGTTGAGGTAATTGTAGTACTTTTCGTTCAGGTACATACTCGTTTTAATTCCCACTTCATTTATTTGCCACTTTTTTTTCCTTTCTATGATACTCATATCTATGTTAGCTTCTGGGAAAGCCATGGGGGAACATTGCTAAATGGGGTTGCTTTGGCAAACGTGATGGTCTCCACTCCATATGTCCTCATTCTCTCCTTACTTGTCCAGCCAAACCTACGCCCCTGGAACTTTGCATATTCCCAGCAATTCTGTAATATTCTGTTTGTAATATTTTCCTCTCCACTTCCTTGTAGTCTGACCCAGTATGATAGAGCAAGTTTCTCTCTTCTGATCTCCAGAGGTGTCTCTCCTGCTTCTATCAGAACTGTATTAATAGGGGATGACTTTATCGCTCCAATACACAGCCGCAATGCTTTATATTGTATTCTATCAATTTGTAAAAGCGATGTTTTTGCTGCTGCTCCATACACTATACAACCATAGTCTATTGTGGACCTCATAATTGATCTGTAAATCTCTATTAATGCTTGTTTGTCTGCGCCCCAGTTGCATCAACAGCTCGCAATAAATGTAATACTTTTTTGCATTTTGTTTCCACTTGATTAATATGCATTTTCCATGTGTATTTGCTATCAA
The DNA here is from genome assembly GCF_902827165.1 of Trematomus bernacchii. NCBI lineage: Eukaryota > Metazoa > Chordata > Actinopteri > Perciformes > Nototheniidae > Trematomus > Trematomus bernacchii. The sequence goes on from NW_022987641.1 coordinate 3,828,126, forward strand.
ACCACAGTCCTAGGTATTTGAACTCATTCACCTTTGTCATTGGAAGATTATATAGTGTTAGCTGTTGGCCATCAATATTGCGTTTATTTGTAAATACCATGTAGCATGACTTGCTTTCTGACATTTTGAATCCCCAGTTATATGACCACCTCTCCACTTTTTTAATTGCTCTAGCTATATTCTCCATTACGTATGGGGCATTTCTTCCCCTCATCCAAATAGCTACGGACAGCGTTGAAAACGACGGCGCACGTTTCTTGTTTCTGTGTCACGTGGTTTGCCACTATTGCTGCTGCTCCCATACCATACTTTACATTATTAAAAATACATAGCCTATTTTATTAAACATAAGCTATCTTAAGTTATAGAACATATATCAAATATTTGATTAAATACTTAAATTCAAGTACTTATTTAATTTAAATACTGTTAGTCCTGCACAACCCTCCAATATTTTTGCACATCTGTATACAGAGCTACCTCTTTCTGCACAGCTTTTCACTTTTCGTAAAACAATCCTGCACGTATTTTCTTCTGAATCTTATATTTCCCTATATTTTGTATGTTATTATAGTTTTTTTTTCTCCTAATTGTATTAGTTTTTGGCTGTTTTTCTAACAATGTATCTTCTTTAAATGTGTTTATGTCTGCACCATTTACACCGTGGCAAATTCATCATATGTGTAACCCTACTTGGAAATAAACCTGCTTCTGATTCTGTTCTGAAACCCTTCTCATGTAAACAACACCCCCCCCCCCCCTTGCTTCTTATTCTTCTTATTCTAATCATACAGCATGCTGCTGCCCTCTACAGGGAACAACACGTGGGCAAGACCCTTCAGCTTCTAATGTACAGTATATTCATTATCTTATAAATAAGAAGCTTCAAATAGCCTTATATTTTCATTAAGAAAAAGAAGAAATAAGATGATTAACCAAAGTGTGAATTAACAGTCGTTCTTTTTTTGCTTTGTTTTTTTCTTCCCTGTAGAAAAATATGCTGCACTGTCTCCATCTGCCTAGCCATCTGCGCTTTTGTTTGTTTGTGATGTTTATAGAGCCAGGCCAAAGTGACCAAGTTGTAAATACAACAGAATAATAAAACATTATTGTGACTATAGTATGTTTAAAGGAAAACACAATAATGTTTTGATGTGATTTTGATGTGATTCTACAATTTAGGGTACATTCCATGTCCATTGATGTCCATTGATGATAATTATAATTATTCTAAAAATATAATATTTTGCCTATTATTGGAAACATGTTATAATATCACACAAACATTATGAGCATCCTATGCTTTATTTAGCTTGAAATGTGTCATGATGTTCTTAAATTGTCAGTTTTTGCTATGTCCGTTTTTCAGTTGAGGGTGTCTTGGTTTCAAAATAATGAAGAAAAACCATTAAAGTAAATAAAAACTATTATTCATTTATTTCAAAAGTCTAAATACTAAAGAATAATAATATTTGTTTAATTGATTTCCTCCTTTAAATAATTTAAATATCTTAATGAATGTCCGCAAAAGTTCTGTCAACTATGTTACTAACAGAACTCCCCCCTTTAACTCAAAAATTGTTTGTCCCAATACCATGTCACCAGCATCACATGATGCCATGTTCCTCTTTGGCAGACATTTTGAACACACTATGGTGATTGTCCTCACATTTTTTACAATATTTTATGTATAATAGCACATTGTCAATGAGTATATTAATTGACCATCAACAATGTTACGTACATTGTTATGGTTTACAATTGTTTAATGATTTTAATTCAATTATATGTTCAAATGTGATGTTAACCTGTTCAAGAAAATGACATGTGGTCATCCAGGCAAGGCCTACCATTGAAATGATGGGTCAAAATAGGGAAATTGTCAACTAGGTTACCTGTCAACTAAGTTACCCAGTACTGTAATAACTGTAGTAACTTAGTTGACAGGTAACTGACAATTTGTATGACATGTAGACATCATTACACATCATTATCAATTGATTTTTGCACTTCTGCCTTGAAATGAACATAGTGCTGATGGTTAATAATGTGTTCAGTCAACTATGTTATTTGCGTCAAATGTTTGACTTTCATTGTCAACTATGTTGCACCTCATTTTTTTTAATTAAAAATATCTAAAATAGTGCTTCTGATATCCTTTATTATAAAACGGACAAGTAAAATCAAGCAATCTGATTGGTTCTTAGCCGTGGTATACTGAGCGTATACCACGGGTAGAATTGTAAGTTACTTTTCACAACAACTCAGTATCCCTCCGCGTCTGAGATAAACAGTATACAGTTGGGCTGAAAAAACTGGAACAAGAAAGCAGCGGAGAAGTAACGGGGCAGAAACCCTCCTTTTTACGCAACGGTCCAGACATAGACATCAAACGGCAAAAACATATTCAGTGTGCAGTTCCTTTGGCATTAGGGCAGGGATATTTAGATACTTTCCAAGGTTTGATATAATGAATTGTGCTACTTTTAAAGCAAGCAACCATGTTTTCAAATCTGTAATCAAAAAGGTCCGCAAAAACATTTAAGATTAACTTCGAGGGGGGGGGGGGTCTTACTATGGAGGAGTGGATTGAGGAGTGCCTATCTCCAGAACAAAAAGCACCTAAACGACGACATGTAGAGCTACGTGAAGAGCAGGTAGACCAACTGGAAAAGGATCACCATTCAAAAGCTTTCTGATGCGGGTCTTGAAACAAAGCAGAGAAATGATGACCGTTAGTGGCCACAGGTGCGAAAGCTCTCTCCAGAGCTACTGGAAGCCGAATCTCGGGGACCGGAGAAAGTGGAGCAATATTCTCGCCACGCAAAGCAACAGCCTAGAACAACCTCAGCCTATACAAGTAACCACGTAAGCCATGCTACTGATGCTGGACAGTTTTTCAGTGGGTGCACAATAAACGGCAACATACACTAATGTAAATAAATAGCCAAATAATGGATCAACGCTCTCTGTCTAATATGTTCGCTAGTTGTTGTTAGCAGTGGCGGCCGGTGGTCTTTTTTTTTGGTGGGGCTCTTGACGTACCGTAAGTGACCTACCCGGGGGGTCCGGGGGGTTTCCCCCCGGAAATTGTTTTCGAGAAATGACCCCTTAAATGATGACTTCTGGTGATGTTAGAGGGGGGGGGAAAGGAGAAATCGAGGCTTAAAAATATGAGAAGACTGATCAATACCTCCATAATCTTCAGTGTGGAAAATATTATTTATCAACCTCAACATCTACTACTTTACCAGGAATTTGTGTTCTCAGAACTGGTCTGTTTTTTTTCTTTCTTAAAACTGTTCATGTTTTATGAACCAACACCTTCACCAAGTAGCTTTACAGTGAACTGCATGTGAGATATAAAATTAATAGCATCTTTTCAGTAGCATTAATTATAAATATTTAAGTGGTTCAATACAAGTCACTACAGCATTTCAAACTGAACTGTGAATAAATGCAATTTAAAAAAAATAACCACAGCACAAAATGTCATAAATTGTGTTTTTTCTTTGTTTCTCTGAGGATTATTTACAAACAGGCTTATTTACATATAGCAATAACTCAGAAATGAAAAAGCTACATCGTCTAACACGAACAACCAGTTAGCATAATGATAATATATGTGTTATGTACAATGTAACTGGCAAGGCTAGAGCAAGAAAGAACATAAAGTTTGCAAAAGGTTTAAATAACTTCAAGTATCTGTCTTCAGATTACGTGGAGGTTTTAGTCCGATGGGAAGCAGATTTTAAGCGACACCGAAGATAAACCAAAAATGTGGTGGAGCTGCAAACCGTGTAGTGTTGCTGGGACAGAACAGGAGCTATAACCGTTGGAAAATACATCACAGACAATGCAACAAACGTGGAGACAGAACAATCACTTCTGTGATAAATGCCCACTTATTAATAAACTTCTAACAACCATGGGAAACCTCCTCTCTACATATAAAGTGATATCCAAGCATGGGAAACAAAAGACAGCATTTACCTGTTTGCATCCAGCTAGCCAAGCCTTTCTTGTGTACCAGCTACTTGTGAAGCCTCGTGTATAAATGTTGTCTTTTTCACGAGATTGCTGCGATATATTCAAATCGGGTTGGTCCGGTGCAAGGTCTTTAAGCAACAATTTATCTGCCAAACTTCTCCTTTCGAAAGGATTGGAGATTAGCTCTTGAACAGAATTAGCCGGGGACCGAGGTCCGGAGACTCCACCTGCACACGAAGCCATCCTCATCAACTACTGCGTCAACCGGATACGAGTCACTGTCCAAACTACTCACAGACTGCACTGGGCGCTGACATTGGCGCCTGGTGACCGTCATCTTTGACGACGCTGATTGGCTGAAATTATATTTTCGCGGCATAGTTTACACGTTACAGATAGCAACAGTCAGCTGCTAGTGGCTGATGCTGCACTGGTTGAAGGCTCCTCTCTTAGCGCCCAGACGAGAGAAGGTGCATGGGCAAGGCCAGGCAGGAAACATGTGACTTATCAGTAACTTTAGACATCGTAACACAATTTTAAACGAGATTTTATTGTAGATTATACATTTTACTGATACCAATTATATAATATTTACCTTGTTCATTAAAAATAAAAATAAAAACATATATTTTTTTTTAAACATATTTTTTTTTTTTTAATTTTAATTTTAATTATTATTATTTTTATTTTTTTTCAATATGGGAAGAGGTGGGGCGGCGCCCCTAGCGCCCCTATGGACCGGCCGCCACTGGTTGTTAGTGTTGTTGCATAGCAACCACCTCGCACTATGTTTCGTGCAGAAGGCAACAGAGGGACTATTTTATTTTGAACATCATTATTTACTAAAAAAACTATTTAAATTAGAGTGTGTATTTTTCTTTCATATTGCCACACTTGGTAACCGTTTTATAAAAGCAATAGCTCACTTCAGGCCGTGATATATGCTCATTATATCACAGCTAAGGGGGTTGTCGACCCTCCGCTTCGCGTCGGGCCGAACCACGCCCCTTAGCTGTGATATAATGAGCATATACCACGGCCTGTCGTGAGCTATTGCTTAAGTATAATGTACATCTACACAGGTTGGAGTTTTACAGTACATGACATCTCTTAAAACTATCAAAATTACCTATATGGTAGTTTTATAATAAAAAATATCCCTATCCTTAATGACAGTGCTGAACATATCACATGAAAAAACCAAACTTTAATACAATTATTTTTTAAACTTTTAAAAATCATTGGATATATGGTAGAATAGACTCAAGAGCCTTTCAAATTGGATTTTACTTGAAGTGCAGGACTTAATCAAATGATTGTAATGACATCAAGTTTGTCCGTAACATTTACAAACTGAGTAGTGAAAACATCCTTTCCCTTAAAATAAAAAAAAAAAAAAAAAAAATGTAAGCTTTGCAACTAGTGGATATGTTACACAACGGCCCCTACACACGGCGGCGTGCGTTGAAGCTTCAACGCTTCTGCCCATTCACTTTGAATGGAGTGACGTCACGCTTCGCCGAACTGCATTGTGGGAGCAAAGCGTAGCGTTGCTCGCGTTGCTCGCTTCAAAAGTAGAGCAATGTTCTACTTTTGAAGCTTCGACGGAAGCGTCAGCCAATCGAATCATATGCCAGTACAAGCTCTAGCCAATCAAACCGCTGCTTGTGTGTCTGGGGCGGGAGATTCATGTGATTGGTTGTTGGTTAAGCGTCAGACATGCCCGCCGGCAAGCTTCAACGCACGCCGCCGTGTGTAGGGGCCGTCAGAAATATACTAACTTGAACCACTGATTGTTCTATTGAGAAAGAACACTTTTTTTGTACTGTTTTGTTGATGTCAAATGTACCCTAAATTATAGAATCAGATACAAAGTCAATTTAACAAAAAACCTTCTGTTCTTTCAACGATTGTTTGCCTAATCCAGCCTAACATTTCCCCGTAAACCCTAAGAATCCAATATGCACACAGTAGACATTTTTTCTTGTACTAGATAATGACTGGATTTTCATGTTACCATATTGTGCCTGGTGTGATCTAATTTCCTTCATAATAATTGTACAAATTGAATTAACAATGACTCTACAGAAACCTTGTTAAACATATTTACCAGTGACTTTAACTCCTCCCATGCCACAAGGTGTCTATAATGTTTGTACTACTGTCTGATAACTCCATTGTTACCTACCGTAGAATAAAAAAAGTCCTTTGTATTTTGAACTCAACTTAAACATATCCTCTAAATGGTGTGTGTGTATGAATTGTATGATGTAATGTGTGTGTGTTATGTTATCTTATCTTATTTGCCAGTTCCAAAGACACATTGCCATTATATATACTTATAAAACGGACAAGTAAAATCAAGCAATCTGATTGGTTCTTAGCCGTGGTATACTGAGCGTATACCACGGGTAGAATTGTAAGTTACTTTTCACAACAACTCAGTATCCCTCCGCGTCTGAGATAAACAGTATACAGTTGGGCTGAAAAGCAAACTGCCTGCAGTTTGCTTTTCAAACTGGAACAAGAAAGCAGCGGAGAAGTAACGGGGCAGAAACCCTCCTTTTTACGCAACGGTCCAGACATAGACATCAAACGGCAAAAACATATTCAGTGTGCAGTTCCTTTGGCATTAGGGCAGGGATATTTAGATACTTTCCAAGGTTTGACATAATGAATTGTGCTACTTTTAAAGCGAGCAACGATGTTTTCAAATCTGTAATCAAAAAGGTCCGCAAAAACATTTAAGATTAACTTCGACCTCCGGGGGGGGGGTGTCTTACTATGGAGGAGTGGATTGAGGAGTGCCTATCTCCAGAACAAAAAGCACCTAAACGACGACATGTAGAGCTACGTGATGAGCAGGTAGACCAACTGGAAAAGTATCACCATTCAAAAGCTTTCTGATGCGGGTCTTGAAACAAAGCAGAGAAATTATGACCGTTAGTGGCCACAGGTGCGAAAGCTCTCTCCAGAGCTACTGGAAGCCGAATCTCGGGGACCGGAGAAAGTGGAGCAATATTCTCGCCACGCCAAGCAACAGCCTAGAACAACCTCAACCTATACAAGTAACCACGTAAGCCATGCTACTGATGCTGGACAGTTTTTCAGTGGGTGCACAATAAACGGCAACATACACATTAATGTAAATAAATAGCCAAATAATGGATCAACGCTCTCTGTCTAATATGTTCGCTAGCTGTTGTTAGTGTTGTTGCATAGCAACCACCTCGCACTATGTTTCGTGCAGAAGGCAACAGAGGGACTATTTTATTTTGAACATCATTATTTACTAATAAAAACTATTTAAATTAGAGTGTGTATTTTTCTTTCATATTGCCACACTTGGTAACCGTTTTATAAAAGCAATAGCTCACTTCAGGCCGTGATATATGCTCATTATATCACAGCTAAGGGGGTTGTCGACCCTCCGCTTCGCGTCGGGCCGAACCACGCCCCTTAGCTGTGATATAATGAGCATATACCACGGCCTGTCGTGAGCTATTGCTTAATTATTACATGGTTTAGTTGAATACTCGATTCTGATTGGTCAATTCAGAACACGTGACACGTTGTTAATCCAGAACAGACAGACCGCTGTCAAGGATTTATGACCGTTGTTAAGGACGCTCAAATCTGCAGAAAGAAGTCTGGTCGATTGAACTGTATACAGTTTGGCTGAAAAGCAAACTGCATGCAGTTTGCTTTTCGAACTGACAAGACAAGAGCACCACATCGGGTCAGTGCCTTTCCATGTTGTCTGTCCTTACACACACATTAGCGGTAGCGATACAACTGTGGCAATATTGTTTTCAGATGTGTCATCTGCGAAACCCCCGCAAGAAGAGAGGATCGAGGACAGAAACGTTGATCTCAATATCCCTAAAGATTTCCCATTCACCATGTCACATTGTACTATTAATGGAAACGTTCAGGTTAATGTTAATTACAGCTAAGGCTCAAATGCTAACATGCACAGAGTTAGTTGCTATCGAAGCAGTTCCTGCCGTTGCAACAGCCTAGTTCAAACATCAACAACGGACTATTTTTCGTAGCGGATGAATGTCATTTTAAATCAGTTACAACTATGTTTTTAATCATTAAAAACATTTTCTAAAACAATAAAAGCATTTCAATTAATATTGGGAGTCATATCGTTACTTTGTTGAGAATGTGGCCATGTAATAAGCGGGATAATGTGCAGCGACGCGGTCATTATGGGTAAAAGAACACCTTCATGCCGATCTAGATCCCTCCGCTTCGCGTCGGGCTCCTGATCTGCCTGTCGGTGTTCTTTTACCCATAATGACCGCGTCGCTGCACATTATCCCTTACTTATTACATGGTTTAGTTGAATACTCGATTCTGATTGGTCAATTCAGAACACGTGACACGTTGTTAATCCAGAACAGACAGACCGCTGTCAAGGATTTATGACCGTTGTTAAGGACGCTCAAATCTGCAGAAAGAAGTCCGGTCGATTGAACTGTATACAGTTTGGCTTCGAACTGACAAGACAAGAGCACCACATCGGGTCAGTGCCTTTCCATGTTGTCTGTCCTTACACACACATTAGCGGTAGCGATACAACTGTGGCAATATTGTTTTCAGATGTGTCATCTGCGAAACCCCCGCAAGGAGAGAGGATCGAGGACAGAAACGTTGATCTCAATATCCCTAAAGATTTCCCATTCACCATGTCACATTGTACTATTAATGGAAACGTTCAGGTTAATGTTAATTACAGCTAAGGCTCAAATGCTAACATGCACAGAGTTAGTTGCTATCGAAGCAGTTCCTGCCGTTGCAACAGCCTAGTTCAAACATCAACAACGGACTATTTTTCGTAGCGGATGAATGTCATTTTAAATCAGTTACAACTATGTTTTTAATCATTAAAAACATTTTCTAAAACAATAAAAGCATTTCAATTAATATTGGGAGTCATATCGTTACTTTGTTGAGAATGTGGCCATGTAATAAGCGGGATAATGTGCAGCGACTTGGTCATTATGGGTAAAAGAACACCTTCATGCCGATCTAGATCCCTCCGCTTCGCGTCGGGCTCCTGATCTGCCTGTCGGTGTTCTTTTACCCATAATGACCGCGTCGCTGCACATTATCCCTTACATAATGGACAATATAATATTCTGAATCTGAGTCTGAAATGTGTCTCTATTAAGAAATAGGTCATTTTTAAGCATGTTTACCTATATTTAAGTCACGTACAAATGTGTAGCTGTCAATTTAGGTACATTTTTCTCTGTAAAGGCAGCTACATGTTTCTCAATGTTGACAGACCTGTTCTCTCCCTGTTTAAAACCAGGAATGTATTCCCAGGAAGCAACCAATAAACTGTGATTTATAGCTACCATGTTATCAACCCTCTCATGTACTTACTTTGTGTTGGACATACAACAAATGTTTTTTTTATGAGAAGCATTGAACAGTTAATCTAGTTTGAGATCAACTATGGAAAGGGTTTGGAAAGGTAAGGTGTCGGAAAGATTTTACCAGCATTTAATCTGCTTGTTGTTATGTGGCATCTGAGTGGGCAAAATTGAAAAATTACAATTACCTCCAGAGAGGCTCTGCAAGGTCTGGGTTAGGGCGCTTGCCGCTTTCGTGTGTGTTGGAGGAGGGGCTCTGTAAGGAAGTGGCAGATTTGTTCCGGCTGTGTATTTTCAAATTCTAGCGCACTCGAGCTGGTTTTTCCAAAATTACCTACCCCACCTTTAACCAAAATGTAATGACTTCCCTTGAGGTATATTTACTTTCAAATTTGGGGCGAGTCCCAAAGACAACAATGTAGAAAAACATCTTGTACAAATATATTTAGTTATTACAATAGGCCTACCCAAACTTTTGTTCCTTTTTTTTATTTTATCATCGGTGTCGGAAACGTTTAAAATACATTTCCATACTTTAGATGCCGCAAAGAAGCCTTAAAAAATAAATGTTTAGGTTGGTTCAATTGGTTGTTTATCTTTCAAAAACAAACTTCCCTCTGTCACTGAGGTCACATCCGTAAACAAGACGTCCTCTCCTGAAACAGAGCGGAGCGTACCATTTCTACCAAGGGCGATAGAGTATAATATTGTATTATATTGCCTTTACCGAGCTGAAATATGTGTATTTCATTTTAAAATACTTCTGTTTTATTCCACATACTCCAATTTGTACTCAAAATCCGTTTATTGCCATTATTTGGCGGTTGATCACCCCTGTGTGAGTAATAGATTCGCCTATTTGTCCTCATGGCCAGCTGGGGAAACTACAGCCCTTTACACGAAGAGACGAGCATTACAGGACGAGGTCGACGAATCTTCCCTTCAGAGTTGAGCTATTTTAGGTACCAGCCTCCCTTTCTGGAGACTTGAATGAGGTAAAAGTCGCTTTTTTAAAGCACATTTTACTGTATTTTAAACCGAGAATCACTCGGCTGGTTTTGTTGATAACTTTTACGTCCATTTTTACTTTACGTTTGGGTTTGTTGTGGGGCGGAAACTTTGGTACAGTCGTCGAAGCTTCCAATTGGCACGACAACGCTAATGTCAAAGAATGGCTGCCATGCGAAAATGACCAATTTCATGACTTATTTGTCTGTTATAGACACAGTGGTAGGTCAAATAACAAATACGGTGAACACTGCCTAAATGTCAACAGCATAATGTCTTTATTTCGACAGTTTTTGTTAGGGTTCATGCGTGGACATATAAATAACATGTTCGATGTGAAATGTGCATGAAGTTCTTGTTTTGGTCTGCTGCTCAGATCACGTGTACCCACTGCTCAGGCGTGTTTGGATGTTTTTTTCCGAGTCGGAGAGACAGGGAGCTGCAGCCAATAACGAGAGTCCCCGTGTGGTTAGCCCCGCCCCCCTGCTCCTGTGCTTTGTTTACATTACACTGCAGTCGAATCTGATCCTCGAACACTCTTTAGTCTCTGCAGCACTTACTGTAACAATATGTACCCTATGGACCTCACATTGCATTCTTCTAAAAAACCTGAGGCTATAGGATATGGATATTGACATATGTATTGTGAACAGCACATTGCATTCCAGTGCTGTGTCTTACAATCTACAATAAAGGTACAACGATTGATTGACATATATGTCAGATAGTTAAGAAATTAAACTATTGGACAGGGGACAAGATTCCAGCTTCTTAAATGTGAATATTTTCTGGTTTCTTTACTTCACCATGACAGTAAACTGAATTTCTTTGTCTTTTGGAGCAATATATCAATTGTTTAATCTTTGTTACATTTTTCACCATTGTCAAACATTTTATAGACAAGCGGCTAGTTGATTTTAATTATTAAAAACATCATTAGTTGCAGCCCTACTCTACAATAAACTGTAAAGACCTATTTTAAATCAGTATTTGTTTTTTGTCATGCCAATACATGTCAAATGTTGGATCTTGTTATCTTGTTTTTTGCATACTGCAGCATTTTACCTAATATTCAGACTTCATTAAGAGGAGTTCTTGTAATGAAGCAGCAGATGACTGAGTAGATCTAATCCGTAATCAGTTTCCAGAACTGTACTGCTCCCATCTCTCTCCTATAATCTCTGAAAATTAGCCTTCTTTGTTGCCGTGACCTAGCTGTCGAGTCTAGCAGATGATGTAACGCATGAAAGGAAGTCACACACCCCTCACCCCTCACCCCTTGAGCTATCTTTAAACTAAAAGAGCAGCGAGGGAGTGTGCGTTCATTTTTGGCAGCAGATAACTGAGACCAGGGACAGGAACAGCCAATGGTCACTCTGCCAGCAGTGGATGTCCTAAACAGTGCTAGCAGATTAGAAAATGAAGAGGCCTATTTCAGTAAAGGTGTGACAGTAATCAAGGTGAATTTATACAATTTGTAAGTGTTATAATGGTACAAACATGTACATAACTTCCAGGATACAGATGGGTTTTAGCTCATATTGGTCTGAAAAAAGTCCCTTTCTTTGTTATGTTAATGTATGTATATTTAGCGTGGGACAGACAGGTGGGACAGGTGTAACAGGATCGTGTTGTAGGTTGAGGAGCCCTCTGTTGTCCTGTATTGCCCTGGAGAAACAAGATAGGCCTAGACAAAGTCTCACTTTTGTCCTCAAAGAATTCAAGCGCTCATTTAGGTATGAAAGTGGGTCCTGTTTGTGTCCTGACTTTGGGTAGTGTTGTCTCCCTCTGTGGCAGTAAACACACTGAAAAATAACGACTCCCTGCGTCATCATCAGTGAGTTTAACAAGATGTTAAATTGTGCAACAAGGCAGCTATCTCTGTTTCCATAGAGACTAGCCCACCGGCTGTTTTTTCTTTGTTTGCGTGCCCGGTTTTTGTTGCAATCTGTTAACTGCTCTGGCAGTTAGGTAAAGGCTTGGTCTGTTGTTTTCTACTCAGTGGACTTATTATTTTAGACATTCCTTAAAATACAGCAGTCTATGGTTTTGTTATTGTCTCCGTTTACCTTTTTCCTAAGCTATTGTTTTGCTATGGACGATGTTTTTAGTTTTTAGGCAAAGTTATTCCCTAAAGCTACCCAGCACAGTTTTAGCAGTTGTTACCCAAACAGGAGTTAATAACACATGTTAGTGACCATTTAATCCATTGAATGCACTTTAGTTTTCAAATATATGTTTACTTTACATTGGCTTTGTGTCAAAATCAATGTCTTCTTACAGATAAATATCACACCGTGCAACAGTTTGGCACATTTACTTGTTGTTGGACAACAACAGAAGAAATAATCTGCTTTTGGCCGCTCTGTAAATACTTTTTAGAATGTTTAATTTATTGTGTGGTTTGGTCTTTTCATGGGATGTGTTGCTAATAAGAAAATAAATATCAGCAGACATCAACTGTCAGTGATATTTTACTATGGTATAAATACCAATAGCAGTTTCCAAGCAAAGGGGGAATGATTAACTTTACAATACATTCTTAACCTGTTCCTGTGCTGCTGTGAAAGTTGTACTCATTAACTTGTGACTTGCTGAACAAGAACCAATTAGAAGAAGCGTTCAGAAATCACAGTTGTAGTCAACAAGCTAAGTCATGTTACTGATTTCTCATGTGCAGCTGTAACCCAAGATGCCTCTCAATGATGAGCGACCTGCCTCCACATCCGACGGAGAGAAGCAGGACTTGGAGTCGTCATCAGAGCGCAGCGACAGCGTGACCTCAGCCAGCTCCCGGGAGAGCTTCACCAGCGACGGCTCCAGCAAACACTGCACGCCCTCCTGTGAGTTCACCCCTCAGACTCTGACGTACTGATTTCATTCCTGTGTGCAGTCATCTTTTTCTCAGGAAAGGCACTCTGGTTTGTTTGGTGTCAGGCTAAACTTTGAGAATGAGTATTATTGATTCTGCTGATAATATTTCAAGACTTCAAAGATTCAAGATTCAAATGCTTTATTGTCATATGCACAGTAGCTAAAGTGTAGATATGGCAATGGACATCTTAAGTCCCAGGCTCCCCCTACAATGCAACATAAATATATATGACATAAACAATAAAACAAATTAGAAAAACTATAAAAATAGTGCAAGAAGAAACGGAGTAGAATAAAAATGTGCAAGAATAATGTGCAATTAATGCAGATGAAGTAAACTTAATAAATGTCAAAATAAAATAAATAGCTAAATGTTGTAAAGAATGTTGTTAGTAAGTAAATGTACATTGTGAAGGACCAGGGTACGCAAAAATCAGGAATGCAGGTTGAGGTGCAAAAATAAGGATTTTATTTACCCAATATATGTACAGTTTTAAGATGGGTAATAAAATCAATTAGGTTTAAACAAAAAGGTGTAGATATAAACAGACACAATCTAGCATTTAACGCATAAACAAAACGTCACACAAATGGGTGACATCCTGTGTGCTCTTCTGCCCAAGAGCAACTCACATACCCCCCCCCCTCATCTCCACACTGCAGGAATTTATAGCACTACTGGTCAGTCCATTGTTGCGTGCAGGGGGAAGAGGCTCTACGGAGGCTTGTGGCGCAGTGCGTAGGGCGTTGGTGTTCGGATCAGGGGAGCACAGGTTCAAACCCCACTGCAGTCAGCATGTCGTTGTGTCCCTGGGCAAGACACTTCACCCCAAATTGCTCCTGTGGGGATTGTCCACAGTATTGAGTATGTAAGTCGCTTTGGATAAAAGCGTCTAACAAGTAACATGTAATGTAATGTAAAAAGGGGTGGCTTAAATGGAGTGGCCTCTTTAAACACCCCTCAGGGTTTGAGAGGAATGGCGTAGTCCAATTAGCTGACACATCTATAAAGGCAGGTGTTTTCCATCAGCTCAGCGAGCTGTAAGACACTGACAATAGGATTACACACAACACAATTAACAATAGATATTTTAAACAAGATTGCGTGCACTCAATCTAGCAAACATAAAGCTGTTTCAAATCAATGTGTCTGTGTATGTCTGATGTAAAGAAAAGCATAACCTTTAGGTTTGTGAGGCTTGTAGCCCTCACATACATGTAAATGGATTTAGATAAACAAGAACAGAATGACAAATTAAATACTGTACAGTGAAATGTAGTACTGTTCCAATGACATCCAATGAAGGTGACAAAAGCAATTTAAAGCAGAAGTATTTTTGTATTTTTTCTTTTTTTCTTCGAACACAACGGTAAATTTGATGTTCCCACTTTTCTGTTTCAGCTCTTAATTGTCTATTTAGTAAGGTTGTTCAATATTTGTGTATCACAGCAAGCCCACCCAAAACCTTAACTCTGGATGAAGTGATGGAGTCTGCCAGAGACCTGTCCAATCTCCGCCTCGCTCATGAGATCGCCGTGAACCACGACTTCCACGTGGAACCAGAAAGCCTCCCTGAGGGCAGGTAGGAAACATTGTTTGGATCTTGATCATGTTTTGTGGATTATTAATGAACCCAAATACCAGTCTGTGAGGTTACGCTTTACAAAAACAATTCACATGAACTGGATCACTAATTGCATTAGGCTTGATGTCATTTTTACTATATAATAGCTTGTCTGCTCATAACTAGAATGACTACCTTAAAATGTTATTCAGCTACTTCAACATTTCAAAATGAATAACATATGAATGTTTTCAGTTAAAGACAAGAGGTGGAATTACTCAAAATAAATTATCTTAATTGTTTAATCTGCATGTTTAATGAATTAAAGTACCTTTTTTTGTTTGTCTAAATAAACAATATTCTAGAAATGATATAGAGACACTACCTTTTGATCAAACATATTCAATATAATAAGAATTGGATGGCATTTTATAGTAAAGAGCCCATTGACCCGTACACCTTATGTTACCATTTCTACTGTATTCACCAACATCTGTCTGTGTTTGTGTTTATGTTAATCTTTAGCACAGCACTGAAATAAACCAAACAGTGAAGTGGACAGAGACATTCAGAGGGGGGAAGGGGAGGAGACGAGAGGAAAAGAGAATCATTTATTTAGTGGAAGTGCAAAGAAAGGGACAGCAGCAGTTATGATATCAATAATAAGGCAGAAGTTAAGAAATACTTTCGATACTTAATAAAGGGGGGGGTTTTTTATTTAAAAAAAATGATCTATCAGTTATTCAGTATTTTGGCACCATCCCCACCATGATAACGACACTGACTTTTTCTCCTTCAATGCCCATTTCATGAATGGCCATTTTTTCATGACAGATTACATCCTCAGCCAAACTAAATCCTCCGTTTCTTTTTTCAAGTCTTACTAAGCTAGTTAGAGATACTCTCCACAAGGCCTTCTGGGACATCCTGGCGTCCGAGCTGACCGACGACCCTCCTGAGTATGGGCAGGCCATCAGATTATTGGCGGAGATCAGAGAGGTCAGCACACACAATGAGATGTTTACAGCTTCACTGTAAGATTTATTCTCGCCGAGTTTCCCGACATTTATCCATAGCGCCCTCTCCCATTTTGAAGATACTTCTGTATCTGCTTCTCTTCATCTCTATCACCTCCTTTGTGGCTACTATATGTAGAAAAACAGTCACCAATCGAGTAACATTACTGATCAAATGTAAGACTTATTATGATCTTTTGCCTCTGGACAGATTTTATTGTCCTTTCTTAATCCGGGGGCCAATCGGATGCGGACACAGATCATGGAGGTGCTGGACATGGACCTGATTCGTCAGCAGGCTGACAATAATGCTGTAGACATCCAGGGGCTCGCCTCCTACATTATCTCCACCATGGGCAAGTTGTGTTGTCCCATTAGGGATGAGGAGATGAAGAAGCTCAGCCAAAACTCAGATAACATGGTGACAATGTTCAGGTAAGCACACATTAAAGCTTTTAGAGACATCGTGACCAAAGATTGATTTTTCTGTAATGCATGTTTTACCTATGTTGCTATTATTAAAAGCAAGTCCATCACAGAGGCTCTTATTTTTGACACATCAGGGAGATCTTCCGACTGCTGGACCTGATGAAGACTGATGTAGTCAACTTTGAAGTCGATACTCTGAGGCTTTTGCTGCAGAGGCACGGTGCGGAATGTGAGAGGGAAATGTTTCAGAGCGTTCTGGACAAAACTCCCAGTGAGTGAACAAGGGACGACTTTCTCTACAGCTTTAAATACTGTCTGTTTGATCATTTCTGTTGCAATGTACTTACACAATTCATCACGTTTTAGAAAATATCAGATTTTAATGTGAGAAACATAAAGTCGGATATTATATCAGTGGAATAAACACATGACTTTCTTATTATTGACAGAAGAACCATCTCCTAAATCTGCATGACCTTTTTGACTACTTTAGGTGCTTTGAATCACACCACCTCGTGGCTCAAGTCCGCCCTGGAGGAGCTGACGAACATCCCAGAAGAACAGACTCACAGTCAGGGGAAGGGCCAGCTGGTGCCCGGGCCCTTCCTGGTCCTCAACACCGCATTCCTCCGCATCCTCACATGGGAGAACGATAAGAGCCCGCTGCCTGAGGTGAGAGTGATCTGAAGTTGTTTATGTATCTGAGAAAGAAAGAGTGTTTGTGTTTTGAAGATACAATACAATTTCTGTTTTGTGGGTTGTTGCATGTTGTGAGTAGTTTTTGTCTTAATATAAACATGCTTATAACCAGAATCAGAATTCCTTTGTTAGTCCTGCAGTGTGGAAATGTACAGTGTTACAGCAAAAGTGGCATAGCAGGTCAAAGAGGCATGCAATAATAAAGACTGAGCTCACTTATAAATATAGGTAGAAAAACACACATTTGTAGTAAAATACAAATTAGTACACATCCATGGCTACAAATGAGTAGCAGCAATTTAAAAACACGAAGTTACATAAGTATCATATTGTGTTGAGACATTTGAGAATGTGATTGTATTGCACAATCAGTGGCGTTTTTATATGTACAAAAGTGGTGGGGCACGAACAACTTAGATGTTTATATATAAGCTTCTGGTGCTTTTTTTAAACACGTAAACAAATAGCTGTAGGCTATCCATGGTTCCGAGAGAGAGAGAGAGAGAGAGGGGGGGGGGGGGGGGGGGGGGGGGAAGGAGTGTCAAATGACATACTGTCGGAAGCCTTGAATAAAGAGCACGGAGCAACACTGTGAGCGCATACATTTACGTACACAGCGTGGGGGTGTCATATTGTAATGCACCTTAATACATGCAGTAAAGGGCACCATCACAAAGCAATACTTGACAATAACAACACCCGTCATGCTTCAGCATTAAAACACCATAGACTGTACATATAAGGAAAACACAGACACTCATCACCGAGGTCACAATATCAATCGATCCAGCAGAGCAATAGCCTATAGGCAAAACACAGAAAATCAACAAAAGACATGACATACAATGAACTTACCAAAGCTGCAGTAGATGGTCAACTTCATTCATTTTCTTTCCGTTTCACTGATTTTAATCGCTATAAGCTGCTCTCTCTCGTCTCCTCTTCACAACTACACTTTTCGCGGCACACGTACTTACAGCCAATCAGCTCTGAATTATGAGATGACGTTTTGGTGGGGTTGCCAGCACTTTGCCCCACTGTTGATTATTTTTTTGCAGCACACATTGAATAGGAAAATTCTCTGAGCATGCGCAGTGTAGCACCCATTCATTTTGACAGCAGAGAGAGGGGCTTGATCGGGGCTTGCCCCACATCGCTCAACACGGCTCAATAGGCACACTGTAGACACTAATTAGAAGAACGCAGACTAAAACAGCAATGTACAGACGAATCAGATGACTAAACATGATCTTAAAATATATTTTTTGATATATATATTTGGAATTATTATTTGAATTACTTTCTGCTGACACTAGGTGGGGCTGTGCCTGCCCCTAATGACGAGTCGCCACTGTGCACAATTCAGGTTTATTGCACAAGATTGCAACAGTCCGTAATGTGTTATTATAATCTGCTTAAAACACTGTATGATTGTACATGGAAAAAACTTATTCATAAGGCTTTTTTAGAACAACTATGATTCCCCCTGATTCCTGTCTTTATGCTTAGCTAAGTTTTTCTTCTCATCTAATCTCAGCAAGTTAACAAATAAGTGTATTTAAAAAAAAAAAGTCAAACTAATTTGAATTTGAATTGTTTTCCTTTCTAGACCTTGATGACTGACGAGACACGTTTGCAAAAGATCCAGCAGCAGCTGCAGCAGATTCAGGCGGTGAACGAGGTGCTGCTCATCATCTTCAGCACCGTCGGGGGGCCAATCCAGGGTCTGCCCCTCCTGTCCGACCGCCTGAAGAGGATGACCAGTGTGCTGCTGGACGGGATGCACAGCCCGTCAGTTGTCTTTTTTGTATAACCATGATCTAAGTTTATTTTACATGAAAAAAGAGCTCTAACCAGAACCTTCCTCATATTCTCTGCAGGGACTTTAACCAGGAGGAGGCACTAGAGGGCGTCAGTGCTCAGATCTGCAGCGAGCTCAACAAGTCTTTGACCGAGAGGAGCTACCCCCCCCTGCCCCCCGCACTGCAGGTCACCCTGACAGGCCAGATTCTCAGCATCACTCAGAAGGACAACCCCATCCGCACTCTCGTTGGTAAGAGAGGATGCCGAGTGATCCAAATTAAAGAGGATTATGCATCAATTAATAAAAAATTAATAGTATATTTATTTTTATGTCATGCAACAGACAGTTTGATACATACTTTTTTATACTCATTAAAACTCACCATTCCTGCCTCGGCCCGCGGCAGATAATTGGATGGCCTACCTGCCTGTCAGCCTTCCATCTCGTGCACAAACTTATCTCGTGCCCTCATTGGTCATGTGCGTGTTTGTGTGTGTTGGAGGAGGGGCTCTGTAAGGAAGTCTGAAGGAAGGGGCAGATTTTTTTCGGTTGTTTACTTTCAAATTCTAGCGCACTCGAGCTGGTTTCTCCATTCTTACCTACCCTACCTTTAACACATTAAGAATTAAACATGCATGCCGTCTGGCAGGCGGTACCACAGCATCAGGAAAAAAAAACACCAGACTCAGGATCAGTTTCATCCCACAGGCAATACGACTATTAAACACCTGAGTTTGCACTGTTTTTATTTCTATTGTTTTTTATCTAAAAAATGTTATGTCTTGTAATTGCCCTGTTGAGGAACCTGCGATCTAAGTTCATACATTACATAACTACACCGTAGTTGTGTATATGTTACGACAATAAACCTTTGAATCTTGAATGCATCCTCAAGAAGATATTTTTTATTAGCTTTCCCAAACATGGATTTCTTCTTGGCATTTCCTAACTGCTTGTTCTCTTTGTTTCCGTGCAGAAGACCGTGTGCAGCAGTACTTCATGGCACTCATCTGTGATCCTAAACCTCAGAGCAAACTTGAACAAGTACCAGTT
Organism: Trematomus bernacchii; assembly: GCF_902827165.1. NCBI lineage: Eukaryota > Metazoa > Chordata > Actinopteri > Perciformes > Nototheniidae > Trematomus > Trematomus bernacchii. The sequence continues at coordinate 3,847,954 of NW_022987641.1, forward strand.
GGCTTGACTGCTATCAAGCCTGAACTAGCATTGTTGGGAGCAAGGTTCATCTCTCTGGTTAACTACAATAAAACAGTTTATGGACCGACCTATGGGGGTATCTTACGGAAGCTGATTTTCAGCAGCAGCCCGCCACCAGCAAACCCTCCTCAGGACACTGCCCAGGACTCAGTCACCTCCAAATAAATCCTAACTTTTAATTATGCTGTCTTAGTAGTGTTTCTTCTGTTTGTGCTCGAGAGCGAAAAAACTGTCCAGGATTTTGCAAAAAAAAGAGTCTGCATGAGTATCTTTGTGTTTGACTTATATATTTTAGTTTTGACTTGAGTTAATTGGTTAATAATTTCTCATACGTTTTATTTACTACTTTTACTCATGTGCCAGTGAAATACTTGTTATATGTTTTTAGTTGCTATGTTTGTTACATATTGAGGTACTGTAGTTGTTACAGTATTGCTGTGTTGGCTGTTAGAACCCGTGGGGACAGGAGAGATGCTAAAGCAGATGTGTACTTTTATAAAGATTTAACGTGAATATATCGGAAATTGTTTTCTTTTTTTCTGCCCCCAATTAATATAATAAATGTTTATATAAAAAGAAAACATTTGACCAGTTCTTCATTTATTTGAGGAAAATATGTGTAGAAGGGTATCACACAATATATAAAAAAAATACAGCTATATGGTTCCATGTTATCTTGAAAGTCGTACATTGTATTATTGCATGATATTTAATCTCGTAAAAACATTGACCTTGTGTGATTGTGTTTTAGCTTTAATGCTGTTAAATTATTACATAGATTCATACATTAAAATTTACAAAAAAAGTTACATTCAACCATAATACATAATATTAATGATGTTACATCGGATAATGAATACAAATTAGATTTTTATCATAACAATTGCTGACTAGACTGTTGAGGTAAGATGGGAAGTTATGATCAACAGACATGTTAGATTTACAACGTTTTAATACAATTTAGACCAAATTCATTTCAAGTAGCTGCTAATTTTGGTTAACATATTTAACTACAGTGGTGGAATTTTGCTCCACAGATCTTTTATAATAAATGTGTAGAGCTTTGCAGGTCTGAAAACAAGCCTATTTATTTTAAGCATTATACAGTAAATCTTTCAGGTAGCTATAATTGCATTATCAGTTCATCCCTGTTCTGTGGAATAAACAACATGCTCTCATCTCCTGCTATCACTAGGCAGCAATGCTAGCTTTAAATGCCGTTCAAACATCTTGCAATTCAGGGGGTTGTAAATTAAATTAACACTTTTTGGATTACCAAGCGTTGTAAAATGAACATGGCGAACAACATTTAGACTGTTTCACAATTTCAGAAAAAAGGTTCTGTAAACAACAGATGGTTAAATGTATAGATACAATGAATGGCTAAAGTATCGCGGAGAATACCGGAGACAACACATAAACGAAAGGAAACCATTATTTCCGAGCAGAGTAGTGGTCCTTCAAGGCAGCATCAGTTTGCCCAGTTACAGTTTAGTGAAATGCATGACCTCATCAGTCACATGGCATAATGTCGCCATTCTATTGGCTGCTTCACACGGGGGTAGTTGTTTTTGTTGTGAATCAGGAAGCTGTCTTATTTCCTAACAGGGCGTGTAGTAAAACGTTAACAAGAGGAATTAATAGCACTTTAACTCACTGGATTTTTCAAAACGTGACGTACACCATATACAGTTCAACACAGACCCTCATTGGAAAGAAAATAAGATATTCGTAAGTATTGTAGTTACTTTCTTTGTTTCATTTTCCAGCAGCAGGGAATAAACTTGTCTAGGCAAGTACTGAAATGAACCTTGTGTGTCAGAGAAACGCAGGTCAGAGATAAGGAGAAGGGTTGTGATAATATAGGTAGTTAGAGCCATGACTTGCAGTTTCGACAGTATATTCCCTTTCGCATTTAGTGACAGACACTGAAGAGCTGTGTAAAAGTGGCTGGGCTCTCTCACTTTGTTGTTGTGGAGGAGACACTATTAACCTGGTAGGTGTGCTATTTGAACGTTGAATGTATTACTTTAGAATGAAATAAACTAAACGCTCTGAAATGCAGAGGTCGGAGAAGTACTCAGATATTGTACTTCTAAAAGTAGAACAAGTATTGGCATCAAAATATACTGTGCCATGAGGAAAAGTACTAATTGCATATTGGCCCATTTAAGAATATATGTTTTGATTATGATTATTGATGCATGAATGTGTCAATCAGAGCTTGTATAGTCACTTCTTCCGGTTCCTCTTTTTGTATTTGTATATTCATAGAAGTAAAACTTTATAAATCCAGTTGTCCGTATACTTCTGTGTATTTTTGGGTCCGTCATATAGGTCTGCAATTAACATTTGGTTTCATTTTCAATTAGTTTCAGTCTAGTATTGCTGTAATATATATATTTTTTAAAAGAAAATCTACTTTCAGTTTAAAAAAATAGATGACTCATATCAAAACTCTTTCAGATTAGTTGTCTGTCACTCAAGCAATGATATTCCAAGGTTTAGAGTGTAAGAACCTGTCTCAAAAAAGGCTAAGATATGTTTGCTGTTCAAACCATCATGAGTGGAACTTATTACTGTTCTTGTAGCTGAATGGGAGAAAGTCCCTGCTGCACTAAATCTTGGGAAAAGGTTGTAGAATGGATTTGGAATACGAATTAAAAACATATGGCTTTAATGTTAAGTATCCACATACTTTTGACTGTATATTTTTCCCTTTCAAATGCATTTTCAGTGACACAGGGTCCTGCATGGTTGCCGTGTTGTGCCGAGATGGCTCTGGAGGAAGGGGCTCGGAGCTCTCTGCTGCGCTTCCGCCACAAACTGGAGCAGGACATCAAGCCCTCCTACCTGATGGATCACCTGATCAGTGACGGCGTGCTCACTGTGGACGAGGAGGAGAGGATCAAGACCCAGGTAAGCCTCTGCTCAAGGTGGGGAGGGGCAGGAGTCATTATTTATCAGTTGTGTTGCTGATTCTTTTAACTCGCCACCAAATTATAGCAGGAAACAACTTTTGTTTCAGATTTGTCCCTGCTTTCCTCCACTAAGACATTGTCATTGTTTATGTAGTGAATCACTCTCCTAATGATTTACTCTGGTTTAATGTTTTCTGAATTTATCTCCCGTTTTATGTCCAGAAATTCAAGATGTTGTTGACAAAAATCTCTTCACCTTTCTTCTCTCTTGCTGTGGTTGTGACAGTCTTGTCTTTTTGATATAGCTCTGATCTTTTCCTGTCGTAGTCCTGAATGAAACTGCATGTATTTATTGTCTATGTCTAATGTATCACTGGCGTATATGACTTTTGGACTATAAGGGAATTTCATGCTTTTATGGTATTACAGAATCGAATCAGAAAACCTTTATTTGTCACGCAACGGGGACATTTCCGGTATTACAACAGCAAGAGTATAGTGCAGATTAATTAGAAAGAGTAGGCTTAAAAAAGTAGCCACATGTTATTAATAATAAAAACAAAATAAGTAAAAAAACAAACAAGTAACAGATACGTTTACCATGGTGAAAAAAACTAAGAAGCAGTTAATAAAAATAAAAAACATATACAAAATATAGAGTAGCTGGTACTGTTTACAGATTGAAATATAAATTGAAAGAAAAATAAAGCCTCAATTTCAGGAGGGTATATATATCGTGTTATGTTTACAGGCAGTGTTATTGCACATCAGGGGTATTCCAGTTTACACAGTGAGTTTTAGATATTGACATTTACATATGGCTTTAACATGTTCAGTGTCATCTTTCAAATCATGGATGTTTTTACCAGCTCATATGAGAATCTTCAAAATAGCAGCATGTAAAAAGCACATTTTAAAGTTTACATCTCATCTCTGTTATCTCTCTGTCTCTCTCCAGCCCACCAGGAAGGATCAGGCCGCAGCGCTGCTGGAGCTGCTGCTGAGGAAGGACAACCGAGCCTACATCTCCTTCTACAACGCCCTGATCACTGAGGCATACGAGGACCTGGCCAATCTGCTTCATGGGGATTTACCCCAAATATCACTTAGTGCACTTAAAGGCTCCTCTGATGGCTTCACCCCTACTGGTGAGAAAGGGAAGCGGTGTGCAGTGACTATTGGTTGTACTGTAGGTGCTATTTTGATTGAGCATGTTGCACTACTACAGTAGCTCAATACATCATGAGATAGAAAGTATAGTGATTGACAGCCTCACATCTTGTCGGTTAATCCCTCCCCTGTTTGTCTATCAGTCCAGGCCGTGCTGAGTCAAGGCGGTGTACCACAGAGGCCCGTGGTGTTTGTCAGCAGACTGGAGCTTGTGAACCGGGTCAGGGAGAAACTCTTCCTGGTGGAGAAGGCTCCCGGCTGGGTCACCGTGTTCGGCATGGCCGGCTCGGGAAAATCCGTCCTGGCTGCTGAGGCTGTCCGGCACCTAGGAATCATCGAAGGTGAATACTTTTTCACTGGCTTACACAAACTGTCGCAACAAAACCTCCAATAAATGATGTAGCTTAAGAGGCTAACCTTGGCTCATCATTGTGACTCTTTCAATAAGCAGTCCGTGCTATAGCAATAACCAAAGTAGAACCATTCAGTCAGCAAAATGTATCCGAACCAAATCAGCCTCTTTCTGTTTCCACACACCCCAACAGGTGGACTAAACACCTTAATCCACACCCAGGGGACAATTGACGGAAGTGACATTTAGTGGTGTAAACAAATTATTAAACAAAAAATCAACAATGACCAAATGCTCCATAGTTTCTCTTTGGATAACTGGACACACTCTACATTTTACATTTATTTTATATTTAATATTCCATTCCCTACACTCTTAATGTAAATAATATCCTGCTTTATATTGTGTCTAAAGCCCTTCAATAGTGTTTTATTGTCAGAGTTTATAGATTTGTTATCTTCACGGCCTGCTGTATATTTTCTACTTTTTAATGCTGCTTTAATTCCATTCTAGTATTGTTTATTTCTACTCTTTATTTTCTACTTATGTGCAATGCATTGTTTTGTTTTGTTGTCTTTAATGCTGCTGCAACGCAAACATCTCCCAAATTGGGATCAATAAAGCACTTCTTATCCTTATCTTATCTTATAACCGTTTTGGCTCCTACACCAACGTTTGGCAAACCTTGTTTTAACAACTACGGAAAAATAAGCATTCATAATTGTAGAAATCCGTGACATATGTTCCCTCTCAATAATGGTACAGTCTCAAACATATTTTCCGGATTGTCAGTCCTCGGGAGCTTCCACCTCTTGCCTCTCTGAGATGTTCCCTTTCTCCCCTCTCCTCTTCCTCCATCTGCAGAGTGCTTTCCGGGAGGGGTCCACTGGCTGTCCATCGGCCAGCTGGACAAACCCGACCTGCTGGCCAAGATCCAGTCGTTGTGTTTCCGTCTGGAGCAGAACATGGACTCGCAGTCCCTCCAGAGAACCCCCAACTCTCTGGATGAGGCCAAAGAGCGCCTGCGCTTCCTCATGCTGCGCAGATATCCAAGGTTTTTAGATCAATATTTACATTTGACAGCAAGGCAAGGCAAAAGGAGTAATATCAGAATCAGAATACCTTTATTCAGGGGAAATGTACATTGTTACGGCAAAAATAAAGAGCCAAAAAATAGCCTAATATTAATTAAGAAGCATGCACAAGATATTAAAGATCAAAATTGAAATGACAATTTACAAAACACACATCCAGTACCAGTAACAGTATTTAAAAAAACAAGGTTAGCATGTATAAAATAGTGTGATAGCAGCCAGGTGATAGTATATATTGAACCGTTATTTACAGATTTATTACAGAAGTTGAATTGTCTAACTAATATGTAGAACATTAAACGGCAACAACAAATTGATACCACCCCATTATTTGATGAAGACAAGTAACCCCATGTTCTACATTTATTTCAACATTCAAAGCTTCAATTAAAGTTTTTCAAATCAAACTTCTTATTGTTGCCCCACCAAAAGATTGCCTTACATTTTCAATGAATAAAGTTATCGGATTAAATAATTTTAGCTTTTTTTCTTATCCAATCAGCTGTCTTTACTCTAAAATGTTCTGGTTTTCTTGTCTCTCATCGCCTGTCTATTTCTGATTGGTCTTCAGATCCCTGCTCATTCTAGATGACGTCTGGGACACTACAGTGCTGAAGGCCTTTGATATCCACAGTCGGGTTCTTCTGACCACCAGAAACAGAGCCCTTGCTGACTCTGTTAGTGGTACGTGTCCTCTTTTTGGCTTTACACATGCACACTTCAATGATTTAAACCTCCTGTTATTCATTTTAATTTACAATGGCAAAGACTTCTGTGCCTACAAAATGTATGTGCTGTGCTTTTATTTTGTAGGAGCCAAGTACCTGGTGGAAGTGGAGAGCGGTCTGGATGAAAACAAGGGAATGGAGATCCTCGCTCTGTACACTAAAACTGAAGTCTGTGCGCTTCCTGAGGACGCGCGCAGCATTGTCAGAGAATGCAAAGGTCTGTAAACCTAAACATCATAAACATAAACATTGCTTCCTTTGTTTCCATCAGGTTCAAGGTTCAAGGCTTTTATTGGTCATACGAACATAGTGTAGTTATGACGATGAAAATCTTAGGTCACAGGCTCCTCCAACAGTGCAACACAATAAAACAGAAAAACAGAAAAAAATTGTGCAAGTAAATACAAAAAGAAAAATAGTAAAAAAAAGTGGAATAGTGCAATAAGAGTCTATATACAAGTTATTGGAATATGATATATTAGATAAATAATTTCTAAGTAGCAGCCAGATTAATGTTATGGATGTTGTTTCAAAGTTCAGGTGTTTAACAGTCTTATTGCCTGTGGGATGAAACTGTCCCTGAGTCTGGTGGTTAGTCCGGATGCTGCGGTACCGCCTGCCAGATGGCAGCAGACAGAACAGTTTGTGGCTGGGGTGATGGGGGTCTTTTATAATCCTGAGGGATTTCTTCCTGAGCCGCTGGGAGTAAAGGTCCTCCATGGATGGCAGCTCCGTCCTGGTGATGTTCTGTGCAGTTTTCACCACCCTCTGTAAAGCCTTACGGTTGAGGGCGGTGCAGCTGCCGTACCAGGCCGTGATGCAGCCAGTCAGGATACTCTCTATGGTGCACCTGTAGAAGTTGTAGAGTATCCTGGAGCCCCGAGACGCCCTAAACCAGGGGTGTAAAACTCAAGGCCCGGGGGCCAAATCCGGCCCGCGACTTCATTTGATGTGGCCCACAAGAGCTCTGAAAGAATATAATACGTTTATTATACGGTTACATGCTGCTTTACAGAAGCACGTTGCCCATAAACTATATTTCCCACAATACATCTCACTTTGTGACATGCGCACTGAAGAGACGTGCAATTATTTGCCCTAGACTTCTGCTTTCAAACGTAGTTAATTCTGAAGTTATTACCCAATCTGATAATAATCCAATGCACAGGCAAAAATGTAATATAATACATTATATTATATATTTATACATGTATATTTATATAGTCTTAAAGTTACAACCGGCCCTTTGAGTGCAACAATAATGCTGATGAGGCCTGCGATGAAATTGAGTTTGACCCCCCTACCCTAAACAGACAGTTCTATCTTTTGTTTATTTGTTTTTAAGTTGTGATTGCTTTTTTGCCTACCGTTGATGTGTTGATGTTGTAAGACTCGCGTTTAATCAAAATAACATTTTGAACAAAGAAAATAGACCTTTACAATAGTCAAACAAATCAAAACAGAAAAGGCAAAACTCAAATAAAGTAATAAACAACCAAGATCGTCTTTCTATCTTTGTGTTTCAACGGCGTCTTTTGCACAGGATGTGGGGAAATGTAGTCTTTTATAGTCTCGACTACAGAGGTCTCGATTAGGTGACAATATTTGGCCTCTTTTACAATAACAATAGACTGTCTCTATGTAATCCATAATTGTTTTACATATGCAATTGCATATAGAGAGATCTAACATATTTGAATTAATCTCAAAGGACTACAAAAGACTTGTATTCTGTATTTATTCAAATTGGCGATTTCAGTTCCTCTTTCACATCATCAGAATATATAGGTGTGTTTCCTCTTGTAGGTTCCCCCTTGGTGGTCTCCCTGATCGGGGCTCTTCTCAAAGAGAAACCCAACCGCTGGCATTACTACCTCCGCCAGTTGCAGCAGAAGCAGTTCAAGCGCATCAAGAAGTCCTCATCTTACGACTACGACGCCCTCGACCAAGCCATGTCTGCCAGCATCGAGGTCCTGCCTGACGAGCACCGGGAGTTCTACAAGGACCTCACGGTGCTGGAGAACGACATCAAGGTCCCTGCAAAGGTTTGGCTGCTGTCACATTACCCTCTTCATTTTGTTCATTTACAAAACAGATTATTTCAAACAACCTTTCTGTTTGCGTAATGGCAAATCTGGCTTACATTATTCGAAGATGTACATGAAACATTGACAGATCCATTACTTAAGTAAAAGTACAAATACTATGGTTTAAAAAAAAGTAAATGTCCGGATTTAAAAATGTTACTTAAATAAAAACACAATAAATAATAAGCAATAAAATATACTTAAAGGTAGGGTAGGTAAGAATGTAGAAACCAGCTCGAGTGCGCTAGAATTTGAAAGTACACAACCGGAAAAAATCTGCCTCTTCCTTCAGACTTCCTCACAGAGCCCCTCCTCCAACACACACGAACGCGCACATGACCAATGAGGGCACGAGATAAGTTTGTGCACAGATGGAAGGCTGACAGGCAGGTAGGCCATCCAGTTATTTTAGGGCCGGCTAAAATGATTGGTCGTGCTTTTTACAGCGCCACGGCTTCCACAGATGAAATATTGTTATGTATTTATTGTCAAAGCATTTAATATATTCATTGCTATCGGGATGTTAAGAGCATTCCATGGAATATAACAAAAAGTCTCTGAAGTGAATTACCTACTCCACCTTTAATGTACAAAAGTAAAAGTACTCATTCTGGACAATGACCTGTATCAGAATAATATAAAGTACAGAAGAATGATCAGCTGAATGTACTTCAAGTACTCGTTAAGCAGGATGGATCTTTTCACACTATTATATTATTATGTTTTTTTTAAATCCCGTTTTTATACATCAGTGTTTCCCCTAGGATGGAGTCATAGCAGCGGTGCTAAGGCACGTGGGCCCAGCATAATGTGAGCGCGGAGCGCGTGGAATCTTTTAGTGTGTGCACGTGCGAAGTGCACCCCGCCAATTTGTTTCTATGTGTCTGCCAGCACAAGAAAGGCTCTTGAGGCCTAGTACCAGGGCCGGTCCGGTTCTAGCCAATTTGCTGCCCTAGGCGAGATTTTATATATAAAGAATAAATTAAAAATCTCTACAAAAGACAAATACACTACAAAAGCAGAAACTTATTGACATAGGTAATATACGTCAAAATGGCTTCAAATGTATTCAGTATTGTATGAACATGTTTGAATTGGGGGGTGGACGTCACATCCTGTAGGAGGGTCCGGGGGTATGCCCCCCCGGGAAGATTATTTTGAACATTTTAAAGTAAAATGCTTCAATCTGGTGCACTTTGAGCACACAATTACTAGAGACCTGATCTAGAGGGTACAACTCTAAAACACCCATATGAAAAAGATCGGTTTACTTTATTTTAATAATCAAATTAAATTAATTATGAATGTTGTTATCAAGGCCGAAAATTAGGATGAGCGCCAACGGTCAAAAATGTTTTTTCCCCTCCCAGAGCTACCAGCGCAGCGCCCCCCAGATCTGGCGCCCAAGGCGACCGCTTATGTCGCCTATGAATCGGCCCTGCCAGTACATACAGTGGCAATGTCTCAAGATTTAGCAAAAATACACCTTTATTGAACATACAGTAACACAAATACTACTGCGCCGCCGCTATTTGTATATAGGGGAAACACTGTACATGCAAGATAATTTTAGTATTGTAGTTTGTCAATGTGGACCCAATTTAAATACTTGACATATTGTGTAGTACTACACTACTGCATTATTCCATATGAGCATAAGTAACTGTGAGTGTTAAAACAAATGTAGTGGAGTTCAAAGTACAATATTGGCCTCTGAAATGTAGCAGAGAAGAAGTATAAAGTAGCATTCAATGGAAATACTCAAGTAAAGGACAAATACGTCAAAAAATAACTTGAGTAAATGTACTTAGTTACTTAGTTATTCCTTCTCCCAGGTGCTGTCTGTTCTGTGGGGCCTGGAGACGGAGGAGGTGGAGGACATCCTGGAGGAGTTTGTGAACAAGTCTCTGCTCTTTGTGGACAATCACAACAAGCCCTACCTGTACTACCTCCATGACCTGCAGCTGGACTTCCTGGTGGAGCAGAACCGCACCCAGCTGGAGGTGAGCTCAGATGCAACCTAACACAAACTGTTGGATTTCAAATCTCTTTAAGTGGGCTGATTTGTATTACTTTGTGTTTTTCAGAGCCTCCACAAGAAGGTGGTGCATCAGTACCAGCAGCACTACAGAGACGGGCCCCCCACCTCAGGAGATGAGGAGTGTCTGTACTGGATCAGATTCCTCACACACCACATGGCCAAAGCCAACCTCTCCCAGGTAACACACACACACACACACACACACACACACACACACACACACACACACACACACACACACACACACACACACACACACACACACACACACACACACACACACACACACACACACACACACACACACACACACACACACACACACACACACACACACACACACACACCATTTTACACACATGATAGTTTTAGGTCACACACACAACAAATATGATTAAATACATATTATCTAAAAAATAGATAAATGCTTAAGTAGCGACCTTGTGGACTTTAGATAATAAATATTTGCTTCTCTATAACAGGCCATAAATGCAGTATAGAATAATATGTAATAATAATAAATATCAAATAAAGAATAGTTGCCAAAAATGGGATTTATGCTGTCAATTAAAGCTCTCTGTCTCCTCCTGTGTTGCTCTCACTCTCTCCATGTGTAGGAGCTGTACTCGCTCATGTTTTCTCTGGACTGGGTCAGCGTCAAGGCCCGGATCATGGGTCCAGCTCACCTCATCAACGACTATATGGAGTATGGACCCGTTCTGGACAAAGAGGTTAGCAGAAAATAAAACTTTACAATGTGTGAAAGACAGCAAGTTACATGGTGTGTTAGTTGCTGGTGGTTCACTGTCCCAAGACAAGAAAGGAAGTGAGTATGACATCATTTTTATTTGGTGAAATATGAATCATGACAAAATATGAGTTCCTGTTTAGGGAAATTGCGGGTTTAGAGGTCCAGTAGTTTAATCAGGTATAGTATAAATACAATATGTATGAATTCAATTTAGGATTTCTGAAAGCACTGAGTCACACACTTTCAATACCACCAGAAAACGTCACAACTTAGTCTCATTAGTCAAATGTTTGTGTGTGTAGGCTTAACTGTGTTCATATTGTCTGTCCCTCCAGAACAGTGACGTGCGCAGTCACTTCCAGGAGTTCCTCTCTCTGAACGGCCACCACCTGGAGCAGCGTCCGTTCCCTGACGTGGTGCAGCTGGCTCTGTCGCAGCCCCACAGCTCCGAGGTGTACCGCCAGGCTCTGTTGCAGGCGCAGGGGGGGGCCCGCACAGGGAAGCTCTACTTTGACTGGCTGTACGCAAGCTCATATATTACTGTCCTACTTAAATGCAGCTTTTTTACATTTTCACTCACTTTATATTTTTTGTCATGATTTATAGCAAATATTTCATTGCTAACCGTAAGGAAAATTGGCAAAAATCTACATTTTCTTTGAAACCTGCACACTGACTTTGTGAAATATTCATGACGAGTCAATGAAACTAAAATGTATTGATGCAATGGCCACCTATTATCTCATTCAAAATTATTAAGTGAGATGAATACATTTAATTGGGCATTAAGCCGGATTCGTCCAATGCAAAATAATGTTATATTCAGCTACATTATACATGTAATATTGTAAACATAGATAAAAACAATTCTAAAAATGAATTTACCAACACTAGTTTTGAAAGTAAAACATGATTTAGTAAAAAATCACTCCTTTTCTGCACAAAATGAACCCTATTGTACAAAATACAATACAAAAATGGTGATGAAAGGCTGTTTTCCAAGGTTGAACTAATATTTGTGTTGTTCTTTGTTTTTTTTGCGCAGGAATAAGAACAGTGTGGAGAATCTGTCCCGGCTGGTGCTCCACCCCCAGCAGGGCTCCATCTACTCCGCCTGCTTCTCCCACGATGGAACCAGGATCGCCTCCTGTGGAGCCAGCAAGACACTGAAGGTATCACAGCACACTGTTTGTTTCTTTTGAGTGTGTCTGTGTTGTCATGGCCTGGCTCTTGGCCATAACAAAAAGCGTGGGAAGGACAAGAACATATATGAAAAATATATTTATTAACAAAAGTTTAACGTAAACCAAGAAAAACTAACACAAAGGAAAAGCAAAAAGGCTAAGCGACGTGGCTGCTCCGCGGTCAGGTCCTCTGCGGGGAGAGAGAGATCGAGAGTCTGCTCAGGCCTTTAACTCCTCTGGTGCCAGCAGACAGGTGTCCTCAATCAGCGCTGACACAACAGAGGGAGAACATTAAAGGGCCATGAACACACACACCACAGGAGACGGTAAAGCAGGGGTCGTCACAGTGTACAGAGCAAACCGTTTCCATGGAGACATAATACTGGAAAATATGAAGGACGATCCACTTTTATTGCTAGATGATGTTATAAAATAAATAATAAAATGCATCCACTTGAAATACACAATGTCTAAGTGTATCTTGTGTAAGCATATGTAAACGTGCAGTGTGGTAAATACACTGTATCATATGTTATCTTTACTATTATTTATGAATTATTCTCAATTACAGGTGAATGTTAGTATTCAGTGTCTCTACACACGGACATGTCTCCTTGCTTTTAATGTTCAAAAAGATCTTTATTTTTCTCATACTGCCTGTACTGCAGCACCTCTTTTCACCCTCTGTCTGAAACCAGAGTCCAGTCTGCTCTGATTGGTTAGCTGGCCGGCTCTGTTGAGATTGGTCAACCACTTAGAGATGTACCACCCCCTATCACGTACAATGTGTTGGAGCGCTAGCCAATAGAAGAGCGAGTGTTGCATAGTGATGTCAATATGTTACTGAAGTAAACAAAGGACTACTTTGAGGCAATAGGTTTATTCCCTCTAAAATCATGAGGTTTATAATTCCACTTACGAAGAAGACCACTTGATCTTTTGTTGTAAAGTTTCCACAGGAAAACAGTGCGTGTTCCTGATGTGTGATACGATATTTCTAAATGTACTCCACATATTGCTGTGTAACTGCTGTCATCCTACCTTTCTGTATGCTCAGGTGTTTAGGAGCACCTCAGGTGAGAAGCTCACAGAGATCCAGGCCCATGACGACGAGGTGCTCTGCTGTGCCTTCTCCCCTGACGACCGTCTCCTAGCAACCTGCTCCAGCGACAGGAAAGTCAAGGTAAGCAGAAACCTGATTACAGCCACAGACAGAAAACACACAAAATCTAGGATTATTAGATGTTATCATATGATTTTTGAAACTGTGTGTCTCTGTGTAGGTGTGGAACGTGGAGCGAGCCATGCTACTGAGGGTCTTTGAGGAGGAGCATTCAGAGCAGGTCAACCACTGTCAGTTCACCAACACCACAAAGCGCCTCCTGCTGGCCACCTGCTCCAACGACAAGTTCCTGAACGTCAAGGTGTGCAAGTTTACTTAAACAAGTAAAATATACAGTAACCCTGAGAGGAGAGAGTGCATAGTTTGCAAAACACAAGCAACCTTTATCGTCAATTTATCAACATGTCAAAACAAAATGACATTTATGACAAAATAAATGTTACAGAAATACATTTAGTAAATTAGGAAATCACAACAAAACTTGTTTATGCTACTTGCATTGTGTCTGTCCTTGGTTTCACTCTTTTTGCCATCGTAAAAGTCACGACTTTTAGGGAAGTTACTTTACTCATTTTATTACAACCAGCAACTGTTGTGCACCTTCCTCTGTTTTGTTTCTCTCTTCCTGTTTCTCTTGTACTTCTTTATCTACTTCTTACTGTATTTCTCTCTGCTCGCAGCTGTGGAACCTCAACAAGCCCTCCTCCCAGAACACCATGTTTGGTCACTTTGAGCCAGTCAACCACTGCTGTTTCTCCCCCGATGACGCCTACGTGTCCACTTCCTCCAACGACGGTACCGTTAAGGTGACTGCCACAAAGCCTCACACTGTCGCTGTCTTTTCTTTCTTTTCTTTTTGACTTTTTATTTCATTAAACAGATGCCTTTTGTTCAGAAAATAAACTCATATATTTATATACATTATAGGCAACAGAAAAACTAGAAAACAATACTCAATTTCAACTGAAATACAAAAAATGCAATCTAAGCAGTAATATATTTAAAGTTAGATTAAAGCTGATAACAAAGCAATGGCTTATACAGTTCATTTTTCATATTAGGTCGAACACAATAGTGGGATGATTTCACATATTTACATTCATACTCGCTTACATACACCTGTTCATATACTTTCTTGTAGAGAATAAGACAACATACTTAGTACACTCTCAATACTCGTAAAAATAATAATAAAAATGCACATCAAACTGTATTTGATCCCTGCGTGTTCTATGCACTCTAAAATATTGCTTATTTGCGATGTAACTAAATGTGTGTGTGTTCCTGCGTGCATGCAGCTGTTTCAGGTCTCTTCTGCCAACGAGTGGAAGACGATCAAAGTGAGCGACATGTTTGAAGAGAGCGATGAAGAGGTGTTCGTCAAGTGCAGCACCTGGACGGCTGACGGCAAACGCATCATATGTGCAGCCAGGAACGCTGCTCTGGTGAGCTATTGTGAACATCTTTATATTTTAATGAGTGGACTAGATGCTGCTGTTTGATGTGTATGGGGTATTTGAAAGATAAGATAAGATAAGATTAAATACATTATTAAAAAGTAAAATATATACAATATATTGACCGTGTAAGATATAAATCTGTAGACTATCTGTCAAATAAACACTATAATAGGCCAAATTATGGCTAACAAGTAGCATATTAATTACATTAAGTCTGCAAAGAATAGCATCTTAAATTAAATATGAATGTCAAAGTGTGAAGGCACTTTATACAGATGGATGAAGAACGGTTTTGAAAGTAAAATATGTCTAAGTTGTAATAGTGATGTTGTAAATGATTTGGACGATGATCTATCTTGTCGTACATTCAAGATTCTAAAACTTTATTGCCACATGCACAACAGCTACAGCGTAGTTTTTGCAATGGAAATCTTAAGGCTCCTCCAACAATGCAACAATGATATACCTCAGACATAACACAATACAAATAGTGCAAGAAGAAACAGGAATAGAATTAAAATAGTGCAGGAAATGGTGAATTCTGAATGATATATAAATGTGTGAGCTCTAAACAGATTTATAAACATCCACTATCCTCTCTAACAAATGTAGACGTAGAGGACAGCCTCATCAGTTTTGTCTCGGCTTTAAAGATGAAAATGCAACATGGAAGGTGTTCTCTTTGTCCTCCCTGCCCTTTATCTCAGTGTGTCTTTTTATTGAGGGAGACAGGGAAGAGAGGCTGTTTGTCACGTTGTCTTCCAGAGAGTCTAAGGTGTGTGTGACCTGGTTTTTAAATGCGAGCAGCCCCTCCCCTGCAGTCCCCTGCAGCCCCCCCCCCCCCCCCTGCCGAGCTTTCCAAAATCAGTCAGTCTTGTCCTGCAATCAGACTGTCTGTGTCCTCTACGTCTACATTTGATAGTATTCTGGGAAACATCCCAGCAGAGACGTCTGAGTTTGTTCCTCTGACTTTCAGCAGAGGAACACAAGACTTTATATGGAAGATCACTGCAAATAACCTAATAACCTCAAACATGTTTGAGGTTATTAGGAAACATGTTTCCAACAATGGCCGATATGTATGGAAATGTATTATCCAAAAGAATAAAATTGTTGCTTTTTAAATAAGTTGTGAAGGTAGCCCCTGCCAAGTAGAGTCTGATGTGTTTTTGTGGCTGAGTTTCAGGTGTTTGACGTGGAGACATCAGACATGTTGTTGGAGATCAAAACCAATCGTCTGAGCACGGTGCAGTTCTGTCACGCCTGTCCTACCAGCAACCTGCTGGCTATCGCCTTCTCCAACTACGCTGTGGAGGTAACAGTGCAGATTACATACAAACAAACTGTATATTATAGTCTTATTTATGATCAAATATGTCAAAAACATGAATAGATCCTGTTTTAGAGCAGCGTTTTCAACCTTTTTTGAGCCACGGTACATTTTATACATAAAAAAAATCCCACGGCACAACAACAACCAAAAAAGTTACTAAATTACACATTTGAGCCTAATACAGCATATATATAAAAATGGTGATTAAATGACAAGTCCCTCAATCTGGCTCAATCAGCTCTCTTTGTGGTTTTTCTCATAGTTAACCGTTTCTCAGTTTGTTAGCGCAGGCGAACAAAATAGTCTCTGTTCTTGTTTTGAAGTGACAGGTGTTTCATTTGGAGATGAAGTTTGCCCTTGCTTGGGACCATGGCACTGTTGGATTGTATTTGCAGCAACTAAATAATATTCTTTTGGACCGACTGAGTGAAATTGGACAATTCTCACCACACACCTCGCGATCTTTTACAGCACCATGGTGTGCCACGGCAGATTTGTACTTTTATTATGTTGAAAAATACATGTATGAATTGTCTTTAAAGCATTCTTTCCTCTATGTCCAATTGTTCTGCATCTGTTTCTGCATTGTTACTGCACTGATGTGTCTTAAGCTAATATTTGACCAGTGTGTCTTCCAGCTGTGGGACCTGGAGAGCAATAATAAGGTGGCAGACTGCAGCGGTCACCTGAGCTGGGTGCAACGCGTGGAGTTTTCTCCTGACGGCTCCCAGCTGCTCTCCTGCTCCGACGACCAGACTGTCAGGGTGAGGCTGACTCAGCGTGTGTGTTGCTCTGTGTGTGTGTCTGCATCAGTGTGTGTGTCTGCATCTGTGTGTGTGTCTGCATCAGTGTGTGTGTCTGCATCAGTGTGTGTGTCTGCATCAGTGTGTGTGTCTGCATCTGTGTGTGTGTCTGCATCAGTGTGTGTGTCTGCATCAGTGTGTGTGTCTGCATCAGTGTGTGTGTCTGCATCAGTGTGTGTGTCTGCATCAGTGTGTGTGTCTGCATCAGTGTGTGTGGTGTGTGTGTCTGCATCAGTGTGTGTGTCTGCGTCAGTGTGTCTGCTTGCTCTGATACTGTCAGTATTCTTCTAATTACTGCTTGTGAAATCAAAACAATGCCAACACAGAACATGACAAGTTCAGTAATCCCCCTCCGCCTGCTGTTAGGTTTCAGCTCAGGAGTTATGTGTCCAAAAATCTAACTTTATTTTCTACGAACGAAAGCATTGTATTAGGAACTGTTTTAGGTCAGAATATAAATAAAGAATATAAAAGGATGTGTTATAAAGGAAACTGGAGTTCGATGCAGCTGTTGTCTTGACTCGCTTCAGGCTTTTGTCTCTGTTATTGAGGTTATGTAAACTGTTAGCTGATTTATGCTGACTCATTGCTCCCTTGAACATGCAGTATTGGCCATAAACAAGCTGTACAATTAAGTCTTATATTAAATCTTTATTTGCAGATGAACCGTTATGAATGGCTGTAACACATATTGTTGTTTGAAGGCGGTTGAAAAAAATGAGATAAAAGGTATTTTGATGCAAATGAAAGCTGTCAATACACGCCTTATCGATTTAAATGACAAACTTAAGATGTCAGAATATACAACTTAAGACTCTCTATTTTACCCAAATGTTAAGATTTTATTTTGGTGAAATTATTCTACAGTAAGCTGTATGTTCCGAATCAGTGTTATAAATGAGTCTTCTAAAAAAAAGCATAAATAATTGATTAAAAGACAAGTAATAATTGTTAAAAAAGTAAATCATCAATCATAGACAGGTGAGGAGAAACAATATAATAAAAAAATTGGGATAATAGCCCCCATCTAATCCTGTCAAACCCAATGAGGAAATTCAGTTTTACGGGCCATATACTGATGATTTATGTATTACCACAGACAGGTTATTCCCAGTTTGTCTCCACAGAAAAAGACCAAATATCAATAGGCAACGTCCCTGTCTATGAAAACACATTTTGGTGCCAAGATTTTCTCACCCAAGATGTTTTCCTCTGCATAAAAACAGCTTACAAAGTAGTGATTCAGGAGAACAACCACACCAACAGTGACTGCTGGCTTTATCTCTTCCAGTGTAAGTTAATATTAAGCCTGTTTCCTGTCTTGTGTTTATTGTAGTTATGGGAGACGAAGAAGGTGCACACCTCTTCAGCTGTCTGCCTGAAAAGAGACTCTGACGTTCTCTTCAACGATGAAGAAATCATCGTGTCAGCTGCAGACAACTGCAACAGACTGCAGGTGAGCCGGAGAAAATACAAAGAGACACTGAAGCAATGAATAATGGTTGGAGCCGGCATTTTGTTTTCTTTGGTTTTAAGTGAAGACAAGATTTACGGTACTACGATGTGCTTTCATCAGGTTTAGGTTAGGTTAAGGTTAGTTTATTGATATAGCACACTTCAGACACAAAGGCAAATCAAAGTGCTTTACATTGGCACTAACACATAATAATTAAAAACTAAATGTTTTTTCATAAAATATAAAAGAATAGTTAAAAAAATAGATATGGTAAATACAGATAATGCAGCAAAAAGTGCTGAAGTGCAATGATAAAGCATAGTTATATTATCTCTGTAAAAGCAGCATTAAAGTGATTTAAATAACCCAGGGTTGGGGCAGACCTCAGGTGTGGATGAATTTGGTTCTGACCCTGGGGACAATGCTTCTGTTGTCATAGAATGTGTGTGTGTTTCACTGTGTGTGTGTGTGTCAGGTGCGTGATGGCCGCACAGGGTCGGTTCTGTTCCAGTCGGAGGAGATGTCGTCGAGGATCCGCTGCACCTGCATGTGCAGACAGCCCTCTGCTGTGGCTCTGGGTCAGGAGGATGGCACTGTACAGGTAGAACACACTTACACCTACAGTACATCCTGAATGAGTTACACACAGTGGTAAAAAGGGACCAAAAACTTTCATTATGCTGAAGGATGCTGAAATGACAAGTCGATTCACCCACAGTAAAATGAACAACAACAATCTTTATCAAGCAAAAATGAACCACAATCAATAAGTGGTTTTAATTCTACATTATAAATTATATAGATGTTGTGCTCTTCTTTGATCCGAATCAGAAATGGTTTGCCCATATAAGGAATTTGTCTTGGTGATAAGGTGCATAACAAAAAAACTGTGCAAAAGTCAAGAGACATAATTATAAAATAGGACCTTTGCAGTAGAAAAGATAAAGAAATACATCAAAATATGTATCTGTTTTTAGGTTAAAAGAGTTGTACAGTTTCTGCAGGAATGTGCCAAATATTGAACAGGGGGTGTGAAAAATGAATGAATTCTTATTAATATATTACATAATATATATTATTATTATGTTTGGGTTATAGTGTTGATCAGGAAAAAAATTTAAATGTAAAACTTACCCTTGAACTGGAAAAATTACATTTTCACCATTGTGTGTAGGGCTGTGATTAATCTGCATTATTTTCATTAATAATTTTGCATACTGTGAGTTCAAATGAATTAATCACAATTTCACTTAAATTAGTGTGTGCATGCGTTTTACGAGTCCTCATGTGTGTGTCTCGATTCCTTGTGGCTGCCGGAGGTGTTTTTCAGACCATGTTGAGTCATGAGATCTGACATTAGCACTGTCACCCTTCTTATCCGTCCTGTCAGCTACATCAGGTCAGCTCACCCCCCCCTCTTTCATCTCCCTCTCCCTCCTCCTCTCTCTACCATCTCGCAGGTAAAAGGAAAGGCAGAGAGCCTTTCCTTTTACCTGCGATTTGTATTCTCTCCACTCCTGCTCTCACACATTTGACCATCTCTGTCACATAACTTGTTTTATTCCCTCTTTTGTTTTGTTTATGTCTCCTCCTCCTTTTGTTCCGCCTGTCCCTCAGCTCCCCTCCTTTTGGTGATACATTGTTGTGTTTGCAGACTGAGAATGAGTTCATAGTCTGCGATGTGGCAGGTGTGAGTTCTTTCGTGTGTGAATACACTTGTGTGTTGCTTTTTATGGACATATTGCACCAGTGAATGTCATCGGTGAAAGTTCCTGTCCTATATTAATAATACACACGGTCCCCTGAGATATGACCAGGCCAGTGTCCTACTACAGAGCAACACTAATTAATTTAAAGGTTTTGCAGGCTTATTGAACATAGGTGTTAATGATTTTTAATTACTCCTGACCCTAGAGATATAAGAGGAAAGGATTAGTAGAGATAAGGACTTAAAGAAGAACAGATGATTACTAATCTGAGGTCTTTAAAGTAGGAGAGGCTGGAAAAGAGCACTAAAGGAGAATGACATACTTTCAGTTGATGCACAACATGTATTTCAAAATCCTATCAGTTCTTTCTGTGATAAGCATTTCATTTTAACATAAATTGAAGCTGTTCATCCTATGATTTAAACCTACTACTTAATTTTGAAACATGTAGTGTTAAGAAAGTCAAAACAATTACCAAAATGTGTACAGGTTACCAAAAACGGTCAAATACTGAAAGCGGGTCTTGTATTTCTACTCAGATTTGATCTGACAGTTCATGATATTAGTCAGAACATTGCCCGTTTTAATTTTTTTTTTAATAAGGTAAAGTCCTTTTACAGTTGCTGACAATATTTGAATTTGAGAGGCTTCTTTTTTTACGTGAGGAATATAAAATTCTAGCAACTTCATTAATTGTAGGGAAAGCATCAAAAGATCATTTAATGAATCAAACATTATTTGTTTCCATTGTCATGGATTACGTCCTTTAAATACTTCCAAATGATTTTTCTTTCTGGTTTGAACATTCAATGTAAGCCCATTGAACATTATAGTTTGTGTTTCATACTTTATAAGTTACCTTTAACAGATTTATATACATTAAAGTGTTATTAATCTCCATGGAGTCCACACTGTTGTAGTCCTGTAAACAGCCACCAGAGGGAGCCTGGTGTCTGCTGCATGTGACCACTGCAGGAGAAGGCAATCATCCCCTTTCCCCTTATCTGAGTTATTTACAACCAGTTTACTGGAGGAGAAATGAGAAATAATTCAACATCTTCAGTGTCAGTGTGACCTACAATCTTTGTTCTGCTGATGGGAAGAATCTCTGACTTCTAAGATGTGCAGGCAAGGACAGAAAGTTACAGGACAGTGAGTTTCTTTGCCATGGAAAAGGTGCAACTGTGAGTGTGTGTGCGCCTGTGTGTGTGTGTGTGTGTGCGTGTATGTGTTCTGTGCCAGGGAGCTAGACTGACAGCTAGTGAGGTACTGAAGACAGTTTGCTGCAGGATCCTCCGACTTCTGACCTCCTTCAGAGGAGTGATGCTGGCTGTAGGGCTGAGCTCAGGCAGCGTGCAGGTATGGTAGGGAAAGAGTCATATCTGTATGTGTAAAATAACAAACATGTATAGTGTGTATTCATTTTTAAAATGTTCCTAATAACTGATATTGTCCAATCCTACAGATCAAGCCTCAACACGGACCTCTTTTATCAATTTTTCACGAGTTCTGCCACTTTTTAGCTACTTTTTTAAAGGTCACCTATTATGCAAAATCCACTTTTTCACGTCTTTTATACATCAACATGTCTGTGTAAAGAGATTCTGAAAGTTTCAGGAAAAAAGATTCACTCACTTTTTGTCCTGATCTAAAAGAAACCTGTCTGAAAATGGGCTGATCAGATTTTGGCCACTTTATGATGTCATAACGATTTTTTTGGCTTGTGTAACCATTAGCCAAAAACCCCCCACCTTATCACCTGAATCTCCTCCTAGAGCACCATTGTGTTCTTTTTAACCAAATATCTCTCAGAGGGGCGTGGGGAGGGGCTCCTTATTTTCATCTAAAGTAACAGACAGAGAATCAGCTCTTTTGAAACAGGGCTGAAACAGAGGGGATTATGGGATGCTGCAATGATCTGATTGGTGTTTCGAGCCAAACACTTCAGAGACATGTTTTGTATATATCTGAGACCTACTGTATAATATATTGATGAAAAACAGTATAATAGGGGACCTTTAACACACTTGGTAGTAGTAATCAAAAACAACTAATCCCCATCTTTCGTTCTTTATATCTTTACATTATCCTGCACCATCACAGGACATCTTGAGCAGTATGTGTGAATCTCTCAGGCTTTGAAACGTCTCTCAGTACATGGAGCTTGACAAACATGGCCGCCGTGCCCCAGGCTTGTTCCGCTCAGACATTACATCCCTCTCCTCTGAGATGTTAATATTTTAGTGGCTGGCAAAATCCCAAGCATTACTTCTCTGTTGTACTTTCAAAACTACAGGTGCCGTGCGGAACACAATGTTGTGCGTCCTGGTCCTTACATGTCATTTCTGAGCTTTATTTCCTGTTTTGTTAGAAAGTTGCAGCTGTAGCTACATTTGAGTATTTTTTGTTATCAAATGATGGATTTATATTGAGGTTAATTAGAAAAATGGAAGTGCTGAAAAATATTTTATAATCTATACCCATGTTTCACCTCATTATACCTTAATTAGCCTTCTTTGTGCTAGTCATTGATAGGTTCATTTCAGTGGTAAATATAGCGATTCAGCTTCTCCAACAGTTATGTGTTGCTGTCAGTGAGTTGGGTAGAAAACAAACTTTTTTCTTGCAGCTATCCCAAGATTTTTCTTCTTTTGATCATCAAAGCTGTTTTGTTCTGACTCCCTGAGTAATGTCTGCAGGGCACACCCCCCACACCCCCAGACAGGACTCAGGCTCACGCTGAGAGCTCAAACCTTCCCCTAAACTCTACTCTGTTTTTGATGTGCTTATCGCCATCAGGCCAGCAGCAGCACTTCAACTCTCACTACTGCAAAATGTAACTTTGTGTCGACATTTTTGGTAAAGTTTCAGGATTTCATTCCTCCCTGAGTCTCTTTTGGCAAACATAAATATTCTAGACACTGTGTGTGAACTTTGTGTGACTTCTTGGTACAGTAAATAATATCTCAGTGTATGGTATTTACATTTTTTGGGCCAAGAGGTATCTTTACACACAAGCATACCCATACTATAAAGTGTTTTGTAGCCACACCAGGGGTCAACACAACACTAACATATCTATGCAATATATACTATCTATAAAGATTTAGTTTGCTATGATATTTTGTATAAATGTTGATGCTCCCAAAAAGATGAAACCCACAGACTTTCTTTATCTCCTTACTTTTATGCCTTCATGAAATTCACATCTTTTCTCTTTTGTAAAGTATCCCTAAAATTGAATCAGCTGATGGCAAATCAATTGGGTACACAGAGCTCACGCCATTATTTGGTCAACATTTCATTTTATAATTTAAAAAAAAAGACCAAAATATCTGCCAAACAAATGACTTAATGATCAACCATAGCTTGCCTTTGTGTTAATTAGCATATGTTAGCATGTTATCAAGATAAAATAAGATAAGATATGAATCCCAAAGTTAAATTCAGGTGTTATAGCAGCAACAATATAAGAGGCAAACACATGAGAATACACACAAAGATAATAAGAACAATAATAACAAATAATACGAAAATAAAATAAGAGAAAAACATGTAGGAACAGTGTGAATAGAAATAACTAAAATAACATGAGTTCATCTCTGATCAGGGGAATGTACCTGCACCTGTATCTATCACACTGAATTCATTTGGTGAACATGTCAAACATTATATCAGCGTGTTAGCATGCTGATGTTAACATTTGAATCAAAGCCTCACAGATGACTGTTACCTCTTGTCCCTTCCTCCAGGTCTTGGAGGTGCCCTCTGGGAGGCTCCTGGCCACTCTGCTGGGACACACCAAGACGGTGCTGCACTGCCGCTTCAGCCCGGACGGCCAGACCCTCATCACATCCTCCGAGGACACCACCATCAGGGTGAGCTGGGAAATGTATTTATCTTATTCCCAAATCAGCATCAGCTTTATTGCCAAGTATGTTTTCACAAACAAGTGATTTGCCTTGGTGTATATGGTGCATAAACACAGTTGAAGAAGATACATTGTAAGAAATACACCCCAAATAAAAAAAGTTATACAAAAATAAGTCAAACTATTATAACATTACAATTATTTACATTTAATGTATACAGTAGATATACCAAAAAACAACGTGCAGTATATTATGAGAACATACTCATAATATGTAGTATTGTTATGAAAAGTTGAAAGCAGTGCAGATATTTAGAGAGGTAGCTTGTGTGCAAATGTGCAACATATTCGGAAGGTTGTGCAGAACTGGCAATATAAATGAAATAAATAAAAACTGGGATCAAATCTAAACTCCTCTCCTCCACCAGTTACTCCTTCCTCTCGCTTCCTGCTTGGTTTTTCCGTTTCCTCCCATCCATCACCCTCACCCTCTTTCCTTCCCTAATTCATGGCATGTTCTTTCACCTCCTCCCCCATCCATCATCACCTTGAGTAAAACTGCCTACTCTGCTGAATCACTCCCCTCAGTGCTCTGTGGTGCCTTCACTTCCCTCTACCTGTTACACTGCTCTGCCTCTTCCTCTCTTTGGTCTCCTCTCCTTCCTTCCTTCCTCTCTCTCTCTCAACGGCTCTTTATCTCCCTCCCTCTCCCATGTTGCCCGTGTGCTTCTATCAGTGTTTGTGTGTGAGCATATGTGTGTGTTTCTGGCCGTTATGGTCTGTCAACCCCCACTGTTCATGCTCTGTTGCCCATTTTCTCCCTCCTCCTCCTCCTCCTCCTCCTCCTCCTCCTCCGTCTTCTTCATCTTTCCTTTTTGCTGACAGACCTGTCCACTGCAGCACTTGTTCCGTATTCATGCGGCTGCTGCCTTTGCCATCTCTATTCTCGCTCCGTCCACCTCTTATTCAGAAGCTATCCAGATTCATGCTGTTTGACATCAGCTAGGAAACGGGAGTGTGTATTTAGATGTTAATGCAGACGCAGAGTGAATGTAAAGAGATCCAGATGACCGTGATGTTAGCCGGTGATGGATTCTAACCTTTGGGCCGGTGACAGATTCTATTCAGAAGGAGGAAAGAGGCAGAATTGCACACAAGGGCGTGATTGATAAGATGATGAGGGCGATTCTAAGTGTTCTGCCCCCATCTCTGAGCTCCGTTCTTTTTTGCTTATTAACCTGCGTGTCATAAAATCAGAGATGTGAAGATACTTCACGGATGCATTAGCACACGGAGCACACCTAAGCAGGGCAGACAGATCATTTCAAACTTGACACCAATTGAAACAGAAACGGCCTTTAATTTGAGTTATTTTCATTACTTTTATTTGGGAGATTGTTATTGAGAAGACTGGGAGTTCATCTTGGTTCCTAATGAAGATTTCTGCATATACACTGTACCTGTTATTTAAATGTATGTTAATGCATCAAATTGGTATTTAAAGGAACATTTATTCTCTAATTGTGTTTATTCGGACCTCCACAGTAACGTTTTGGGAAATAAAAAAAATACCCAATGGACATAATTATGAGACGAGGGTTTGAGAAAAATACCAAAATGTTCCCTCAGTAGCCCAAGCTTTTAAAATCAATAGTCGTCAGACCTCTCACCTTCGAATGAACTTTTAAAACAACAAGTTTAATCTTAAAATAACTATACTTAGATTCTGTAAAAGTTCTATCCAATACAGAGACTTTTAACGTGAATTTTCAAACTTAGCCCTCACAGAGGTAAATGGATGTCATACATCATCAGAGGAAGTGGCCTAGGGAAAGAAATGCAAGGTAACAACCAATGCTGTGAGGAACTGGACAGCACAGACTTTCTCATCTGGAAGAAGTTGGTAGACAGAAGTGTCTCCTGTTAGAATTCTATGGATTGTGGGTAATTTACCCAAGAAAGTCAAAATCTCTGAGTCTGTTAGTGGGGGAAATGTGTTTAAGTTAATAGCACCAATGTTAGAAGTATTCTTTAAAGTCTCTTTTTCCTCCTGCAGGTGTGGAGGTGGCAGTCTGGGGAGTGCAAAGTCCTGCAGGGTCACAAGGAGCAGGTGAGATGTTTCTCTCTGCTCTCCACCTTTCCCTCCGACACCAGACTGCTGTCCTGGTCCTACGACGGCACTGTGAAGGTAAAGCTCATACACACACACACACACGTATATATATTATTTTACAGCTGCAGAAAATAAAATCCAAAATAACCCCCCTCTTTCTCCTGCTCACTGTAAGATGTGGGACACAGAGGGGGGGGAGAAGCTGCAGGACATCGAGGCCCACCGGGGAGCCATCCTGTCCTGCCACGCCTCTCCAGACGGGAGCCTCTTCGCCACCACTTCAGCTGACAAGACTGCTAAGGTCCAACACTCAAACACACACCCATGGGATGAGACATATCTGTTTGCGCCGGTGCCAACAACGTGACCTATTACACATCTGCGTCTCCCCCTGAAGCCCCCCTTCCCAACTCATTACTTACAGCACATGCACAGGGACGCGCTGCTGCGGGCGATATCTGAGGCTGCGTTTCTCTCCACTAGGGAGGGGGCGGTCCTTACATAGTAGCGAGCACCAGATGGCCCGGGGCCTGGTGAGTTAGCGGCAGGTCCTCCTACACCCACGTTCAGTGATCGTTTAGTCTGGCCTGCATCAGACCCACTTCCATGTCTGGATGTATTTCTTTGCCAGTTTAGCAACACTGCTGCGCTCTGACTTTGCTCTGACTTTGAATGACTCAGTGGGCTAGAGATGTCTTTTTTAAACTTTCCCCAAGCTACTCTCGTACCTTTCTTTTTCATCATCCACACAAAACGATAGGCAAGGCAAGTTTATTTATATAGCACCTTTCAACACAAGGCAATTAAAGGGCTTTACAACAATGAAAAACATTAAGAGCATTAGGGAAATCAGCGGAATCACATTATAAAATGTAATTCAGAAACAGTCAGTAAAAAGCAAAGGGAATAAAATAAACATGAAACAAGCTAATATAGAATAAGACAGGTCTTAAATACACGAATAACAGTTACAGTGCAATGTGAGATAAGAATAGTTCAATTCAAACCTGCAGGATTCTGGGAGATTTTTCCAGATATTGGGAGCATAATCACTGAACGATGCTTCTCCATGTTTAGTAAAGTAGCAGGAGATCAGGAACATATTTCCTTCCCCTAAACCATTCAGTGCTTTATAAACCCAGCATGTATTTTGACAAAGAAGCCAGTGTAAAGACCTCAGGACTGGAATGATAGCACAGTAAATGTTGAACTGTACTGAAACTCTCTTTTTCTCTCTTTTTTCTCACCATTCGTTTTCTTTGATCATGCTAACAGCTAGATTTAAGCTTATCCGTCCAATATTCAACCACACATAACAACTTTCCCTTCCTGAACGTCCAGTATTCAAAACAATCCAAAGTCGCTTCCCTTTCATTCGTCAGGGCGCTTGAGTGTAGAGCACTGTCCACCGAGTTTCACACGGGAATTTGGATTTGGTGGACACTTCCTGTAGCGAGCAGCCACTGCCAGCCAACCTGGCTTCTGTCAGAGGATGGTAGTAGTGACAGAGAATGTGTGTTTATGGATTGGCAAAGGTGTGTGTGTGTGTGTGTGTGTGTGTGTGTGTGTGTGTGTGGTGTGTGTGTGTGTGGTGTGTGTGTGTGATGTGTGTGGTGTGTGTGTGTGTGTGTGTGTGTGTGTGTGTTGTGTGTGTGTGTGTGTGTGTGTGTGTGTGTGTGTGTGTGTGTGTGTGTGTGTGTGTGTGTGTGTGTGTGTGTGTGTGTGTGTGTGTGTGTGTGTGTGTGTGTGTGATGTGGTGTGTGTGTGTGTGTGTGTGTGTGTGTGTGTGTGGTGTGTGTGTGTGTGTGTGTGTGTGTGTGTGTGTGTGTTGTGTGTGTGTGTGTGTGTGTGTGTGTGTGTGTGTGTGTGTGTGTGTGTGTGTGTGTGTGTGTGTGTGTGTGTGTGTGTGTGTGTGTGTGTGTGTGTGTGGGAGATGCCAGTCACAGACTCAGTGCTCTCCAGACCGAGTAGGGCATCAGTAGCTCACACAAACATAGAGTCCCTGCTCTCTATTGATCCAGAGGTCAAACCTAAAGCGAGTGTCTTTGTTGAGCACTACAAAAAGATGGAGGCTTCTCTGTCCGTTCCTTTTCCTCCACCTCTATTTCTCTGCTTCCTCTTCTCCTTTCTTTCCCTACTGACCTTCACATGAATGGTACTTTGTGTGCAGACAGAGTTAGCCCGCTGCCAAATGAAGGGTCTAATTATGAGCTGTGTTATTTTCTGTGCGGCACAGAATGTGACCAGGGTCAGGAAGGAACGCAGAGAGAGAGTGGATGAGGAAGAAAGGAGGAATATAGAGAGACACAGAAAACTAAGAAGGGAATTCAAAAGAAAGTGAGAGACAGAAAACAACAGTGAGAAAGCACTCATTAACAGTTTCATTATTGTGATGCAGCGTTCTAGCAACAGTAACTCCAATTTCGCACAAATATTTGTCTTCATAAGATTTTTTAATTAGTGATGACTGGTGAGTACAGAAATACAACATATTATTATCAAGATTCAAAGGCGTTATTGTCATATGGCAATGGAAATCCTCCAACAACAACATAAATATATATATATTAGACATAAAATAATTAAACAAATACAAAATAATGAAAGAAAAAGATTGACTAAGAATAATGTGAAAGTATTGCAAGAGAAGTATACTATATACATGTAAAATAGAATAATATGAGCTGAAAATATAATTTAAAATAAAATACTGTACACTTAAATAAAACACAGCTTATTGTAATAATATGTAAATATGTGAGATGCAAACAGGTGAATGGTATGAAGTTGTGAAGGCAGTTATTCCCCGGTCAACACTGCTGTCTTCATTTATATAATCAGATTTAACCAACAGTATAAATAACTCAAAGACAACAGAAACAGTTATTTGAGTCGTCTTCTAAATGCCTTCCTCTTAAAGGTAGGGTGTTAAGTTTGAGAAACCAGCTCGAGTGCGCTAGAATTTGAAAATACACAACCGGAGAAAATCTGCCACTTCCTTATAGAGCCCCTCCTCCAACACACACGAACGCGCACATGACCAATGAGGGCACGAGATAAGTTTGTGCACAGATGGAAGGCTGACAGGCAGGTAGGCCATCCAGTTATTTTAGCCCGGCCGGCTAAAATGATTGGTCGTGCTTTTTACAGTACTACGGCTTCCACAGATGACATTTTTTTATGGATTTTTTGTCAAAGCACTTAAGATATTCATTGCTATCGGGATGTTAAGAGCATTCCATGGAATATAACAAAAAGTGTATCTCGAGCCGGTTTCTCAAACTTACCTACCCTACCTTTAAATAAGAAATGTTTAGGCTAATATTGCACTATTGCAATGTGAAAAAGGCCGATTTTTACACTAACCCAAGTCATAATGTATACATTGTAATTTTTAGTTGTTTTATTTGATTTATTTCTTCTTTTCAGTCTCCATAATGCTTTATTTTATCCTCCCAGTTGTGGCACTGTGAGTCGTGGCAGTGCGTCCACACGCTGAGCGGCCACCAGGACTGTGTCCGGAGCTGCCGGTTCTCCTGGGACAGCCAGCGCCTCGCCACGGGAGACGACAACGGAGAGATTCGGGTGCGTGTTCCGACGGTTCATTATTTCCTTAACCTTCGCATTTCTCACTAAGGGTTGCCGATCGAGGAATTCAGGTTCATTAGCGAGCTGATTCGGCTGTCAGTGTCTAAGTAAAAGAAAGTGTAGAAAATGGGCAGCAGAACCTTTTAGAGGACAGTAAGGTCACTTGCACTGAAAAAACTGAAAGGTTGACTTTAAATAAATGTATTACGTCAACAGATTTCACATTTAAGCTTGCCGAAAGTAATATTAAGTGCTTTTTATTGCTTTCAATACACAGTTATGTGAAATCTGTTGACGTTATACATGCCTCAGGATACACACGTGAGTTCAAACACACGTTGCCCGTTGCAAAACATCCAATTTGCCGTGCAACATACAAAAACTCAATTAGAGCAGTCGACATGTCTTCCAGAGATCTGCCCGTAATTACAACCCATCACTCATTTAGAGAAAGTGCTTACTAATGCATCATGATTGCTGCAGTGTGCACAGAAGAGGGCGAGATGAAAGGAAGGAGGCAGGGCTCCTCCTC
Source organism: Trematomus bernacchii (assembly GCF_902827165.1). Classification (NCBI taxonomy): domain Eukaryota; kingdom Metazoa; phylum Chordata; class Actinopteri; order Perciformes; family Nototheniidae; genus Trematomus; species Trematomus bernacchii. The sequence goes on from NW_022987641.1 coordinate 3,878,291, forward strand.
CTCCGCCTGGGGAGCGAGAGATTGAGGAGGTGCAGGTTGTGTGAGGAAGTCTGGATGAAGAGAGCAGGAAGAGGAGGAGATGCCTGACAGTGGGAGGTGAAGGAGAGAGGACTCCGGCTGCCAAACATGGACCCAAGAGGCTTCGGAAATCTGCAGTAAATGAAAAGTTTGGCTGTGTGAGAGGAAGAGAGGAAGATTCTTCATCCCGCAGCCAGCGAGGGGTTAACGCCCTGTGGTGGCCTCCGCTGCTCTGCCCCATTATCCAGAAATGGACGACTCCATCATATCCAATTACATAAAGCACACTGAAATCTAGCCCCTGTTTCTATGGAAACAAATGTGAGTCATTCAGCACAAAAAGCATGCCAAGTGTTAAATATAGCTGTACGTGTGATGTGTCATTGTCAAATGGACATGGCATGTGACCAGTTGCATAACAGCTGCAATCGACATGATGTGACGCTACAGTGATCAAACCATCGTTTCATTATTATGTAGGGCGTCACGGGTAGATTAACTCTGTATAGCACCCTGTGAATCCTTTTCATTTCTCGCTTTATTGAGTTTGAAGCTTCGTCTTGACCTTTAGAGACTTGTCAAAAAAATTTTTAGATCTTCATAAAATATGGCTTTTACTTGTTATCACGTGACCTGACAGACATAGACATAAGCTAGCATAAATCCAAAGAAATGTAATTATCCCTTGTAATGAAATTGATGTAGGTGCCGTCTTGTGTGTTTTAACCCTCCGGTATCACTCTGGACATTTTTGTCCTGAATGGCTAATTAGGTTAGTACATTTTAAATCTGACTCTTTTTTTAAAAAGCCAGCCCCCAGATATGTATTATATGGAAAATAACTAATTTTCTCAGTTTTTCTCATTAAAAACAACAGTGATTTCATGTTTTCAAAATGGAATTTAAAGGGTTAAAATCCTGAAAATGATTAAAGATTTTGTATTTTTGATTAGGACTGAAGTTGCTTTACAGATTGAACCAAAAAAAGGTGGTGGAAAAAATATTTTAAGATTATGTTTTTAGCAGTGGACATTTTTGTCCCGAAATGACTAATTAGGGTAGTCAATTTGAATGATACCGGAGTATTGCATCTTTGTTGTTTATAAGTGACATGTATTTGATGCTTGGTGTATAATGTCCACCACAGCTCTGGAGTGTCAAAGACGGCTCTCTGCTGAGGATCTGTTCCCGGGACGGTAAGGACGCCATGGACTCTCTGCACGGAGGCTGGGTGACCGACCTGCACTTCTCCCCTGACAACTCTCTACTGGTCTCCACTGGCGGATACATCAAGGTACGTGAACTTTGCATTCAGACACTTCTTTTGGGAAGTGGAGGTGGAGTTTGTAGGCAGATGTGTGGTGACTATCGCCACTCAATATCACCATGGATCGATACTGTGATATACACGTGCGCTCTCCAATTTACGACCACGACACTCTTGTTATTAATACCATTTATTAAACCCCAAAACAGCGTGTGTTTGCAACACGGTCGAAAACGGTTTGCTCACACAGACTCAATCACCCGCACCTGTGCCGGTGAGGTCAGCTAAATACCCTGTGCCCAATTGCGTCATCCAATGCTCACAAAAACATACAAATGGGCAAAACAATATGTATTACATTTGTTGTAAATGTAGGTCATTTGCGATGTTATGCCTTCATTAGAATAGCAACAAGCAGATGAAAGAAAAGAAAATGGTAAGAGAGATAGGAGATAATATGAAGCCTGTACATTTTGATTATTGCAAATACAATTTACATTTTGGTTACAATTGCTTTTTAAATTTTGTGTGTGAAACTCTTTCTCGAGATCATTTCAGAAATGGCTCCCATCCAGGTTTGATGACCCCTAGACAAGCAGGGTGCAAACAAATATATCATCTTTTTAACGGCACCTAGAAACGTTTTTTCACTATTCACCAACATCTGGTATTAAATGGCAAAACTAAAACTACTATTTAACAACGACCTCTCAGTTTACGACTGTATTGTATCTACTCCACCAGCATGTTAGCACCGCATTAGGAAACAGACTGGAAGTTGGCACCTAAACACTCCGTGTGCCTCTTCCTGCCCACGCTTAAACTTGAGTATATACTGTACACATAAAGTCACCTCTGCAGAGTTATGCAGCAGAATTCACTCGGCATGCCTTTTGCTTTTTCAACAATATATCCTTGTGTATGTGAGAGGGAGAATTAGTCATTGTGATTTATTGTAGAAACAACAGAAAAATGCCCCCAGCATGAACCATTGTTACTTTATATAGAGAAGCAATGCAGTGGGGCAGGTTTACATAAAAACACTCAATACCTGAGGGAGTCATATCGATGCCTCTTTGTGACGTGACCAGTATTGTGTGTGTGTGCAGCTCTTTCTTTCTGCCTTTTACTTTTACAGGATATGGGGTCACAGAGCGGACGGTCTCAGCTGAGCTCTGATTGGCTATTTGCTGGGCAATGATATAATCCTCGAGGGAGAGCAGTTTGATCGATGAGGCTTTATATCTCAGATTACTCCTGATGGTGTGTGTGTGTGTGTGTGTGTGTGTGTGTGTGTGTGTGTGTGTGTGTGTGTGTGTGTGTGTGTGTGTGTGTGTGTGTGTGTGTGTGTGTGTGTGTGTGTGTGTGTGTGTGTGTGTGTGTGTGTGTGTGTGTGTGTGTGTGTGTGTGTGTGTGTGTGTGGTGTGTGTGTGTGTGTGTGTGTGTGTGTGTGTGTGTGTGTGTGTGTGTGTGTGTGTGTGGTGTGTGTGTGTGTGTGTGTGTGTGTGTGTGTGTGTGTGTGTGTGTGTGTGTGTGTGTGTGTGTGTGTGTGTGTGTGTGTGTGTGTGTGTGTGTGTGTGTGTGTGTGTGTGTGTGTGTGTGTGTGTGTGTGTGTGTGTGTGTGTGTGTGTGTGTGTGTGTGTGTGTGTGTGTGTGTGTGTGTGTGTGTGTGTGTGTGTGTGTGTGTGTGTGTGTGTGTGTGTGTGTGTGTGTGTGGAGAGATGTTGAAGGCAGTGGTTCAGCTTTTTATAGACAGATAGCCAACAACACAGCAGATTCATGTTGTCATGATCATAAAGCCTGGAAACAAGCTGGAACATAATGAGAGTAGTTTGTTAACTTTATTCTGTTTTAAATATATATATTTTATAGGATAAAGCAAAACTCTACATAGCTTCATAAAACCCATACATGTTCTGAGTTACACATGCAGAGAAAACGCCCCCTGTAGGCTCTTAAAAAGAAAGATGAGGTGATATAAAGAACACTAGACAAAATAGCATGACATCATATGTGAGAGAAGAGACTTTAAGGTTTGAATGTACTGTAAAAAAAGTATTTTGAGCTCAAATATTTCATGAAACCTCAAGGAATAGGTCAACATTTGAGGAAATGGTTGCTTTTTGTTGAGAGTTAGGTGTACCCTAAATATACATTTAGACTCTTAAGTTAGTTAGTTAGTTAATTCAACATCTACAAGGGAGACCTTATCTTATTTTTCCAAAGTTAATTGATTAGATAGTATTTAGAAAATTGAGACAAATGATTACATGTGGTGTTTCCCCTCTGCTTTGCTTTTTACCACAGCTTTTATTTTTTCCGTGAATGCAATATCCCAGGAACGGCTTTAGGGAATTTTTCACATTTGGCAAATAGTTCAAGTGTGAGTCAAGGAAGAACTGATAAGAATTCGGTCAAGGTCACTCACAAAATTAGTTTCTGGCAATAACTCAAGAATTCACACTTCAGTCTAAATAATGAGGTGATGACATTTTGGACAGAAATGGATGTAAAGAGCAACTTGACCGGTTGGAGTAAGTCTATATGCAGTTATATTACAGAATGGGAACTGTTTTACCCTTCTTTCTTTTTTTACTTTAACAGACTTCAAACCAAGCTGTTCTTAACATTAAACTCCACTCAGACCAAATGATTTGTTTATCAGTAAACTTCACAGACGGGGCTGCTCATCAGCCTCTCACATCACCATGACAGTCATAATTACTCTGGGAATCGGCTAAGAGATCACTCCATTACTCTATTTCACAGAGTTTTTGCTCGCTCTCTTATCTCCAGCGAGGCGTGTTGACTTGATGGATCAGCGTGGGGGTGTGAGGAGCAGAGATGGATTATTATGGCTGCCTGTCTTAAAGGGTGATCCCCCCCCCAGAGCCGCGAGCTTTGATTGATGAATCGTACCGTGTGTCGGCCGGACAACCATGAGAGGCCGTTCTGTCCTTCACTGTAATTACCATGACAACCTCTCATGACAGATATTACGGCTTGCAGAGTGAGGGAGGGGGATAATAATCTAACTGTCTATCTGCTTTTAATGATTATCGCCTGGGCCATGATACAGCAAATGTCTCGAAGCTAAATCTTGGCCATTAGACTCGGGCACAGAACTTTAAACAGACGTGTTGATTAGTAAGTTAATATAAAAAATCCCTGCTCATCCCATAGCTGTTCCTTGTGTCTGAGTTGTTGGGTTGACAATGAAAAGGAAATGGTGTTCATGAAGCAGTGTGATCAAATCAAATATTTACTGAGGTCTTCATCGAACCGTTCCAATTATTTCTTCTTGGAGAAAGGCTCAGCAATCATCTGGACTTCCTCACAGGGGTATTTGGTTTGTGTTTATCCTCAGCTGGTGTAAGAGAGAGATTTCATTATGGAGGATTAGTTGGATTGTGTTAAATGTGCATTTGGATCATAGACTGATTGCTATTGACGTTTGGCTTGAATTCCATGAAAGCTCTGAACAATGGCTTTGCTGAGCGCTACACACTTTTTCTTCTTCTTGGGAAGTAGAAACTAGTGGTTAGGAATGCATTTCCACCACATAATCTGATCAATTATACTTAATGTGGATATACAGTATAGCATCTTTATCATATGAACAAAGCTGCTGTGGACCTCATATTTCTGCCGATGTGCAGTAGCATTCACAGACGGGATGAAAGATATTCATGTAGCAAATAAGATCTGTTGTTGTGCTTCTGCTTCCAAGACTTGAACTAAAGAGGCCCTTTGTAGTGTGTTATATAGATTTGAGTGCATGTAAATGGTCTGAAAAGGCTAAAATCCCAACGTTCACCACACTGGGAGTTTCTCTCCCATAACTTCACGTCAAATCTTTTGGTTTTCCAAAGCTCCAATGGATTCTTTGCATACAGTATACAGAAGAAAAATTGTGGCAATCTGTTTTAGGGACGTCTAATCTTTTGGTTTTCCCTTGTTTTCCACTTATCAGTACATTTAGATTTACAATGTGTCAAAAGATTATGAATATTGAAAAGTTCTTATCCATAACAACATCTGAGACATCTCAGTGTCATATCAAATAAAAAAATTAAAAGCTTGAAAAATATTCTAAAATGTTGATATTCTATTTGTTCCTATATGGTTGGAGAGATGCTATGTTAAATATGTTCTACGTGAGATGGAGGATTCCCACATTATATAGCACAAATCAACAATAGCATGTAGCTCTAAGTGCCAATGGATTGTTTTGCATATACATAAGACAAATAAATAAGAATAAAGACAATTGTGGCAATCTGTTTATTTGCAATTACCTGCAAAATTAAAATAATCTGTATTATATGTTAACATTAAAACACCCCTTAAGCATTGTTTGTGTAATGACTGCAATCATGATTGTATTGATTGCCATCTAGATCCATTGAAATGGCTCCATTTCCTTGGAATACACCATTCAGAAAAGGCATCTACAGCTTTCCTTGCAATAGTATATTTGAAGTACCCACAAATCTTCACAGCTGTGACTGTGTTCTCTAAATAATCAGCTTGGGGAACAAAAACAAAACAGAAGAGAGCAGAGGAGGCACGTTGAGCATGTTATTCTCAACGTGATGTGATTCAGTTTCAGCGATCAGATGCTCTCTCGCAGCTCTGAACATCTGAAGCCTTTCTTCAGAATGAGTCAGTGTGCGGCTGCTGAACAGGATGATGATGTTATCGGTGGCGTAAGAGCAGGAGAAGTGACAGCGGGTGATGTCTCCCATGGTTCTCTCTACGTTGATGTGTTGATATGATGCAACTTGAGCAGTCCTTATTGTTTGCCTCTTTCTATCTGCGGGTCCCCGTGTAGACGCAATGTTTACCTATTTTTCCCTGTGGTTTTTCACACGTCTTTGTCAGTACTCCTGCCTTTAATCATCTCTCAAGATCCTTGTTTTGTCTTTGCCTCTCGATCTGTTTTATCACTGTATGTTTGTGTGAATGGTGTGTGTGTAATTAAAAGCAGCGGGTTGTGTGACGGGTATATGTGCTTGTCCAATCCCCTGTGAGTGTTTAACATTTCTTATGCTTCCTATCACACGTTCTTCACTTCAAATACCAAAAAAAAACACAACATGTGGGCTTTTATTGGAGCATTTGGTTGCAAAATTGTGTGTGTGTGTGTGTGTGTGTGTGTGTGTGTGTGTGTGTGTGTGTGTGTGTGTGTGTGTGTGTGTGTGTGTGTGTGTGTGTGTGTGTGGTGTGTGTGTGTGTGTGTGTGTGTGGTGTGTGGTGTGTGTGTGTGTGTGTGTGTGTGTGTGTGGTGTGTGTGTGTGTGTGTGTGTGTGTGTGTGTGTGTGTGTGTGTGTGTGTGTGTGTGTGTGTGTGTGTGTGTGTGTGTGTGTGTGTGTGTGTGTGTGTGTGTGTGTGTGTGTGTGTGTGTGTGTGTGTGTGTTGCGAGGCTGTTACATCCTACACTGCCTCCCATCAGTCCTCCTCCCTTCTGCTCCTCCTGCCAGGAAATGCTGTACCTGTCTCACACCTGGCCTTGACACACACGCACACGCACACACACGCAAACACACTCTCCCAACGGCAAAGAGGCAATCTTTCAGAGTGTCACGATCCAAGAGGGGTGTGAAGAGGCTCATCCTGACACACGCCCAGAAGCCCAGAGTAATTCACACCAAGTTGTGATGAAACCTTTTTTTAAAACAGTTTAGATTTGGAAAGTGTATTAACTGAGTGGACAGAGAAGTGGCTTGTTCTTGGTTAGCATAAATCGATATCTTGGTACTCTCGAGCTTTGTCCATTTCACTAAGCCAGCTGTCTGAAGCCTTCTCATCAGCGTCCATTCTCTCCTCTTAATCCTCCTATTCCAGTTTGTTTGGACTCCCTGATGCAACCATTATGCCTTTATTGATTTGTTGATTTTTTGTTGAGAGGAATCCTTGAGGGGACATTTTACCGCAAAAACGTTGCAGCCTTTAAACACAGTCATGTGTGTCGTTAACATTAAATGTGATTTGTATAGTAGTATCATTTCCTTTTACTTTCACTGTTGCGTTGCATGTATATTTGCGAAAAACTGCCATTAACTGTCAAAAGTAAGACGTAACATGGTACGATTTTGTGGCAATATCAAAGAATTTTCCGTGGACATCAGTAAATCAATGCAAATCTCTCCTGTGAATCTCACATGGATTTCTCTCATCAATCGTAAACTGACTTTTACAGAGTTCAACTGATTATATAGAGCTTGCACGCTACATTTATATTAATGCCCTTTTGCAGTTTGCAGCAGCATGCTAGTATTTTTTGCTCAACGCCAATAATGGTTATTTTATTTATGTATTCATTTATTTTAACAGGGACAGTGCACATTAATCAACATTTCTGTAAATGTGCCAGAGTTAGCCAAGAGGCTATTTTTCATCTGTAGTCCCTGGACAGATTTTGTAAGTCACCCTAAAGACACATTTTCTTTAAAAACATAGCATGGTAGATTTCTTAAAAAGGGATACAACGTTGAAACCGTAGATCGATAGTTGGTTTTCCTAGTAAAAAACAGGTCCATTCTTCACTGACACAGGTCTGAAGCCACACACAGCTTCTACTCTTATTCACTTGCATGTCACATACTGACATTTGTAGTACACACTCTCTTCCACACAGAGTCTCCCCAGATGGATGGGAGTGTTTAAGATGACAGTTCTCCCCTGCCACCAGTATTGTCAGACATCACTTATCAGCCGAGCCGGTTAGGGAGGAGAAAGGGAGAAACACAATTTCACCTTATCTCACCTTTTTATGCTCCCCTCGCTTTCATTCCCTATTATTCCGTCTCCGACTTCCCATCAGACCTGCTCTTCCTCTGTTCTCCCCTCATCTTATCTCCCTGTTTCACACCTTCACTTGTTATTTATTTGCTGCCAATTTCTTTGTCTGTGACCTTCTGTTTAAATCTGCCCTCCCTCACTCACAATCTTTTCCGATTTTCACACCAAAAAGAAGCTTACTTTGTACAGTAGGTCAGAGAAAAGCCGCTCCTTTCACCCATAAAGTGTCAGTTTCTCCTGCTTCCTCAGCCTTCATCGTTACGCGCATCTTTACGAGGCCTCCGCGCCTAATGAAGTGTTACAGCCGGTCGTCACTCTCAGCATGGCTCAAAGCGAAGCAGCAGTGGGGGGGGGGGGGGTGAAGGGCAGGGAGATGTGATGAAATGATGGAGCGAAGGTTGCACTGACCTTCCCTAAAGAGACGTGTGATGGATCGGGAATGTGTCAAAGATTGAGAAACAGTTGCGTATCAGCGAGCAGTTGGAAAATGAGCGAAAAGGACAGAGAGGACAGTAAAGGCTATCGCCTCTCTGAGGGACGGATGTGGTATCTAGCAGTCTAGATTCTTGTATAATAGCCATAAGCAAATGTGTCTCCATTCTCACTCACTGTCAAAGACAAAAAAAAAAACGGTGCTTTTCTCTCGAGGCTGAACATCAGTCAGTCCAAGTGTTCATTCGTCTTTCTCCGGGTAGTTATCTTTCCCCCAGTTTCCCCCGTACGAAGTCACAAATACACTGTGTGCACAATTATTAGTGAGTATTGTGACCATATCATCATTTGTACGCATATTTTCCAACTCCAAGCTGTATAAACTTGAATGTGTATTGGATTGAAGCATATCAGGTGATGAGTATGTGTAATGAGAGAGGGTCTGGCCTAAGGAGATCAACACCCTCTATCAAGGTGAGCATAATTATCAGGCAGCTCCTTTGTCTCATGCAAAATAGGCCAAAAAAGAGATTTCACTGACTCTGAAAAGTCAAGAATTGTAAAGTGTCTTTCAGAGGGATGCAACACTCTCCAAATTGCTAAGATATTGTGGCGTGATCACAGAACCTTCAAACGTTTTGTTGCAAATTATCAACAGGGCCGCTAGAAACATATTGAGAAAAAATACTCAAATTTAAGGGACAAAGATTTGAGAAGAATCAAACGTGAAGCCATTATCTTCCACTGCTGTCATATTCCAACCAACCTGGAGTGCCCAGAAGTACAAGATGTTCAGGTCACACGGCCTTTTTTTATTTTAGAAAGTATCCCAGTTTTATGATAGCGCCAGAACAGAGAACATGGATCGAGAATCTGCATTGTATCTTATGTTTCAAACAGCAGATTTCTGAAGTGTGGAAAAGGCTGCAATTAGAAACAACAAAAGAAATAATAACCTGGGAGAGAATAACATTTGAAAAGTTAACATCCCTAAATGGTTTTGCCATTGTCTTTTACATGACATGGCATCTTAGAAATGTAGGACCCAGACTTCTTTGCAGAATCCAATCAGAGTATTTACTCCCACTATGTTGAAAGAGATGTGGCAAAACCCCCCCTTCTAACACTTAAACACCTTGTAGTACATTCATCTTAATGTACAATTAAGTTGGTAATAACTTACAAAGTCTGTCTCCACATAGAGGAAAGCCACATTTAGACTTCATAGTTACCATCAATCTTTCACTTCTACTGCTCCAACTGTATGTCAAACTGTTAAACAAGCGTTTACTTCAACACTCGTACATTCAGACCTGATTGCTCCGTGGGAAATGGTGCAGCAGGCTTTTAATTCAGCTACACTGTAAAACTGTCCCATCTTCTGACTGAAATGGACACGCAGCACGGCTCACCTTTCACTCCTGTGTCTCAGATTTACAGTATGGCTGACTTTGAGTGTCGTATATATTTTTTTTATCCCTTCAAAGTTAATGTGCTGTCCACAAAATGCATGCAGGAGAGTTTTGAAACGTCCAGTCCTGTAGCGATGAATGATTCCTGCAGAGTTTATGTCTTATTATTGTTAAAAACATGAACACAGGACGCTTTATAAATAGTCTTCTGATATTCTTTATTAATAGCTGTTCTTCAACGACTGGATTTCTTGTTTTGTTGTCTTTTCAAGTTTCCGCGCTGCTTTGAAGAAGACTTCCTGGACACATAAATGACTGATTTCCCTCCCGGGGTTCATTAACCTCCCATCTGATCTCCCAGCAGCCTTTGCATTTGCAGCATAAAGACCCTCCTCTTGGGTGATAATGCTGCTGTATGTTAGTTAACAGGGCTAGTTGCACTCCTTGGCTTTCTACCTTGGAATTTGCGCCCCCGCCTCCTTTGAAATTGCTCCGTAGATGGAAATAACTCATTTAGATGACAGCTGTTTCTGAGGGGACGTGTATGCAAATGAGGAAGAGGAACAGGCCACCGCGTCGGTTCATTCCCACTTTTGATTCCATTCAACGCTTTTCATCCGTCACGCTGTTTCAGAAGTAAGCGCCCTGCAGTGCTGCTCCAGCGTAGACCTGCCTCTAAAAATACCTACACACACATCGGATGCAAAACAGCTCCTGAAAATGCATTAATCTTTTCCCTCATTGTTCTATTTTTCAGCACACGTTCTTCCTCATGTGGTCAAAATGCATCCGGACTAGATATATTTTCCCTGTGACGGTGATTCTCTTCCACACGAGACAAAGTGAAGAACTTTGAAAGAGTTAAGTTTGGAACGTGGCCTGGTTTCCGTGCTCTTGTTGTCAGGCTTGGGGTATAAACCCAAGCTGGTGAAATATTGATCTGTCTCCAGGAGGCAGTTGTTTCCCCTGCGTTGCTCGTTAAGACGGGGTTAATTGTATCTCTGGATGGAGAATAAGGCCTTTGTGTGAGCGAATCACAGCGAGGCGAACTGGGGCAGAGAGGAGATGGAGGATGAATGCTCTGTAAACTATAGATGCACACACGCTTCATGACTTCATCCAACTATATTTCTTTGAGTCGCCTTTCCTACTTTACTTTTTTTGTCTTAAACTCCTTGTCCTTTTGTCTCGTTTTCTTAACTTTATTCACAGTCTTTTTCTGCTCTTTTCACCCTGCATTCTTAACCTTTATCCTCGCCTTGCTTACAGCTGTTCTCATCAGAAATGAATTTGCGGCTGTTGCCAGAAAATAGTTTGTATGAGAAGTGATCGGTCTCGAAACTGGTGAGACACAAAAATGTTATCTCCCACAAATAAAACAGGAGTTACAAATGTGTATATAGAAATCCAAAATGTGAAAGTATCCCTTTTTAAGTGCTGGTAAAAAAACTTGCTCTGCATTCATTTTGAATATCTATGGGGAAAAGTCAAATGGATTTTATTCCACAGCCATGTTGAATACGGCTCTGATTAGTTCATTAATAACTAAAGTGTGTTATTTTGCAATAACAGAGCGCTTCTATGGACGCTGATATTTTTAAAGGAAGCAATACAATTTATTTTAAAATCAATACAAAATAAGAAGTCAAATTATTGATTTCTTTAGTAAATAACTATATAACATATTTAGTGTGATTCAAGATCTCCGGTATCCAGATGGGGTTCATTTCACATAATGAGCTGCTCGCTGTGCATTATACCTTACATGGTACAATCGACTGCAAACTAAATCACTAGGTTGCCTAAAACTGCACTTTGCATCATCGTTTGATAAACAAGTGATATCATGACTATATTCTATAGTGATGAACCTGTCCATGGTTCAGGGGAAATTGCTAGTGTAAAAAGCTCTACTCTGTTCTTCTCTCTCTGCATCACCTTAGTCTGTTTCACACTCACATCATCTATATATTTAGATATCCCTTTATTCCAGCTCCACTTTCCCCCCACCAGCTCACTGTTCCCCTTTTCTCTTTTGGTTTCCTTCTATCATGTTTTCTTTTCATGGATCTGCCTCTCCCTTCCTCTGTGTGCCCTCAAGTGTGAGAGAAAGAAAAATAAATGGAAATAGTAACAGCCTGTTTAATACAAGGATGTAAAACCTTCTTCCCTGCTACCTTCGATGCATTTTCATTTCCTCACTGTTTTTCCTTTCACATCTGTAATGCAAGAGTGTTGCCGGTGGAAATAAGCATGTAGGAAAGTACAGAAAGAAAGCAGGTGTGTGAGGAGAGATGTGAGGATTGCCTGAGCATCAATATTTCATTGGAAGAACCTTGAATTAATAATTCAACCTCGGTGTCGTACTGTTTCCCTCTCTGTTTCCCTCTTGGCCTGGTCACACACGCACACACGCACACGCACACGCACACTCTTAATCCCTAGTTTCTCTTTCTGAAACGGAGGTGGCCTTGCAAAAAGGTCTGTATCTACCCTAGCTGGTCCCCCTCTTCCTTTACCCCCCCCCCCCCCCCCACACACACACACCTTCTGCCTCCGTCCATTGTGCTCCTGCTGCTAGCTGTAGAGTCTTTATGAGTTTTCATGAAGTGTAGAATCTGCTCCTATTCCCCCTGGACTCTGTATCTGTGCTATTTATGTCGGAAGAAGATAAATTACTCCTCCTCCACCCCTTTTTTTGAAAGCCGCTTCTGTGCGCTCGCTCACACCTCAGCGTTCCACGAGAACACACACGGACAGGTATCTCCGTTATGTAATGGCTGCCGACTCTCCCTCAGGTAGCCTGGATGAGCAGACCTATTTAGCTTCAGGAGCGCTAACGGAGAGCGCCTGTCGGAGCAGGTTTAGTGCTGGAAGCTGCAGTGAATCAGGGTTATTCTCACTCTTCGTGTGCATGAGAGGAAGATAATCAGAACAGCGTGGCTAAGATGCGAACACAGAATCACCTCTTGTTGTCTAGGATCACGTTTTCCAACAAATCGGATCACTCGTTACACTCAAAGTCAACGTTTCAAATTGCTCAGTGTACTCTCCACCTCCTACTTCTGGCCTCTTCATTATTCTCCCTTCTATGTCACATAATCAATATTCTTTAATTCAATGTATGATTGAGTTTCAGACTCGAATCAACATCTTTGAATCAAAAGCTTTTCAAATGTTTCCTCTGGTTGAAATCAATATCATGATATTAATATGTTTCTAACATCAATGTGCACTCAGTTGCAGGTTTATTTATTTATTTTAGGTACAGCTAGCTGAGATGAATTACTGTCCTGCAATAAAGCCCCTTATGATTAGAGAGGTGTCGATGGTCCTCTAAGAGGCTGCTGTTTGTGGTGTTGCTAATATTGTATTATGTTGAGGGTACTAAATATTAGAAACAGTTGTCAGTATAGAATAAGACAAATCAACCACACACTGCATCCACAGCTGAACAATAGATGTATGTTTAAATGATACATCTCTGTCATGACTCCATGACTATTTTAGTATTATCTTCCGTCTCTTTCATCTTGTTTTTGTCCGCTGGTGTTGAACTATATTTAGAAATCCTTTGCTGATTGTTTTTTCATGTACTTTTTCTAATTTATTATATATATATATATATTTTTTTTAGCTTTGGCTGTTATTGTGCCCAATTTATTTATTATTGCACATTTTTAGATTATAGCGATTTAAACTCTATTACTTTTCTAATTCTGTCAGTTTTCAATGTCAAATAAATTGTGAAATCCAACAGTAAAAGTCGATAAAATGGTAAAACTACGTCATCTTCCCCCCTTACTCACAGTGTGATTGTGAATTCAGCCAGTAAAAGTTGTTTTATGTTCAAATGTCCGTTGAATTATTCTATAACATCACCTGCATTCGCCTGATTCATTTTACAATATAATACACTAATGAAAATGCAATCACGTCATTTCACAACATATTTTCACCCTAACTGCAGCCTGTGCGTGCCTTGCATCAGTATTCACGTAACGTAGAGCCCAACATTGCCGTAAACCCATTTTCCAAACCTTCTTTAAAGGGGACCTATCATGCAAAATGCACTTTTGTACGTCTTTTATACATGAATATGTGTCCCCGGTGTTCCAGGGAACTCACCAAGTGTCAGAAAACACAACCCTCTCTATTTTCCTCCATACCCAAATCTCTAAAAAAGGGGCTGCAACGGACCTGATAAAAACTGATCCAGATTTGAACACTGTCCTGACGTCAGGACGGTGGCGCTATGGCTATTGGGCCAACTCTCCACCTATCAGGGGAATGTGGGGTTGGGCCACGGCCGGCCATTGCCGCCCGAAAGCGCTGGAGACGCTGTAGTACATATGCCAGGCCTGTAAGTGGCGCTGTAGTCTGCCACAAAAGCAGCGAAGAAGACTGTTTATTCTCCGCTGTGGCTTTTTTTCTCCCTCCCCGAGCGTTTGCTCCCGCTGCTTTAATTCAATGCAATCCCTCCCCGCCGAGGCAAGCACTGTAATTCTCTCCGGTTAGTCCACCAGCAGATGACAAACACCCACCTCTCCGCCTCTTCCAAGGAACGAGGGGACCGTGCGGCAGAGTTTCAGTTTCAGTTTCTTTCGCCGGTCAAGATGTCCGTTAAAGTTTAAATCTTCCGGACAAAATGAGAAAAGTGCCGGTCAAAGGTCTTCTTTGTTATTTATTGAGTTTTAAAACAAATGAATAACGACTCCATCCATCCATGAAAAGTTTCAGTCTGGCTTCAAACCCATGCACAGTACTGAAACAGCCCTTTTAAGAGTTTTTAATGATCTGCTCCTAGCCGCCGACTCAGGTAGCCCAGCTGTCTTGGTGCTGTTAGACCTGACAGCTGCCTTTGACACTGTGGACCATAGCATCCTGTTGTCACGGCTTGAACAGTCCGCTGGCATCACAGGCTCTGCCCTTGCATGGTTCAGGTCCTACCTGACAGACCGTAGCTTCTCAATGCAGCTAGGTGCCTTCTCCTCTGCTAAAGCCCCTCTTACCTGTGGGGTTCCCCAAGGCTCGATTTTGGGCCCCATCCTTTTTCTACTGTACATACTGCCCCTAGGTTCAATTCTCACAAAACACAACATCCCCTTCCACTGCTACGCCGACGATGTACAGATCTATCTGCCACTCAATTCAAATGTTAACTCATTACAGCAGTTGATGGACTGCTTAGCAGAGATCAAATCCTGGCTGAGCCAAAATTTCCTCAACCTCAATGAGAGCAAGACTGAGGTTATCTTTTTTGGACCCCAACCTCTAGCCTCCCAGGTTGATATTCTGGGCTCCCTCAAAAATAATATCCTCCCCTCTGTCACGAACCTTGGAGTGACCTTCAATAGCACTTTTAAATTCGATAAGCAGGTCAGCAGCGTAGTCAAAACCTGCTTTTTTTAAATACGACTATTGGCCAAGACTAAGTCGTTTTTATCGTTTGAGGACCTGGAAAGGGTTATTAATGCCTTTGTTACCTCGAGGTTGGACTACTGCAACGCTCTGTACGTGGGTATGGACCAGGCGTCAATTAAACGCCTGCAGCTAGTCCAGAACGCAGCTGCACGTCTACTCACTGGCCACAAAAAGCGTGACCACATCACCCCAATTCTGGCCTCACTGCACTGGCTTCCAATTCGGTTCCGAATTGATTTTAAACTCCTTTTATTTGTTTTTAAAGCACTAAATGGGCTGGCTCCGGCCTATATTGCTGAACTCCTCCAGCGCTACACCCCAGCCAGAGCTTTAAGGTCTGCTGACCAGCTGTTGCTGATAGTGCCCAAGACCAGGCTCAAAACCCGAGGGCACCGAGCCTTCGCAGCAGCTGGCCCTAGGCTCTGGAACACTCTGCCCCTCCATGTGAGGTCGGCCCAGACCCTAGGGGTTTTTAAATCTACTCTTAAGACACACTTCTTCTCCCTGGCCTTTTAGTCAGAGCGGAGCACGACTCCTGACTTTTCCCTGTGTTTTTCTTTTTAAATATCTGTTGTAATTTATTGTCTTTTATTGTGATTATAGAAATGTGTTTTTATGTGATTGTAGTTATTACATGTACAGCACTTTGGCCCGACCAAAAATCGCTTTTAAATGTGCTTTATAAATAAACCTTGATTTGATTTGATTTGATCTGATTTGACTCTATATAATAAAACACGGAGGACGGAGATCTCTTTTTCTCCCCCTCTTCTGACAGCCCAGCAGCTGATCAGAGCACGTCTCCCCTCTCCTGCAGGGGGGCGTGGTCAGCAGAATCAGACCCGTAGACAGCAAACAGCACATAGAGCGAAATGAGGCATGGCTAAAATGCATGATCTGTTTGGTATTTTGAAAACAGAAACGTATAAATATACCTTATATAGGTATGGCCCTACAATATATCATTTAAATATAGCATGATAGGTCCACTTTAAGTTAATTTCAGCTGCCTCTGCCCGGGAGGAAGCGAGGACGATGTGCTGAATGTTTAGAAACGTTTTCAACCCACTGTGAAGAGGACAACCACACAGTAAACACGCCCAGGGGTATTCTCCTCTCAATAACAACCATAACGCAGAAGCACACTTACTGTAAAGTCATTTCAGCATCCATGCGCGACACTAGCTTCCCCATAAATCAATGATGATGGTGTTGATATCAGCACTTCAGCCATCTGCTCTGACGATATGAGCACTCTGTGTCACGCACAAAACACTGCTGCCATTTCCCATAAGAGAGCAGGAAACCTTCTGGAAACAGACTTATCTTCTGTGTCACCATTGTTATGATGAATGTGTTTTTGTGTTTACACCATCTTTAATCTGAATTTGCCGCTTTGTTCAGTGCTCCTTTGTGGGCATGTATCTTTTACCTCTCGCTTTTCTTTATCTTAAATCAAAGAAATTGCACTATTCACTCCTATTTCTTCGTATCACGCTTGTACGAGTATAGTCTTCTCTGCTGTAAAAGATTCAACATAGTGATTTTTCGGCCTTTTTCTCCCCTTCATAGTCAATTTCTATCTCAGGCAGCAGCATTTTCACACTTTCTGTCCCTCCATCGAGCCAGCTGAAGCGTTAAAACATGTATTCTTCTCCTAATCCTTTTTGTATAGCCAGTTGGAGAAATGGAGTGTTTTTTCCCCTTTTTTCTTTTCAGTTTCGTCACGGCGTTTCATCATTCGTCTGTTGCTTTTGTTTGTCTTTGGATTGGGTGTTGTTCTTCGACTCCACTTGTTCTCTCCCTCCTCTCAGTCTGTCTGTTTTTATACATAGGCGTGTGTGTGCGCAAGCTGTCAGGGTTTCAGCAGCCGGCAGCCATCTTTTCTTCTATTCAGATAAAATTACACTTTAACCAAGTGTCTCTTTGCCTCCTTTCTATCCTTGTTTTACCTCTCTATCCATATCATCTTTATCTGTCTGTCTTTCTTCATCCAGCCACACATCTCCCCCTTTCTCAAAACAATCAAAATGTAATCTATATTGAATAATCTGTACAAAAACAAAGTACATGTTGCAACCTGTGTCATCAACCACATCAGGACAGGACATTCATTTGTCTTTTATAAAGGCCAAAAGAACCATACATGGTCATATTTGGTGATTTAACATAAAACATAATACGTTTTTTACTCCAAATGGTCAGTACTTGATTTGTAGCTTCCCTGTTGTTGAAACAATCATCCTGAACTGATTATGTGTAACAATCAGATTGAACTTGACCTTATCACACAAGTCAACTGGAAAATGTCCATATTTTCACAGTCATTTCAGACGTGGACGCTCTTGGACGTTATAGTTGTCCATAAATAGGGATTCCAACAGTTGATAGTTTAGGCGCCGGGAAAAAAGCGCTTTTCTTTCAACGTTTCTCACATCAACCACACACTCACAAAGACGCCAGCTTACAATACATCTAAAAGAAAGTAAAACCATGCACATTACCACGGATTTCCACAATTTGTATTTAGTTTTAGAGCTAGCAGTGAAGAGCTGCTGTATATTTATGTTATACAATTTGACCTAGTAAGATTTAAAGGGAATCAGATGTGGCATTACACTACATGTGTACTGCTTTATATTGTGTCTAAAGCCCTTCAATAGTGTTTTATTGTCAGAGTTTATAGATGTTTTATCTTCACAGTCTACTGTATATTTTGAGATGTTTAATTTCTAGTATTGTTTATTTATACTGTTTAATTTCTCCTTATATGCAATGCCTTGTTTTGTTAATTATGCTGCTGCAACGCAAAAATGCCCACATTTGGGATCAATAAAGTACGTCTTATCTTATGTTATCTTATGTTAAAGACCATGTGTATTTAACAAGTGTTTAAACTGTCATCTTGTATGAATGAAAACCACTGAGATTTGTCAGGATGTCTTTATTTCACTTCAGCAGTTGGTGGATCAGAAACACGTTACAATGTCAGGGAAACAAGAAGAGTTTTCAAATATGTAGGAAAAAAGGAACAAACACCCCGATCAGGTGCGTCTGTAAATCTGTGTTAAAGCCTGAGACAAAATACAAGAAGCTGTAACTGTTTACGTAAATGAAGACTGCAGTTGTTTTGCTTCTGTTTCTCACCATCAAAGACCTCATGTGGTCCAGTAATCTTCAGAGGATTGTTAGCACACAAAGCAATGATTAATCATAACAGTGTTAAGCCATGTGATTCAGCCTTAATGTTTCTTATTTATGAACCATGTTGAAATTAATTGGTTCGACTAAAGGTCACGTTTAGCCTCGAGGGCAGCAGGAAATTACACAGCACCCCTCAGATTCAGCATCCTACTGTTAATTTGATCTAATTCTTTCCAAATTATAGTAATTTTTTAAAGCTAGCTGTGTAAAATGTTGATTCCTGAGTGATCCTAGATAAAATGCCAGAGATATGAGGAGAGTACTCTTTGCACAGTGAATTATTTATACCTATGGGTCTGACTCTTACAGCTCTCTTTCTTAAACATAACATTTATACAGGTTTATTGTTGGATCTGACCTGTGTGTGGAAGTCAAATCAACGAAAGTCTGTCACAGATAATGGGGTATTTTTATATTTAGTCAGACTTGACCTTTTGATTTGTTCATTATACAGCTGGTCCAACACCTGAAAACATCTCACATTTCTCTGGCATTGATGCAGATTGATGCAAGCGTAATGTTGATTACAAGGAGTTAGCGAAAAAGAAAACAGAGTGTTAATAATGAGAGTTATTTTTACAAATGGAAAGTAAAGAAACACGTTTATGGGAATTCAAGAGACTTTTAAATTAGAACCACTTCATATTCAACCACCAATTAGATATCATTATGTAGGAACACATTTTGTTTTTACCTCATGAGTAAATGGGTTCGATATTGCACAGCAAACTATGACATACTGAGTGTTATTTCAGAGATCTATTGGTTTTCGTTTATTACTTTTCCCAGCTGGAGCAGAATTGTTTTTCTTGGAGTCCAACATTTTGCACATAATATGTTATGGTAGCATTTATTCCAGGTTCATTTTTGTACTCCTATCATTTAATATGTCTACCTTCTTTTTACAAAATTCAAAGATGGCAAAGTCAGTGTGAAGCCTTTCCATTATTAGTTACCAGCTTCAATTAGGTTTGTTTGTGTGTGTGAGCATGTGTGTGCGTGTGTGATGTTTGTACATATATGTGTGTGTGTGTGTGTGTGTGTTATAATAGCTTGCTGTGGAGGAAGTCCAATCAGCAGAAGTATGGCCAACCGCCTGCAGCCAGCAACAGAAATAAACTGAGCCATTTTCAGTTTACACACACGCACACGCACACACACAGTATATTAACTGTATAGCATGGCAATCTGTGGGGAGACCTTAGGCATATATCTTGTTTTGATGCAATATCAGGAATATGCATATTAGCTCTATTTAAATGATGTCTTATCGTGATTAATGGACTGTGTGTGTGTGTGTGTGTGTGTGGAGATTGTTCTTTAAACTAGACATCTGTTGCCACCACCTCTTGTGTCTGTCCGCCTGTCTGTCGAGAGCCTGCAGAGTTGGCCTGGTTTCTTTTACAAACACACACACACACACACACACACACACACACACACACACACACACACACACTCCAACACTAAAGCCTTAGAACAAAAACATCCGACACCATCATAAGCTTCAACCTATTGATTTCATTAACGTCATATTTTATTCAGAAGGAAGAGGGAACATATTGGTGTGAAGTTAACATGTTTATTGTCAAAGTTGAATGTACACACACACACACACACACACACACACACACACACACACACACACGGCGTGGCAGAGTATGAATGATGGACTTGATGTGCCTTTCATGATTCATCCCAGTGAGATGGAGCTTCAATGGAAAATGTCAACTTTAAACCGAGATTAAACGGAATCACTCAGAAAAGCTGGTGGGGGTTTGGTACGTGTGTGTGTGTGTGTGTGTGTTGATGGAGCCCGAGGAAGAGTGTTTGTGTGAGTTTCAGTCTGGTAATATAATACCATTAAATTCATCATGGTTTCTTTGGCAGCAAATAAAAGACAGTCTCTCTCTTCCTGTGTTTGTCTCAAAGTTCTGATTCAGAAAAAGCCTATTGCGAACAACACACTTTCATAGATTATTAAAGAGTTCTGAGAGAAATTCTGAAAACTGAGACACATTTACACATGAAGGTTACTATGGAGCTGCAGCTGGGCGCCGTTAGCTTAGCATAAATACTGGAAACGGTAACAAAATCCACCTATCAGCACCTCTAAAGCTCACTAATTAACGCGGTTCTTGATTATTTTTCAGTCCAAGATTGTCTGCAACTGCGATGTCTGTTTAAAGTCCAAAGCATTTCAACTGTCTTTCTTTCTCTCTTTTTGTCCAGTGGTGGGATGTGGAGAAAGGCAAGGCTCTGCAGACCTTCTTTCCGAGGGGAACAGCGCTGAAGAGGATCCACGTCTCCTCCGACTTCTCCACCTTCGTCACCATCGACAGCATCGGCATCCTCTACATCCTGCAAAGGGTGGTGTGACACTGCTTCAATGGACCAAAAAAAGAAAGTAACATAATACTACAAACACCACATTTACCATGCCTATAGGACACTGTCAGGGGGCTAAACTGAGGGGGCTAGAACCACACACTTCTCAGATACTAGGTTTACATTTCCACTGCACTATTTCTTCGGCATTATAATGGAGCAATACAGGTTCACATCTGCCTCTGCTAACTTGACTTCACCAATTTACAACAGCTTAGAATCAAACTGCTTCAGCGAAAATACACTGTTGGGAGCGTAGGTGCACCATGGAAGCTCAGACAGTCTTCAGATTCCTACTCTACACAAATACAGCGGGTACAAATACAAAAAAATAGAGCACAAACTATTATTGAAACAAGGAAAGGTGCATTGAAAAGCAGCATGTAGCGTTTGTGACGATCAGGTTTTATCGAACAGATCTTTTATATCATCAATATCTAATGATAATCAAGAGTTGAAGATACGTGATCCTTGCATCAATGTGAATAATACATGTAAATCCATAGTGCTTTAAGGCTGAACATAACTGCATGTCATTTCAGAGATTTGTATGCTTCGCTGTATGTGATTGTTATAAGCTATAGATGTCATTAAGTTCATTTGAGTCGTTAACGCTGTGATGCTTTTGACCTTTTCACTTTACTATAAACCGTTTTGGGCATTTTATCTACTTGCCTTAGTCTGAATGTGAAAAGTGTAGATACTGTAGGGTACATGGGTTTTGCCTTCTCAATCCACCAGCATCAATAAAACTTCTGGTGCACTTTGATAAGCATTACACATTTATAGTTAGATAAAGTTGTAATGATCAGGCATTTTAAACTGAAGTTTGTAAGTCTATTTGTACATCAGAACTTTTTTTTACTTTTAAACTTAAATCAGAAAAATGTGATTTATTATTTATAATCAATTTTCACACTGATGTTAAAAGCCGCATTTTGTGCTTTATCAATTGCTGAATGTTTCGTTTTATACTGGTGATTTGTAACTCTATACCACTTTTTTCACACATCTTTATCTGCATTTTGTCTAGCCTTTCCTGTTGTGAGCACTTTGAAGCAGGAGTTACAATCTTAAATGAAGCTTTTACTCATGTGGCTTTGTTCAGGCAAATCAAAAATGAATCCTTACTTTGATTTGGCAATAAAGATGAGTGTGTGACAGAGGAAAGTGTCCATTGACATGCTGTGTAAACTAACTATCAAACGTATTCATTGCTGTATGGATGATACAGACTGGAGGTCCAGTAGGAGTTGTAAGCATATAAAGACAAGACAATTATAAAAGCGAGGATGCATTTAAACATGTCTGAACATTGCTCATGTCATGTTCACGTTGTGCTCTTCCTGATTGGTGCTTTAAAGTCGGCATAAACTCAATCACTAACCTTACAGGGCTGAGGTCTCTAAATAAATGGCCAAAATATTGATGTCTGCTCAGGATTAATTGATACTGTTGTATACTGGGTGGTATGTGAGTGTAATGTGTTAAAGATTAAACTACACAAGCTATAATGATGAAGATTATATGTGTATCTCTGTATCTATTGATTTTCTTACCTGTCAATCTCCAGTATTTTAACTGCTGATCTTGAAACTGGTGAAAAGTCATTCTTGTTGTATCTACCATACATATGCTCAACAGACAACTTATCTTCAATTACTCTCATTTAGTTCCCTAAAAATTGTATATAAATGTAAGGTTACGGTATTTATTTATGCCCTGGTTTTTGCAGAAACTGCATGAAATAAGCATAATATTGACTTATTGTGCTATTCTGTATTTCATTCCCCACCACCAGGGGGCGTTTCTGCACAAACACTGCGTTATGAACAAAACACTACTTCCGGTTGTGTACTGATGGCGGTATAGCCTAACAATTTGGAAGAAACGGCATGGGCTAAAAATGTTCAATAATTCTTGAACAAATACACAAGAAAAATGAAAACTACAGCAACAAAAATGACGAGGACGATGAAAGCACCATTGTTAAGGACAACTTGGTGACAGTAGGATACAGTTAGCAAAACGGCGACTGATATTTAAAGTTTGTTTTTATGCTAGTTTAGCTTTCCCTTCAATCAAGTCCAGCGAGTTCACCTGTGAGCGCCCCGTCTCCAAGTTTGCATTTGTGGCCAGAAAAATGAACTATCATAAGAATAAGATGAACTATAACCCGGTGTGTTTCCTTATGTGATGGGGCTTCTGCACAGAGGAAGACCAGAACAAACACTCGGTTTAAGGTAAGACCTGTTACCTGTTGCTCTGTTATGTTATTTAAGTACAAAGTTAATGCTATTCTTCGGGACTTGGAGGTATCAAATAATGTAACGTTACAGTGAATGAGTTTTAAGACAAACCAATAATAGATTTTCATGGAAAATAGTTATGTGTTATGATTCTGTATCAAGTGTGTTATCTTACTAAAAAAAACTATTTAAGCATAATGGTTCTTATAGGTGCTTAATACGTTGTCCTTTGTAATGATTACTGTGCAACCATCTATTTGTGTGATGTGTGTTTGCACTGGGCATTTAATGTGTGATTTTGTGGGCAAATTCTTTATTGGCTGCCTGTATTGATGGTTAGGTCTCCTTTGTGTTAATCTGCGGTTGTTGAAGACTTTATGTCCTCAGCCTGAGATATTGCAGAAGTGAAGTGGATTGTAATGTTGGGTGGACCTGTTTTCTTTGCAAATCTGTAGTTACAGAACTTGTGATAACAGGTCAAGTAGGTCTTCCTCTCAATATATGAATTAGTGTTATTAATCCAGAGGAGCTGTGACCACTGGTGTGTTTTCTGAGACATTAAAAGGTTAACATTACCTTAATTAAAACAAGCTTGATTTAGGGAGTTACTGCAGACAATTCGCCTCTTTATCAAGCTTAAATTATCATTTGAAGTATTGCCTCTTAGGTGGGAAACATGCAATTTCCAAAATAACATATATATTTTTAACCTGATCTCCAAGCAACTTAATGAATAGATGTTATTGTAGTACACATTTTGCCCTCTCCAAATAACTAACCACAGTAGACTAAATATCCTTGAGCTGCCTCTGGTGATGACATCTAAATGGTGGCTGAATATACGACTTCCCCTTTGAGAAAATTAGACACAACAGGTGCAGTTTTTCTTCCACATACTGACATCACTCTACTGATTTACACACAGGCTCCATGACGACATGAGTTGTTCACATGTTCTGAGTCAATTTAGCCGATGTATGTTTTCAACACCTCGCTGTCACCACATCGATCAGTTGACTTTGTGCAAACTCCTATCGCTGCGTGAAGGCTGTGATCCAATTCTCAGCTGAGTGATGTGTTACAGGAGTGATTGATAAAGCTCCAGTGTGATCCATCAGTGCAGTGCCTAATTAATTAGATTTCTTTGTGTTGACAGATGTGTGTAGAGGGCTACCGTGGAAGGTGACCGTCGAAGTTACCTCATTAAGTATAGTATCAGGAAGAGTTTACTACTAATATGGAGATTTCCTGCGTCCCTCGTTTTTATACCATATTAAACTCAATATCTTTGATTTTTATACAAAACAACACATTTAAACAAATCACCGTGGACTTGGATTAACATTTTTTTGAACTATTCTTCCGGCATTTTAAAGACTAAATGATTTTTAAGATTGACCTAGAAATAATTGGTAGAATAACTGATTATGAAAATGATTGTAAATTGCAGCTAAAATGTTTGTGTGAACTCAACCCATGCGAAATTATAGATCTGTAAAATAAATACTAACACATTGGGTAATTGTAAACCTAGGAGTAAGACATGAAACACTGTCGGGAAACATTTGAAAAACAGGCCACTCAAATACAATGAACCCACATTGTACCAATACCTTTCCCTGGGTAAAATAAACTATGGCTGTCATGATCTCACCAGCTGTTTTTTCGTTAAGGACCAGCTCTGAATACTTGTGGTAAATCTGTCCTTTATATAGATTTAGAATAACGACAGTCCCTCCACACAAAGGGAGGCCTTGTTATCTGGCCAAAACAGGACAACGTCACCTCCTTATCCTCTGACAGAAAACTTGAAACCATTTGTCTCGGGGTCTAAAGACATTCTGGGCGCTGCAGAGCATCATGGCTGCCAGTCAGATTTGGGAAGTAGTCCAATTGTGGTGCAGGACTTGGAGCAAGCATATGACATGTTAATGCAACGTTGGCCAGCTGTCAGTTAGACTTCAGAGATTTCTATTTCTATACTGTACGTTTTTGGGTGATGTAAAGGCAACCAGTATTTCTGCTGCTCAATCCTATGTATTCTCAGGGACGCCGGGATGTTTCCATGATTGTAAAGTGTGTTTAAAAGATAAATGAAAACATTATTCCACATTTGAGTGATGTCTTTCGTATGTGGTGGAATGGATAATGCATGAAACGTGATTTATTTAGTGGAGGTTTTAGTCATTTTCAGCTATGATTACTCACATTTGCATAAGAGGGAAGAAAGCTTAGCTGTCTGATTTTAGCATGCAGTTAACCATGGGCCTCTGTGAGGATAGAATGAGCTTTTGTTGATCTCATCTTTTTTGCAATTACACCTGTGTACACTTCTTTGCCGATTTCAGATAATCAGCTATGATCCCTTTGCTTTCATGTGTAATTAACTTAGCTTTAAGAGGAGGATTAGTTTAAAGCATCTGGTTCTAAACAGCAAATTCACCTGGATTTGTATGCTTCAGAAACACCTTACTCCCCAGACTGCATGTTTGTATAAAAACATCTCTCTTGTGGCTTTTTCAAAATGGAAAATGGGGAAATATTGAATTCCACGAGTTGTTTCGTCGTCTTTGTGTGCATCTCCACACAGCCTGCAGTCTCCACGGGAATGGTGTGAACTTTTTAAAGTCTGGTTGAGGTGCACGCTAACCTCATTAATTCTGCACTCTCCTGTTTAATTAATCTTTGTCTGCTGCTGAAGTAATTACAGCTATCTGGCTGTCTGTGTGTCTACACACTCCTGACTCCACCTTCCCCGCTCTGCTGCAGCGCGGCCAGGACCTCCCTCCTGCAGTCTCTGATGTCTGTAACACTGTAAGCACTAATTCACACTGGCATGACCAGGAGTAAAAGTGAGAGGCAGCTTTGTCCTTTGAACTCCTGAATATTGTCTGCGTTATTAAAGAAATATTATCCTGCTGCACTGCTGAGTGCCAGCTACGTGTTTTCAATCTCTCAAGAGGGTTACACTGTGTTCTTTGGTTTCAGATTAATGAGGATTTTAATGACTTTTGTCCTGTATGAGTGATGGCAGAGGAAGGACGGTAAGCCCTGGTTGATTCAATAATATGTAATTGTTTTGGTGATTAAAGCAAAAACTGAAAATAAAGTCATGGAGAAAGATACCATCAGGAAATTGTTTTGGACATTCAGATTGCAGATTGGATAACAGCATGTGCTTAGAAAAGTAATTTAGAATGTAAAGTTCAGAGGGCTAATAGGCTAATTAGCCTGATTTATCGGTAGGCTAATGGGAGGCTGATATTTAAACCTTTCTAGTTTCCCAGTGAGAGGTCTGCACTTCACGTGGACTCCCAGGAGATTTTAAAAGGTTTCTGTGTTTCAAAAGAACTAAACTCCCCCCCGGCTCTCCGTCTGCCGTCTAAGACTTTCATTTTGTTTTTGTTTTTCTCTTCCCTTCCTCTTTCCTCTCATTAATCTTTCACAAGTCACTATTTCTGAAGCTTGCAGCTCTGCGAAGCAAATCTTGCTTGCAGATTTTCAGGTAGCCAGACAAAAACGCCAACACACACATGCACACTTTCTTTTAAAGTTAGATAAGGTGAGCTTAATACAATCACACATGTATGTCTTCAGGAGAGAGAGGTGTGAGTTGTCAGTTTGTGCTCGATGGAAGTATTGTGTGACTGTGGTATCAACAAGATCGATGTTTTTTAAGTTTTTTAAGACATGTAATAAAAGGTTATAAATTATTAGGCTGTTTTTACAGTGATTTTGTATCACTGTTTAAATATCCCATCCCAATAAATTGATTAATGGTTTTGTCTGTGAAAAGTCAAAAATAGCAACAAAATAATATTATAAATAATTATACATTTATAAAACAGCCCAAGGAAACAGCCCTTTGAAATTGCTTTAAGGGAAATACTCTAAGTAAAACTAAACAAAGCAAAAAGATACTGCATACATGTCTTTGGCATTTGTATTTCTTTTTACATTTTGCCCAATGTAGATACTATATCTGCAATAAGCTAATATCAGCTGACACTAGAGGTGTTGCAAAGTTTAGCAAGAGAGAAAACTGAATGAAGCAGGCACAGTGAAAAATACATTATCGACCCTGTGTGCGTGTGTTTGAACATGTGTGTGTTTATGTGTGAGTGTGATCTCCACCTGGTAACCGCCTGCTGCTGCCTTATTACACTGCTCAGTGTTGTCCGTCTGCTCTCTGACACCCCTCGAGTATTGGGTCACCACACTATCATTCCCCTGTGTCTTTTGACCCTGTTATGCTGTTACATCCTCACCCCACGTGGATGTGTGTGTGTGTGTGTACGGGTGTGTGTTTTCTACTGACCTTGGCCAAACATCGGGTCTTTTTCCTGTCAGCTGTTGCTCGGCTGGGCTCCACCTTTATTGCTTCCCCTTGTGGAGCCAGAGGGCTGAGAGCCAGAAGTTGTTCCACGTTGGGCAGCATCCCACTTTTCCTGAGCTGCTTCACCTTCCCTCACCCATCTGCACAGATGGTTTGGGCTGATTTAGGGAACACAGCCATGGCTACATCACACAGGGCAGGATGGAGGAATGTCAAAAATGTAGATTGTAGTTATTGCAATGTAAACCGGTCAGGATGCCAGATAGAGGATTGGGATTGGAGTGGAACAGGGCCCAGGAAGAGCAGATGCTGTGGTCACCTGTGTCTCACTTCAACCAACCTCCCCCCCCCCCCCCCCCCCACTGACACACCACAGGAGGGGAGAGGGGGAGGAGATGGCTTACTTCTCCTTCATCTGTCCAGCTGGAAGGCATGAATGAATGAAAAAAAGAGGCTACAGGAATTAAAGTCAAATGTGTAATAGAGGGCCTTTTTTATTGGGAAAAATAACTAACTATGGTCGTGTCTCAATTCAGGGGCTGCATCCTTCGGAGGCTGCATTCATAGACCACATACGTCACTTCCGCCGAAAGAAGGCTGTCCCAATTTTTTTTTTTTAAAGAAGAGACTGCGGTAGGATACATCTGATGTATCCTCCGCGGTCTACCATATCCCAGGGTACAATGCGCGCTGGGGACGAGTGAGTGTTTTTCAAATGAAATGGCGGTCCGGTCTCCCCAGCAGAGTGGATTTAAAAGCAGCAGCAAGCGGAGGAATCACTAATAAATGTGAGTATTGGGTTTTAACTTACTTTAAATTAACTAACGTCACACACGTCAAACCCAAGGGGCATTCAAACGTACATATTCGTTAAATAATACGGATACATACGTGACGTTAGT
Organism: Trematomus bernacchii; assembly: GCF_902827165.1. Lineage (NCBI taxonomy): Eukaryota > Metazoa > Chordata > Actinopteri > Perciformes > Nototheniidae > Trematomus > Trematomus bernacchii. The sequence continues at coordinate 3,906,727 of NW_022987641.1, forward strand.
GACGCTATCTAGCTAGCTGGACGTGCAGCACTGTTGGTTTACACTTATTCTTAATTCAATTCAGAAGTTTACTAAAGTCATACAGAGATCTTGGCTCTGTTATAGATAAGTTATACTTTATATGACATCTATAAATAGACCAAAGTGAAAACATTTACACCTGTATAGCCTACAGTACGGTGGGATTTATAAAATGCTACCCTGTTATCGTAATCCCATAATAATAATAAAACAATCAAAATAGACAGCAGCCTTTTGCTTGATGTTTGTTTGTGCCGTGCTGTCAAAGGGATGCAAGTGTGACTGTCACTTCATCTCTTTAGTTTAAAAAAACCCAAAACAGTACATCATTTGAAATGATCCTTTAAGGATTGTTTGTCTGAAATGCTTAGTTACATTTTGCAATAATACTTTTGCAACCCTGTGTTTAATATGATTAATTCACTTTTTTCTTTTTCTCTGTAATTAGGACAATTCTGGAGAAATAGATCTGCTGGAGAAGGACCCCTAATCTGAAAAGTGCACAGCGGATCATCAGGACAGAGCTGCCATCCACCTGGACACCCCGTGGTGCTGGAGAAAGCAAAACGGCCATCAGGAACATCCTCCACCCAGACCTCTGCTTACTGCCGTCCTACAGACTTGTGTCTTAGTTTCAGAATTAGATTTTGTATGTGTTCTTTCTTTTAATAGATACTTAACGATTACAGCTTGAGTCTGTCTGATTCCCCAAACAGCTGCTTCTATATACTTGCTGCACATACAATACAAATAAACAACTCGATAAACACACTTTTGCTGATATTTGTTTTACTGCTGGTGATGTTAAATAACATGATTGATTTCCTCTGTCTCAATGATGAAAGTTATAATAATAGAAGACATGAAGCTGCAGAGAGAGGATGGATATATTCTTACCTCTACTTTGTGATAAGATGAAAATACAAAATTAAATTAAAATAGTAATTGTTAAACACATTGTTTATTTCATTTACTGATGTTTTAACCATTATTTACAACATGTGCACATAAGCAGTGAATAATAGGATATCTCTAGGTCAATAAACTGTCTTAAATTCAGTTTAATTGTATTAATACAAAAAATAGGTAATAGAAAATGTTTAATTGTGTATTTCAGCAGAGCGGGGGGGTCACGGTGCTGCTGGACCTGGAGGTGCTGACCTGGTGTCAGTGGGACATCATCTGGGCTGGTTTAGGGGAAGAAGGAGAATACAAACTGTTATCACAGCTATTAAGATTAGAAAACTAATATTGTTAAGAATCACTCTATACAACATGCTTTTGTTCATTTAAAAAAACATTGTTTTATTGGTACAGAAAAATTAAGACTTATTTAAAATATGAAATAATATGATTAAATTACATCAGCTATATATAATTTACTTGTTAACTTACTAGTGTAACATTACTGGGGCCTCTTTATTTCATCGCCGTCGGTGATCTCCAAAAAATGGTTAAAGTAAAAAAGTAAAAGTAACGTTTCTGGATCCTTTTCATTTGAGTTAGCTTGTAAGCTAATTTGCTAGCAGGCTGCTGGAGCAGCGCAACCGAACAGCGCGTATCACGTGACGTAAATATGAAGCGCTCCGTAGGCTAGACCGTCTCATTTCGTAGGCCGCTCAGTCCAGCCTACCCGGTCTACGTGGGCTGGGTCCTCCAAAGGGTGCAGCCCCTGAATTGAGACACAGCCTATTATTGCGATTATTTTTGACTAATACTCTAATTGCGATATCATTCCCAATATTAGAGGGGTCTTTTTTGAGAAACGAACTCCCTCTGGAGAGAACTTTGAGATTTTAGCCTTTGCAGATCATTTACATGCACTAAAACCTATATAACACACTGCAGGAAAGGGGAAAACACAAAAAGCCTAATAGTGCCCCTTAAAGGAACACTCCTACTTAAGCCTACAATCTCACATTATACAATACCCTTTGGAAGGACAATCAAACTGTCTTGCTTGACAACCAATTCGTCTCCATTGTTTAGCTGCTGCCTCTTCAATCACACAGGGTCTGTCACTCAGTACCACAGCTCAGAAATGATCAAGAGTAATGAGGCTGGAGTCATCCAAATCTTCACAGCAGCAGTTTTTAGGATGAAGTAAGGTGCTGTTCACAGTTAAACCCCAAATACATGCACATGCGCGCGCGCGCGCGCGCGCGCGCGCGCGCGCGCGCACACACACACACACACACACACACACACACACACACACACACACACTACTGCTTTAATCTGGTTTTCCATCCGTGAACAAGATTATTGACAGGGGAAGAAGTGCAGACCACCTAAAGTTCAGCTGCAGTTTAAAAGCCTCTTAAGGCTGAGTGGAGCGAGTTATATTTTAGCAGTATTATGGCTAGTACATGCATACTGTACTTATCAGATTAAAAAGTCCCAAGATGCAACTACTGTATAAGGCATGTCTCTTCTTAGGAAGAGCTGAAGAGCCCTTAATATCAAATGTGAGCTCTTTAACTTCTCCATCATAGTTGTTATATAAAAAGCTTTCGTGGGGTGGATCAAAACTCTGTCAATCTAAAAGCAGATGATCTTCAAGTCTCTACAGGCCGCTGTTAATGATTATCATAACATATCAAAAGATTAGTAAAATACAGTCAGAAAAAATAAGAGATTTGTTATTCCAAAATCTTTATCATGCATTTCAAAAAGAAAATCACATCATCACATAAACCTAAAAAATGCACATGACCCCTCGGTGCATATTAAACCAAATATTCCTTCATCAGATTTTTTAAGAACTATTACTTGTATAACACAGTTTGAGCTTCTTATTAAAAGCATAATCCTTTCAGAACATCGTATTATATAACGTTTCCCCCCTAGTTATGAAACAAAGTAAACCCTAAATGTTATGGAGGAAAACCATTTGAATACCACTGATTTTCAAAACAATTGACAACAGAGAATTTGTAAAACAATAGTTAACGGACCACACGGGGCTTGTAGATTCAGCCTTATAAAATATACAAATAAGACAGTGTGTTATACAGTTATATGTCTAAACCTGTGTTTTGTGCTTAAAATGATTTTAGTTTTGTTAAATATCTCATGTTTACATATAGTTGGCCTGTAAAACTGATGAACCTCATGTGGTGCGCTTATTGTCATGGGACATTTAGCTATTTAGAAAGCTTGAATCTATGTAGCCAACCTTCTGTTTGTGTCTTCTACATTTTCAATGGAGCTTGTTTTGAGTCTTGGTGGTGGAGCAGCTGTTGATGCTGTTTTGTTGTGGGGCAGATTTGTACTTGCGTCTTTAATTATTACCAAGTATTGTGAACCTAAAGAGTCTCTGCACACCGTCTTGTTTTCATGGTATCAGGTGACGCTGCTTTAATCTGCTGTGTCTAGTCGGCTATATTTATTAAGTGACCTTTTGAATGGTCTATTGTGTTACATAGGAGCTTACATCAGTGAGGGATTGTTATTTTGGAATAAAGCTATTGGGTATACTTACTCATCAAAGGCTCATACTAGTGACTGTACTACACCTGACCAAAAATATATCAATTATTTTTTAATGCCCTTTAGATACAAATATTCTTATCGAATGATGGTCCGTGTTGGGTCCAAAGCTGTTCATAATATACATCAACGACATTTGCAGAGTATCAAATATATTGAAATTTATTTTATTTGCAGATGACACTAATATTTTTTGTTCCGGTGACAATTTGAAAGAGCTAATGCAAGTGATAACAGCAGAAATGATTAAAGTAAAACATTGGTTTGACACAAACAAATTATCATTAAATATAAGCAAAACAAAAATGATGTTATTTGGAAAACATAAAACAAATCCACAGGTGCAATTAATACTAGATAACATAAACATAGAAAGAGTATATGAAATGAAGTTCCTTGGTGTGGTTTGAGACCACAAAATCAGCTGGAAACCTCATATCACTCATGTAAAAGCAAAACTGGCTAAAACTATCGCAATATTGGGAAAAGCCAGACACATTCTGGACTACAACTCATTGTATACTCTATATAACACACTAATATTGCCATATCTGATTTACTGTGTGGAGATTTGGGGAAACACGTACAAAACCAACCTACAGCCGTTATGCACATTACAAAAAAGGGCTATAAGAGTTATCAATAATGTTGGATATCTTGAACACACTAATGTATTATTTTTGAAGTCACACATATTGAAGTTCACTGATCTGGTTAAATTTAAAACGGCACAAATCATGTACAGAGCAAGACATAATCTACTTCCTAGGAAATTAAAAACATTGTTCATAGACAGAGAGGGTGGGTATCATTTGAGAGGAAATCTACATTTGAAACAACTCAAGGTCAGAACAACTCTGAGAAGTATGAGTATAACAATCTGTGGGGTGATTTTATGGAATGGTTTGGAGCAGGAGTTAAAACAAAGCACAAGCATAATTCAGTTTAAAAGGATGTACAGAAACACTTTTTTGGAAAACTATGAGAATGAAGAGAGGTGACTGAAGATGAGAAATTATTGTATATGTATGTATACATGTAAATGTAAGTAGGAATAACTTACATAATGACTTAAAGGACAATCATTGATCAAGTAAGGGGTGGGAATTAATAAGCATTTGCTTCCTCCTACTCCCTTTCGGACACATATGATTTTTTTAAATTATTATTATTATTATTAATATGAAGACTTTTTTTGTTGAATATATAAATATTATCGTGAATGTGGATAAATACTGTATTTTAACAATACGGTATTCTGTTTTTCTCATTTTTTATTTATTTTTTAATCTGTTCGAAATAAAGATTGAAATGAAATATGACTAAATCCCTAATAGGTGTGAGACCTCCTTTCTGCCATCAACATTTGTATATGGTGGGCATGAGGATCAATAGCAAGCAATAATAGATTTGACTAGTATTTATTTAATTCAACCAGAGAAGGAGAATATATTAAATTGGGTATTCTTGTCTAAAAAAAGAGCTGCAACAATTAGAAAATAAATTGGGAGTGTTTTATTTTATGATTTGGATAATCAATTCATTATCTTTCATTTTTTTAAGCCTTATGTCTAACCACAACCAAGAAATGTTTACCTTAATAAAATAGCCAACATTTTAATTCAATCAGGAACAGCTTGACCAAAGAATATGCACGTCATCAACAAGATTATGAATATCATCAAACATCTCAGTATTAGATAAAAGACCTGTTACCAATACAAGTATAGTCTCTTATGATGCACAGCCCTACTGTACTCACATCAGATAGGATATCCAACATTCAAAACAAAATAAAGGAAAGAAAAACCGTCAATCAGAACATGAGTAGACTCGCAGGGAGTGATAACCATCGGAATGCTCGTAGTTTATCATAATCCAAAATAACCTTTATAAACCTTTGTAGTTGTCTCACTTTGACCCAGCTACAAACAGATCGCTGTATTATCATGTGTTTGTTAGGAAGCCATTATTGTGTTTACTTGTGCCAGATCTCTCACATCATTTAGCTTTAAACATGGGTTGTCTTAAACAATTAGTGCTGAATGAAGGCAGACAGACAGTGACTGCAGCGCCTGATGAGCTGTAGTCTATTCAGCCTCAGGAAACATCTGGTTATCTTTTGAAAACATTTGTTCACTCATTTGTGGCGCTGCTAAAAACAGCAGCATGCACACGGCAACTACACTTCACTTCACGCAGTCTTTGACTCGGAGAGTAGAGATAGGATGAAAGCGTCGATTCTCTATTCTTGTCATGACATGTAAGCATTCATGTCTCCATTCTGAGAAGCTCCTCTCTGCCTGTTCAAGGAAACCTGTCCCAAAAGGATGCTCAATTAAAAGAGCGTCTTCACGTGTCACTGAGTTTGAATATACAGTAGGAACTTCAGTGATGTAAAGATAGAGATTGTTCTGGTTAGTGAGATTGTGTAAAAACCTACATTTCAGCAACCCATGAAAGCATCCTTTTGTTTTTTTAGCAGCAAATAAGGGTCTCTTAGTCTTGATCTGAGTTTATCTTAGAGTTTACAGATTAAACACATTTTGTGAAGTGTTGGTAGGTGTATGTTTGACCTTCAGAGAGAGCAAGGCAAGCTCTGTTCCTGCTTCCTGTCTTTAAGCTAAGCTAAGCTCATAACATCAGACTCAAACTCCTAACTTAGCATGCTGATATGTTATCTAACTCTTGGCAAGAAAGTACACATTTCCCTAAACTTAAAAACGATTCCCCTTAAGGACAACTTAGTATGCATGGCAAAGTGTTTGTGGAGTAACATTGCTGTGAATGTTTGACATGTTATTCTAAAACAGTGTACCGGCTAGGATAATTGATACTTATAGTACCGAAATATGTAACATTTTGTTTTGGATTTATAAAACCCTTTCATGGTTCGATGGCACATTATGCTGATGTTTACCAACCTGGACGGTAACACATGAACATTTAATTATGCTTTTTAGAGGAAGCATCTTTTTGGTTTACACAAGGGGAAAATACAATACAGTTCATGCGTTGAAAAAACAGACACTGAAATAAATGTGTCCCCGTATCTGTATCTGTTTGAGGCTCTGTAATTCGGGGTGAAAACAACATAATTAACAAATGGTTAAGCAAGCAAATAAATGGATGGATCTCACAGAAGGACGCCCTCTTCTATTGCAACTCCACTTTGTGATTAAATGTAAAAATGTGAGTTGTTTCTTTATATAAACATCTTAGTGCAGCTCGATATTCCTCTCATCTTCCCTCGGCTCGTGTTTTTCTTAATTCCTCATTGCGTAAACCATGATTTTGTGATTTCTGCTGTGCTGATTTTCGTGTACTGGAAAGGTGACATAAGCAGCTTTATGTGACTACTTGTCGTGTTGCTTTGACTGCAGGGAGACGGCTTGCTAAGAGCCAGCAGCGTCATCTCCGCTTTATGTTGTTGAAGGAACAGACGTCAACCTCAGCTCAGATGTGCCGGCCAGGACGTTAGCGAGAGCTCGTCAGCTCTTATCGCAGTCGTGCCAGTTGTGTTTTTCAGGGTAGAGCAACATGCATCTCTGACACAGTTTAACGTCACCTACCTTTCTGCTCTCTCTCTGCATTCAGCTGCACAACATGTGGCACATTTTCGTTATGTAAAAGACTTCCTCTGAGCCTTTCTGCTGCGCTGTCAAATCTCGTTTTGCTGTAGCACTTAACCTACATGCTGATCCTCTGCCCATTTGGCACTTTCAGCCGACTCAAGCAAACAAACACAGATTTAAATTCTGTTAGATGCTGGTTCCCTGTGCAAATGTACAAATTCAGTGAATACAAACTTGATGCGATCTGCGGTTGTTTCCAATCATCCCTGAGTGCCGGTTGTTGTTATGGAAAGTCTCGAGTCATGGGGCTGGAAAATGTACCAACGATTAATAAACCTGTGAAAAGATTTTCTCTGAAGACGCTCTGAGCGCTGACTTTTATATACAACATTTTATTTATCTTTCCTCCCAGGTTGAGCATTAACTTAAGGGCAACTATAGTGTCTACCCTTATTTTATTTATTTTTAACATTATCGGATATATGTTAATACTATTTATTGAGTAATAAACACAACTAAATTATTTATTCCCATAATGATGTCATCTAAACAAATACATTCATTAGTTGACCAGCAGAATATGTATCGGCTGCTTTTTTGATTCATTGACATTCCCAGGTTGCAGCGTTTCAAATATGAATATTATTCACACTTTACATTCTTTGAAGCATATGAAAATACTTTAGTTTTGGACTGTTGAATTTGAAGACGTCATCTTCAAATTCTATCTATGAGACTTAATACCAGACTAATCTAATGATGTGTGTTTAGCCAAGCTGTCTGTAAGTTCAGCGTTCATCCACTAATAAATAACTGGTTAGAAAAATAGTTGTGTATCTTTGATGAGTTTAGTTTTCAGTACAGTACACAGAAATGATCAATACTGTGAACCATATCGCAATGGCAATATCAGTCAAAATCATCTTTATTAGTTATTTTTTCCAAATCGTGCAGCACTAATGCAATGCATCATGTTTTCCAGACTCATCCAGCCTCTCTTTCACTAGGAAAACAGGCAGACACACTTTTTGGGTGTTTGTGAATGTTACTTTTGGAGGATAGTGCAGAGTTGTTTTGTCCAACTTGTTTCTTTGTACTCTACAGAGATAAAGTCTGCCAGAGTCTCCTGTGAAATGAGTGTGTGTGCTCTCCCTCTGGTGTATTCAAGAGATAGTTGTATTATTTGGCCAGCTCTCCTCCCCGTGTCCAGCTTTATCAGCCAAGCAGAGCGCAGCACGGTGTGTATCTGTGTGCTCACCTTTTGTTAAAGTATTTTGCAGAGGCAGTTTATTCCTCAATCGCCCACTTTCTGGCAAGTCAGTTCCATATTGGAGAGTTTCAGTATGTTATGATAATGTGGGAGCTGTTGCACCACATCTGCCAGGTGCAGAAAATGTGTTTTGTGTTCTGCCAGTCAGCAAATGCAGCAAACTGTCTTTATGTCAAATAGTTTCACACAGATCTTTTTCCCTCTCTTCCTTTGCCTTGTTTGAGTGTTATAGACATATAAATGTGGATTTTAGTGTCTATAAAAGGTCAACTGTGAGGATTTAAATCTTAATGTGATCACAGACCTGACTTTCCCCCCCATGGGGTCATTAGTTCTCTGGTTGAAGCCGGCCATATTGAATGAATGCCAGATAATATTGTGCTTGTTACATGAGCAATTTTACATAGTCGTCTCATTTATCTGTTAGCCGTGGGCAGTACACACCATCTGGAACCTTGGCCCACTCCCACAGTCTCACGGAGACCGAAAAACAAAGCATGTACTTCCTGTTTTACACATGACTGTCTGATAATGAAGAGCAAAGGGATTTTTTGATAACCGTCATTTTCAGTCAGAAATCCAGCGTTCTTCTCCACGTGTTCCTCTCATCCTTCACTATTCTTTCCCCATTGTCCTGTTTAGTTCTCGGTGAAGTCCTTTGCCTCCATCTCTGCCAGCAGTAGAAATCAAATCGAGCTGCTGGAGCTTTGTGGAGCCTAAATTCAGCATCTCTCTCCACTCCTAGTCTAATCTTCCAGAAATAATGTCTTATAATACCTCCCACTCACGTCCCGCAGTGGTCTGCTCTTTACAAACAATAACATGTTTTGTCAGTTTTTACCAGGATGCACCAAATAGCCGATTGGCAGTAAATCTTCAGAAGGCCAATGTGCCGCAGCGGCAGTCTTTTCTGCTCTAATCTCAGAAAACAGCCGGCTCCTGTTGCTGCAGATTGTAACTGTAGATTGTGAGCCTTTTCATCCAGAGGTTTATCGCTCATGACAAATGCTTGTTCAGCCTTTCAGTGGAAAAGTGGTCAGCCCACTGTATTTGAATAGACCCTCAGCCACAGTCTCTCATCCTTACCTTCACACATTTGTTTTAGACAGTGATTGGTTGGTTTGTAATAAAATGACCTTCGGTGATAATCTGACACTGACTCCAGTGTTGTTGTACAGTAAACTCTGCAGTTCATATCTGTGGAAAATACTTGAATGTACTTGCTGCTGTATTTCTGAGACAGCATGAACCTTTAGCAGTTATCGACTTATCATATTTCATTTCTTTTCAATTCTTACCAGATATTTAGGTTTAGCTTGCAATTTAAGAATGACCTAAACTCAAAGATTCTGATTTCACACCCAGAAATACTATAAGCTACAGTACGTGGCAGCCTTATTAAAGTTCAGAGCCTGTGGCTGTGATATGAGTTTCTGATAAGTATGTATTTGACATAGTTAGGCTGTTCTTGTGATCTGCTGCCACTGATGTTTCTCATTTGAACTTTCAAAGATAATGGTTAACAATAAACATGAAATCACTACCTGACTGTCTTGCAGAAAGTGATTATCAATTATTCATTATCACGAGTTACCAGAGCTCAAAGTGACGTCTTTAAAATGTCCTTATTTGTCTGACAAACATTCCAAACCTTAAATATATTCAGTTTACAAATATATAAAACAGAGAAAAGCAGCAAATATTTACAATTTAAGAATCTTTAGCCAGCAAATGTTTGGCATTTGTGGTTAACGACTTAAATAATGAATTGAATGTCAAAACTGCCTTTAATTTTCTCAGTGCACATCAAATATACAGTAACTGTAATACAATTGAGGTTGCAATAATATATTTTTAATTTAAAGAGAGAACTGTATGTTATGCTTATGAAATTATTTGATATAACTTGTTGCAGCTACATCATACAAACAGCTCTTGTTGACCAGAGAGACACTTACCTTTGCCTTTTCCCCTGTAGATCCTTTCAAAGTAGTGACAGTGAAATCCAGGCAGGCCGTGTGGTGGGCCAGCCAGAGGGGCTCCAGATCCAAACCCCGCCAGACTCTTTGTGTTTGTTCAGAGAAATCTCTCATTACTGAGCTTTATGGGAAAGAGATGCAATGGAAGTTGCAGCTAACATGCTAAGAGTGTCAAGGGTGGCATATTTAGTTAGAATAATATTATATTTTTGCTGAATTTGTCTGAAATTAAAACCTCAATGTGGCCTGGGGTCTTACCCACATTGTCATAATTAATTTCCCCCCCCAAGTCCAGTAAAATAACATGTACCTTTGCATTAAGTTTGTTGATACATTAGCATAAGTCTTTCAATCATCAGATGGCTGCTGGCATTGGTTTACTGCCTATCTATTGTTGCAGTGTAAATGTGTATTTTGTTATTTTAACATTACATAGATGATTATGAGGGCTGCTTTGATGGATTTAGGTCACCATGGTAACATAGCAACTGCTCCATCTTTACTGCATGTATTAATGTCAATCGGTTGATTAAGTGGGTTAAGACTTCTCTCAGAGTCGATGTATCTCTGAGCTGTCTATATTGTGATGTGTTGCTGTATTTAGTCACACAACAATAGCTGTGAGTATCAAAAAAGCTTTACTATTGATCTGGGGCCTCATTTATAACGCCTTGCGTAGGATTCACGTGGGAAGGTTGCTTACGTAGTACAAAGCAAAAAAATAGGTACCTACATTTTCCGATTCACAAAACATTGCGTACCGGCGAGGGAAGTGCGTACGGCACTTCCTACGCCTGTTTCCCTTTATAAATCACAATCGACTCGTAACGCCCATATTTGCCTATACATAGTCAAAGAAACGCCCATTCATTCATTCATTTTGACTGACTGCATGAAGAACATCGCAGGAAATGACGATAGAACAGCTAAAAAAGACATCTCACACCGTGTCAGATTTTGGTTATTGTGGGGAGGTCGAGATAAATCATATTGTTTGGTGGATGCAGTTTGAACCAGAGTAGCAGCATGGAGGTCGGATCGTCACCAAAATAAATAAATAAGTGATCCGAAAACAATTAATGACAAAAAAAATACACATAACCTTCCTCAGGCAGTGTGTTTGCACCGGGGACAGGAGACACCCCCTTGATGAGAAACTGTAAGAAATGATCGGGGAATCCCTCCGGAGTGGAGTCATGACGACTGGATCTGAATTATTTTGTTGTATTTGGTGGTTTGTGTTCCAGCTGTCGATCAGCAACTATATATCCATAATCCACCAGTTAAAGGAAATACAATTAATGGATTGTGTTATATTAGCTGTACAATTTACCACATATGGTGTTCTTAGTTTCCATACCTCCTGTGTTTTACGAGCGACTTATCAAGTCTTGGCAAACGGCATAAAACACGATTAAACGTGATAGTATATAAAACCATGCTCGTATCTACAACCTATAGAAATGCAAAACGGCGTCAGTTTAGACGTCATTCTGTCCTCCTGCTTACCGCATCATTTATGAGAAAACATTTCATAACATTAACACAACATATTCGAGGTGGTTTTAAATAACATATCCGTATTTATTTATTTATCTTCTTCTTCTTCTTATGTTTTTGTGAGCACTGAGGAGTCTCAAACAGGCGTTTGTTTAATCATTTTAAGATTGGCTTTAATCAATGTTTGAAAATGAATTCTTCATAGCCTATATGATAAATGAGGTAACATTTTATTTATGGTATTATTTCCACATATTTCTCTCCATTCTTCCTTCTGCCAACGGTGTCGCAGTTTCTCGTCCCTCCCGTCGTTGTGCTTAGTGCGTACGCATGGGTTAGAGTTTGCGTGGAGGACCGCACATTTTCCCGTCAAGTTAGTATTTTATAAATCGCAAACATTGCGTAGAAACTGGCGTACGCCATTTTTTGAGCGTATATCCCTTTATAAATTAGGCCCCTGGTCATCACCAATAATCACTTCTAAGGTCTTTGGCGGATTATTGATTTTTTGACAAAAACTATTGGAAATGATTACAGGGAGGGATATTTAGTTTCAATTGTAATTCCTTTTGTGGCTGAAGTATCACAGAGTTGTATGAATATTCAACACTAAATCACTTTGAAAACCAAGAGCATGTTGGCATTTTGGATCAAGCAACATTACGAAGAGTACAATTAAACTCGAGCAACATTATCTAAACAGAGTGCCACTTACAATACAATTTATACCCTAGGTGTTTTACAACAATTAACACTCTTTATACGTCACTAATGATGCGGGGGGGGGGGGAAGTGTCATCCATCACAACCTGCTACTACATTCAGCATGAGGTAAATGACACTCACATCACTATTCTCTGTAAGTTAGTTTGATTTGAACTGGCTTCGATTAAGTTAGAGTTACATAATATCAGCCATTTAATACATTTGATGAGATAAAACACTATTCCAAGGAAACAATGCACAAGACAAGCAATCAGGCAGGTTCAAAACAAACTCAGGTTGAAAGTTAACAGAAACACTTTAATCAAACATGTTGTAAACATCCTGGTCCAACCTTGATCTTCTGTAGTTGAACCCAGATTGTGTGTTCAATAAAGGATTAGTACCTAGATTTCAAATGCTAATTAAGAAGTATGCACTGAATGTTTAACTAATTAGGGCTGTGTATTGCCAAGAATCTGGGGATAAATATATTTGTCAGTATTGATGCATCTCTAAATGTAGCTACATTTTTACTGAGGATGTTGTTCCCAGATTTTCTGCATTTACCTTTTTTATAATGGCCAAAAGAACAAAAACAGGACAAGAAGTAGTAAACTGTAGTTATCTTTTAGTAGTTGTAGTTATTAAATGTGCTCAAATACTTTAACAATGGAAGTGAAACTGTAGAATACCCCTTCATGTAGTGAAAGCAATAACTTATGACACCTTATGCAAGGATGAGTTATGGTTGTTACAAGTCATATTTTATTCCATGTGCTTTACAAGGATATAAATAATGGCCAAAATTACAAAAATCAGTGTGCTGGAAGCCCAAGCATATGTACATAAGTTGGTCAGCAGTGATGTAACCAAATAACCCATTTTCGCTCAAAATACACTTTACCTCCTCTTCTTATATTCTAGTTCCCAACCTTTATTGTGGTACCTTGTTTCCAGTGCCATGTACTGCCCATTCTTTATTCATTTCTCTTTTACATTACATGTATGAACAATGAGTTGGCAAAATATCTATGTACATCTTATAATTGGATAATGTCTCATCCAAATAAAACAGTAATACTGCGTTTAAAATAGTACATCTGCTAGATAAGTAGAGCCCCATGAGAAATGAGGGTTGACCTGACAAGAGTTAGCTAGCCACCTGCAACATTCACTCTCTGTGTACAATATGATCATATAGTTTCAGATTTTTAAAGGATGGCCATCATTCTCAAGCCCAAAGTTTCATCTCATCATATCATAGAAAAATAATGTAACATTAAGACAACAGTAGACAAGAATTGCACAAGAATAATCATAATCATCATGGTAATATAATACTCTCATATTAAACATTAAAATGTCGGGCAATACAAATAGAATACTTTTTTTTTTTTTAAACGCTAGATGCTGTTTTGTTCACATAGGTTAAATATCCGTTATAGGACAAACCTGTTGCATCTCTAGCGTGTTGCAGCTAGTCCAATCACATTTACACAATTGTGCATATATCTCTGTATTATTTTCTGACTTTAAAGAAAATAAAAAGACCAAAAGAGCCAGCCAGACGTCCTCAAACCCATGCCCATTCTTACACTGACACATGCCCAGTGGTGCCTTTAGCGAGTCCATTGTCTATTAGCAACAGTTGCCCTGTAAACATACTTAGTTTCCATGGATACGCTGTGACCGCCGAAAAGTTCACAGGTCACGCCTCCAAGGCAAGCGCATTAAACATCCCGCTGAAGAAAGTTGAGGCGGCTTTCAAATAAGTGTACATTCAGAGCAGACCGTCGTCTGTTAGGGTGTAAATGTCTGTCTTATGTTTACTGTGTCAAGCATCATGTGGAGGAATGTTGTAGTCAACCTTAAACACTGTGGAGTAGCATCCATGTTTGTAGTCCTTTGTAGTCCATTTTGCATTGTATGTGTGACAAGGTCCGTGTTTAGGGCTGGCTACATTCTTTGCATTCCACAGTAATAGACATGAGCGTCCGGCATTGCCCTGCAAATGAGATGACATCACTTATCGAGAAAGCTCTCACACCCTGCCTCTCCACCGGCCCCCCTGCTCAGCAAATCCAAAATGGCCACTATGCGTCTCACAAGCCTCATGCTAAACCTTTTACATACAAGATCCCCTCCCCCCACATAAAATATGGATTATGGCCAGGGAAAAATCCACCTGGTTAAAATAATTCTGAACAAACACATGTGCTATAAAAGCAAAAAGAGAAGTCTAAAGTTGGTTGTTAGTATTTTCAAAAATAATCTGATATAAAGAATCAAAAAGTTGTAATACATTCTAGTAGCCTGCTGGATGAACCAGTTTGAGTCAAAGTTAGACTGTGCTACATCACCTCTCCTCTTTGATTAAAAAATGTTTAAAGTGTCAACCCTCATCATGTCAGCTACAACACTGTCACAGCTCTTAGCAGTATTCTGGTAACAAATCTCATTCAAGTTGTCAGGGGCAGTTGGACAAAGGGGCTGAAATGCAGAGAAAAGCGAGGGATGGAGGCAGTCAAAAGAGAAAAAAGTGGAGAGAGACGAAGCCAAACGGTTGCACCCATCAACAGGAAGTAAGAAAAACAAGAGGCTGAAAGCAGAACAACCCACTGGTTGGACGCTGACTGATTCACAAACAAGAAGTGGAAAAACTGAGCTGACCATTCACCCTACAGGTGGAGACAGAGAAGTGCACCACAGCCCTGGGTTCAAAGGTCATGCGCCAGCCCTGCAGGCAGGCAGGAGGAAGAGGCCGGGGCCACAGAGGGGGAGAGCAGAAACAAAAGAGAGAAGAAGAGACAGCGCAGCGCCAAACGTCATCATGCAGTGGACAGGCTTGGCTAACGGGGGCGGGGCAGGATGTTTCGTTTTTTTATTTTTCAGCCGGTGAGGTGACGCGGCAGCGTGCGTCGCTCGTGCCCAACTCCGGGGCGGGGCCCCAGTACAGGGCAACCTCTGAAAGGCACACACACACAGGAGTGGACAAGGCGGGTGTATGTTAGAAAATAGTGGTCTCGTACTTGGTGTTGACTCCTCTCTTGGCCTCCTGACCCGGCTCCACAATCCACGGCACGTTGGCGTGGCCCTTCTGGTCCATGGACGGCTGCTCCATCTGATACACACAGAGAAGGAAAAGGAGAGAAGTTGGAAAAAGTGCCATAGTATTTGCAACAACCTGCATATTCTAAATACTCCACATTGCTGTTGGGATACGGACAATTTATCATGACACATTTTCAATGCAAACAGCTGTTACTGTTTGAGATTTTGCACACTGAAGAGACCATATAATGAGACAATGTAATGCTAATATAGTCACCGAATTCAGATTGGGAACGGTAGAAGGGATGAAATGGAGGATGTGCTGCTTACAAAGTTATGTAATGGAGGAAAAAAACTGAAATGTGAGAGGGGGCTGAGATACAGATTACAAATGAGAAAGCAGAACAAAGATCATAGACAGAAAGCTCACAGTCTCAAAAGAGAAATTCTTAATAATAATAATTGAATTACCATGTGCTTTACGTACATCCTAGCAGTTCTCTGCCGCTGCCACAGTGAAGCTATTGTGGCTTCAGCGCTAGGAAACCAACCAAACAATGTACATTGCTTTCAAAAATAACCCTCGGCAACCAATCAAGCGTCCAGGCTAGGTTTTGTTGCTGAGGGTGTTTTTCCTCCAATCTTTTGGTACGTCTTCAGCTGATTTGGGGAGAGGGCAGACTCATACGCTGCACTTTTGATAGAGGAAGACTACATTTGTCTTTAAGCAATATATTTAATGTATATAACGTTGATATTTTATAAATGAGCATTAAAGATCTACTTCTGGAGCAAACAGGGTTAATCTCAGAGCTCTGCATAGCACTAACAGAGCCATGTTTCTCTTATCTTGTCTCAACACACTGCTACGGATACAAAACGGACACTAACTATAGTATTGATCGAGTTGCTATCCTCTCCCTCACTCACAGAAACTCGGACAACCACAGAAAGACCATATCATCTTGTTATTGGGGTTACAGGATTAAGGAACAAACACACTTTTGATCTCACTGCAACTCAACACCACCACGCTTAGTGTAGAATCGTTCATAGCGTCGCCAGGATTAGTCTCAAATTCATCAACCGCCCTGGGTTTTCTGCTGAGGGTTGGAATGTAAGTACTTGTAGGAATGCTGCAGGGAAATCACACTTTGGGATTTGACTCTGCAAACCTTCAAAGGACATCAACTTCAATTATCAAGCTGATGCAAAAACAAGCCATATTCTAATTGGAGTCTACTGCACTTAGCTCCTTTGACTCATTTCTTAACACACTGTACGCTCTGGTACTGCAGTCTTCTTCGGATGACCCTTTAAAAAGGAAACTGCCTTGTGTGCAAGGAGATGTGAGCAAGCAACATCAGCAGATCAGTAGGAAAAACACTCGTATTAAAACAGCTCATTCCCAGCCCATTTAATGGAGGTTTGAATGGAGTCTGTTAATAAATATCATTTTAAACACTTATTTAAACATTTACCATCTTTAGGAAGGCAGTGTTTTCCCATGAAGGGGTTGAATTGGTGCTTGGGGAATATAAAAACGGACTGATTCGAGTTCTGCTCTGTATTAGCTGTAAAAAAAACTAAAATAAAACTGGTATACTGGGGGAGGTAGCAAATAAATAATGCGACGGACAACACTCACTGCAAACAGACCACACAAGGATGCAGAGTGAGTCGACTCAAAGCGATAGAATAAAATGGAAGCACTTACAGAAGGCGCTTTCTCCTTGACTTAAAAAAAAATCATGTGGGAATAAAGAATAAGAGAAGGAAAAGCGTGGAGGACCTGTGACTGAGCTTTGTGAGGAAGATGGAAGAGTCGAGGGGGAGGAAGAGGAGGGTGGAGAGGAGGCCGGTGAGGGGTGTAAATGTGACCCAGTGACCAGCGGCTGACGGGGGACATGATGACCTACAGGGGCAGAGGTCATATACAAGTCAAAGTGGGCCTGCTCAGCAACACCAACACCGAAAAACAACAAAGCAGCACGGCAAAGGCACAGAGCATCTGCATGGCAACAACACTCCAAAACCATGGCAACAACATGGCAGCAAAGTCATCGTCCTGGCAACAGTGTGGGACAGCAGCATTACTGCTGTACAGTAAAACTAAAGCAGGAGCAGACTAGGCCACATTTAAAAAAGCAACTCCTGCAGGACAAAAACACTCCCAGCAAGACGAATAAAACATCACTCGGCAAAAACATATACACAAGCCAGGCGCATTTCAAAATGTTTTTCTCCAAAGTCATGAACAATTCTGCAGATGAGGCGAGATAGCTTGTGGTTGAATTTCATTTTCAGGAAGTGTAAATGTATGATTCCAAGACCACTAACAAAATCAACTGTCTGCATGGAAACAAGCTATTTTCACTTCACTGGGAATATTGCAAATCTCACTCATACAGGGTTAGGGTCGTGTATTTCAGTCTCGTTTTGAAGCTACACTCCGATTACAGTAACATGCCAATGCTGATCACAGACAATAGTCACATCAGACGCGGTCACACTCATGAGGGCAAGTTAAGTGGATGTTGTGGGAGATCTACAAGCGGATACGCTCAGACAACTAACAACGGAAAATGAAAAGGGAGGGTGTGGAGAAACAGATACTTGTGGGCAGAAAAACATAGCCACGGTATTTTATAGCACAGTGGGGGGGGGGGGGGGGGGGGCAGGATGGAGACTATAGCTCGCAGGTGGCAGGAATATTAAGTGAATCCTGCAGCATCTCTGCTGCACACCACAAGCCATTAACTACACACCACATACAGAGAAAGAAAAGGCAATTAATGGTTAATGTAACGGTTGCCGACTCAGCAGGTTGTGTGCATACATGCCATCGTTCATCATCTCTGTAAGCACAAGACCACACACAAGCTTTGCAAGAAATCACAGGAGGACCGCAAACACACACATATGTCTTTTTTTGATCTTTTCTCCTCCTCTTGTCTTTCCTCAGCGTCTCACATCTCACTCTAACTTTAGAAAGTGAGACCATTCCTCCGAAGCCTCCGAAGCTCCATCACCATCTCTTCCATGACTACATGAGTATGTAAATGGACTTACATTTGGTCTGCAGCACACTGATATAGCAGTCACCGTAACTCTATACGGGCCCTTTAGACACACATGTGCTGCTGTGCCAGCTGATGCGTGTCTGCTGCTGTGGAAGTGTGTTAGCGGGCTATTTTAATGCTGTGTCGGGGTTAATGGGAGGTTGACAGGTTTTCAGATAGACTTTGTGACGCTGCGGTTGGTGGAGGCATGAAGGAAGGCCAAACACGTTTGCACACACTGAGGAATGATGATGAGGAACACCAGTATCACAAAGCTAGGGCGGAGATTAAAGAACCGTTAAAGGAACCCTGTGCATTTTTGTACCACTCACAACGTGAGATAGCTAGGTTCTTGTACATGGGTCCTCTTTTGTTTTTAAGTAAAGTTTTTTTCTGAAAACAAGGCAGTTAATGCCAAAATATAGACGAATGACCTCAGCCCACAGATACCTTTTTTAAACCTATCAAACTGAACAGGGAAATGTGTATTGCAGCTTTGCAGGACTGCCATAAAACACACTCTATCAGAGACCCCAGCATTTTTTATGAGATTCTGATGGACTGAAATGTCAATATTTAATCCTCCATGCAAGGCTGCAGTATGTGGGAGTCTTCCACATGAGGATCACACACACACACACACACACACACACACACACACACACACACACACACACACACACACACACACACACACACACACACACACACACACACACACACACACACACACAGCGAGGCGGGCCAAGCAAGCCTCCCCAGAGCTCTATGAAAACTGGCCTCATCAATCAGCGCCGTGTGGAAGACACTGCAGGGACGAGGAGACCGAGCAGACGCTTAACAGATCAAATATCCACCTAAACCTCTGCCACAGTGTCTGCTGGGCCGACACTCAGAAACAAAACACAAGCAGTCCAGGATAATCCAACCAAACACACGGCGGTGAGCGGGGATGAGAAACATGAACCAATCGGAGTACAGGGTGAGAGTTATGGACAGATTGCAGTGTAAAGGGACAGAGTTGATGGGATGATGGTTAGATTTGATTGAAGGCAGGGTTAAGAGGTGTTATTAGAAGTGAAAATCCATCCTATAACACAATTCTTCTTTCATAAACAATCAAGTAGATCTTAAAGTTAATTATATAACAGCTTTAAGATATAGAGGATCCAGTTCATAGAAATGTTACCAAGTTCTCTGCAGGGAACTTCAAAAAAAGGCACAACATCTTGTTTCAAATCTCAACCACTTTACAATGTTGCAGGTGTTTAGGATGGATTCTCCCTTTGCACAGTGCGGCTGTGCGACAGCGATGCTTACAGATTTGCGGATGTTGATTCGAGGTTTGGGGACAGGTTTACTGGGCTTGCTATCGAAGCTCTCGGGCAGCGTGGAGGAGCCGTGGCCGCTCTTCCTCGCCTGCAGGGCCAGCTGGTAGGCCACCTCGAAGGCCTGGCCCAGGGTCAGGATGATCTCATACGCCAAGTTCTGACCAGACGATAAAGACAAAAACACAGTGTGAGAACACAGTGTGATGTGCAGGCGCCGTGCATGTGATTCTTGACAGTGTCAGTACTAACCACATCAAAAGCAGTGAAGACGTGGCAGTAGTGGTGACTGGACTTGAGGTCTTTGGTGATGTAGGCAAATGTAGACAGATCCTCTGGATCCTGAGCCGCACACGAGATGTTACGGATCTCATGTTCTGCGATGATGTTCTGCAGGAAAGGAAGGAGGGGCCGGGAAAGGTTTTTATTATCTCCTGTGAGCCACTTCATGGAAAAACAAATCCCATTTATTATCATTTAATTTCACACATCCCAAAACCAAAATAACTACATGTTGGTTTGACTGTTTTCTGGAGACATTGAGTTTGAATTTGTCCTCTGGTAATGTCACACTGCTGTCTTTGTGCTGTGTTAATTCTCAGTGCTGTAAATCAAACAACATCAAACAAGAAAAACACAAGTTCTTTGTCATACTGGATCGTATTATATTTATCTTAAAAAAGACCAGCCTATTGGTTGTTTATGTTTGGTTACACAGGGACAGCAGATCAGATAAGGAGAATGAATATGGAAGATTTACTTCTAACAAAATGACCCAGAGAGGTGATTCCAGGTAATGCCACTGTTGCTTTTGTATTCTAACCAACCTACTTTAGTCTGTGCTCTGTGCAGTGTTGCCCGAGGACAAAATACAAATGTACTGATTATATGCAAATTGGACTCATTCTCTGCTGGGTCTGTGATTTTGGAAAGCTGAGGCTTAAATAAATACCCTTTTGAAAGCAAGCTCCTTATATCTTAAATCTGTTCCTCACTGTGCCGTTATTACCCACCTGTCACTACATGATAGGAATAATTGACTCCTTAGAGTGAAATTATTAGCCAGGTCTAAATGCCGTAAACTGCTTTCACATAATACTAAAACTAAGAAAACAACCCACACTCATTACACATTCACATATTAGAAACTCTGTTAGTGTTTAAAGTTAGACATGCTGACCAATGTTGGTAATCACATGACAAATGACTGTTCAGAAAGACTTGTTACTCTTATTTTGTATGTACTTTGCTGTGTTCTTATTCAATTAGGCTGATTGTAAATCCTCATCCCTATGGTATTTCACTTTCACAGGCTTACGAGGGGCACAACACTTTAATGAAAGTGAGTTCATTTTAACACATTACTAAAGGTTAAAGTAAACAGTATGGAAATGTAGTTTTTTACCGAGAAACCGGTTTACTAACTTTAATTTCTCTTTTGACAAGAACTAGCGCTGATGCTGAAAAACGATCAAATGTAACTATGGATAGAAAAAAGAGGTGATGATGAACAGTGGAATTACTTTGTATATACCTTGAGAGTTGTTCTAGTAAAGTCCATTATCATTTATAAAGTGCCATATCACCCCTGTTTCTAATCATTTCATAAAGGATTTAATGAAGTGAGTAGGTTGTGATTGATTTCCTGCTCGTCCATTCCAAACGGATGATTGCCTGTTGTGTTTTGCCCTCTTTTACACCTTATAGATGATTTACACCATACATGTCAGTCAGGCTGCGGCAGAAGCAGACCTCAGGCCTGCAGTGCTTTCTGACACCTCTGAATGTCAGTCATGCTCGTGCTGGAAAGCCTGACCTTTCATGTGTTATTTACAGGAGGTGGCGCAGGAAGGAAGTGTTACCTTATTTGTGGCGTCGATGAACTTCACTCCTTTGTAGGACACGGAGAGGACGATGGTCGGCACCTTCTTCATCTGCTCTGTGGACTTCTTTGAGTTCATAAGAAGCAAAGAAGACAAAAAACATCAGAGATGACATTTGAAGCTTTCAATAGACAAAAGATTGCACAGGCATCAGTTGGAGTATTACACTTGTAAAGGTCCCATGTCATGGCCATTTCTACTGATCATAACTCCATTGTTGAGGTCTACTAGAATAGATTTACATTGTTCAATGTTCCAAACTCACATTGGTTTCTCATACAGCATCTCTGTATAGTATGTGTATTCACTCTCTGTCCTAAACGGCTTGTTGGAGCTCCTGCCCCCCCCCTCCCTATGAGCCCACTGTGCTCTGATTGGTCAGCTCGCCCACTCTGTTCTGATGAGTCCACCACTGGATACTGGAAATGTGTAATTAGTTCCAAATTAATGAGTTAAGTTTGATGTCCTTTTAATTGAATAACCTTTCAGATTCAATGTGATCCATGTTTTTAATAGATGAGCTAATCAAACAGTGCATTGATGATTTCTCCTTTATTTTCAGAGTCCATTCAAATAATCTCCAGAGGTGAAGGGTTGTCAGACACTCCAAATTACATTTCTAAACGACATCGACATTAGCGCTGCAAATACAATAAGTCTATTAGCTTTTCAGACACATTGGACTCCTACTGTATATCCCTCCGTGTCCTTTTTTAATGACATATTGGCTCTTCAACGTGTCTCATTAGCCATATTTAAGTTCATGATGCAGTGAGGTGCTGCGGAGAATGGTGTGATTTACAGAAACGTCTGTGTCACCCTGCAAGCTGTCATTCTACCTGCCAACAGATTTCATATATTCAAAGAAATCGACGTGCGATGAGACTCTTCTCTGCTCTCTCAGAATCCCTTCATCTTGTCATCTACTCAGTATCCATGTTACTGCCACACTCAAAATCTACTAACTGCTCTCCTTTCTTTATCTGCTTCTTGCCATTGTTGCGCTCCTTCCTTCCTTGGCTCGGCCTTGTCAGGATCAATGCTGAGCGCCGGCAGAAACCCAGCGAGAGTTTTCAACATCCACATCTACCTTCCCAGCTGAAAGATGCAGGTACAGATGAAAGGAGGAACGCTGGGATCCGGCGCTCAAGTAAAGAAGATGTTTTTGCACGGAGGAAAATAACGGAGCGATATGATGTGCATCTCACTGCTCTTAATTACTGCCTGGGTTTCAGCAGATGTGTGTCACTGGGGATGGAGAGGAGTAGAAGAAAAGAAGACTCCCTCCAATGTGGCAACATAAATATAGAGACAGAAGGAAGGAGGGAGGAGGGGAGAGGAACAGAAAGCTTTGCTCATGAATATTAAAATCATTCTTCACACTGCAGCAGCGAGAGAGAGATGAGGAGAGAGGGAGACGGTGTTACAGTTAGATATGGGAAGAGTGAGGAAGCAGGAAGAAAAGATGTGATGAGGAGGAGACAGACGTTCAGGAGAGGATGAAGAGGGGCAGCAGAATGAGAAGGAGATAAGGTGAGGGGCAAGTAGGCAAGAATATTAAAAATAAATCCCTCAATACACCTAATCCACTTTCATGATAGGTACGTTTACTCTGGTGTGAGGGCACTCCTTATTTGAGCCTGTCCCAGATTTAAGGAACAAGTGTTTGTTTATATATACATAATACGGCCACATGCATTTAGGTTTAATGTAGTGCAACTTGTGTTTTAGTTTTGGCATATCATTCAGACACCTTTTAAGCTATGTGGCTGTGTTTCCAGATCTCAGTAGCAGTAGGATCTTCCCTAGCAACAGTAGGAGCAGTGTGTGTCAGGCCGTGTCTTACCCTCATCTTGGCACAAGCGTCCTGTGTGGAGTCCGTTCCTCTCAGCTCCTTCACCAGCATGGAGCCCAGGTACTGTGGACACACACCAACACACACAGGGAATATAGAGTGTTATGATCTTGGGGTCTCAATACCTTCAAAACAACATTGTTACACAATAAAGGCATTTTTTAAGAGGTCGAACTGGTTGTCTGTACTTTTGTTTTTATTGTTTTAATTGAATAAATGTACACATCTTTCCAATAAATGTAAATTTATTTTGTTTATAGTACTTCTCTTTGCCAAATAAACTGTTATGTGTCGAGTCATTTATTAGTTCCATGTTTACATTCAGTTGATGTAACAGTGTAGTGAGAGGCTCCTGAGGGACAGAGTCTGGCTCTGTGTCTCCTCCACACTGCGGTCAGACATGCTGAACACGTAGTATCTGATTTAATAAAGACACAGCTAATGGTGCCGGTGTTTTACAGGACAATGTTTATGGCGACATTAGAGCACTTAATGTGCGAGACATCCACCACCTCAGTGCCCTTCACACTTAAGCAAGAGACCTTATTCCTGAGAGTGTGATCCTAACAAGGCTTTTAGTGGATTACAAGAGGAATATTTACAGCTCCATCTGTGACCCTACAGGAAATCACTCCAAAATCAAGGAACAAAATGTATGTCTACCTCAGGGGATGTATCTGTCATCTGATAAGGAATACATTCTTAAACAACCTTTTGTTCAAATGTGTTTTGTGTGACGAAACCTTTTATGCAACGCAGACTGAGTTATATTTTGGGGAGGATGGTCCTTGGCGGATCAAAAGGAGTTGATCTGGGAAAATCACTCATTTGTCTCGAGTCTTTAATGGCTGTTATGCTATCTTATACACAGCTGGTACAATGTTCATCTTCTTGGTTTACTTCTACAACTGTGAATGTGTCAAACAAAGCTACAACCTATTCCTTTCAGATTTTCATTTCATATTTTTGTGTACTGTAAATTCAATGTTGCTCTAACATGCGCTGCTCATGATGTGGTCATTCAGTTTGAATGTCTGCAGGGTCTTACTGGAAACTGATTTGTAATAACTTCAGATAATGCTTTCAGGTTGTGGTTATGAAGCGAACATAACAAAGTTATCATGCCATCTGAGGAGGTGCTGGGTTTTGATTATTTAGAGCCTGGGATTAAATGTGAACAGTGCTGATGCTTTATTCTGTTCTTCTGGGTTTAACCATCTCTTTCTCTATACACTAAAACATAAATGCACTCCCCTATTTTCTCTTTCCCTCTCATTATTGTCTTATACATGTATTGTATTCTTTTTTACTCTGCATCTCCCTCCATTTTGCCAATATTCCCAGTTAGGGATGCTCCGATCGATCGGTCACCGATCGAGATCTGCCGATACTCACTCTCTACCGATCGATCGGTGCTCTCTAAACATGCCGATCGCTAGGGCCGATCGCATGACGTAAAATACATGACACTTTTCTCTGTACGCGGCAAAACAAGCTCGCCAAAATGGCTTCACCGGTCTGGCATTATTTTAAGGTGTCCGGAAAAGACAGTAAAATAGCGGTATGCAACGTGTGTGTGAAGCAGAAATCCTGCAGCTCCACCCGCAGTGACGGACCGGTGAGCGGAGCGAAACATACAAGAGTTAGACCTAACACACTTAGCTATTTTATCTACCTCTGGAACAAGCTAAACTAGTTATAAATATGTTTATTCTTCACTGTCGGCCTCACACATTACTAGATCAGTGAGCTGCATGAGACGATACTGACGGGCTGTCAGGAGAGGGAGAGAGGGGGAGAGAGAGGGGGAGAGAGGGGGAGAGGGAGAGAGAGGGGGAGAGAGAGAGGGAGAGAGGAAAAGAGAGCGCTTCCGCTCATTTCTCCCGTGGTATTATCCAAAGTGAATGTAAACTTGAATAATATACATAATTTGAATGTAATAATTAAGTTGATTGTTGTTTGTGGAAGCTCCAGTGAATGAGCCCCATTAACTGAGCTTTAAACATCACTTTAAATGGAAGATTTAAAGTGATGTTTAAATCTTCCATTTAGGCCCCGCCCACTCGATCGGATCGGCGATCGGTATCGGCCGATACTGATTCCGGCGATCGGCGATCGGCCCCAAAATTGGCGATCGGAGCATCCCTATTCCCAGTGAGCGCTCCTCCTCCCCCTCTGTTGTGTCTCCCGCTCATTTATCTCACTTTCTGAGCTTTCTGGGGCCTGTTGCCGGGGACAGCCAGTGTTCAAAATCTTGTCATAAATAGCCTCATGAAAGCCCCTCTATATTTTCCCCTGGTGGCCCACCCGTCATGCCTTCTCCATCACCCGTCCAAAACACTCAATGGGATCACGCCGTTTTATCAATCTTCTGAGGTGAGAAACATAAAGGAATATTCAGCATACTATGACTTTTTCTTCTGATATTCTTGACATACTAAACTGTGACTTTTTTTTGACATACTGTATGACATGTTTTCTGATATTTTTGGCACACTATACTATGACTTTTTTCCGACGTACCATACTTTGTAGTTTTTTTCTGATATTTTAGACATACTATACTATGCCGTTTTTTGCTGATATTTTTTGACATACTATACTTTGACTTTTTCCGACATACTATACTATGTTGTTTTCTTGAAATATTCTACACCATGTCGTTTTATGGATATTTTCAACATAGTATACTTTGTCGTTTTTTTGCATATTTTCGACATACTATATAACGTTGTTTTAAAAAAATATTTTCAACATACTATACTATGACTTTTCTTCGGCATACTATACTATTACTTTTTTTCTGATATTTATGACATACTATGACTTTCTTTTCGACATACTATAATGTGTCGGTTTTTTTCCGATTTCTTTCTATCCATCTTTTTTTCGTCTCCTTCTTCTGCTCTCTCTTACTTAATCGTCTGGCTCACATCTCCCTGTCTTCTCCACAGTGCCTCCGAACCAATCAGATCGAGTGTCTGAGATTACATTCCCTCTGGATGTTTCGCAGAGCCAATGGCTTCCAAAATTGCATTTCTGCACTGCTCCAAGTAAGTAATCATCTCAGTCTGGGTGCTGAGCATAGAACTAATCAGAGACGCAAGGCTGTATCCGTGGTGACGTGGATATATAACAACCTTATGTAACCGGCAAAGGTCTAAATTTACCAAAGTGCTGAGTGCCGTATTGACTGAAAGGTGAAGTTGAGGGTCATTGGTCACTATTATCATTATATAACTTTAGAGGTGAACTGATATACAGTAGGTCTATCACAACAAAATGTCAACTATTAGGATGATGATTACCTTTATTATATTACAAAAACGCCTAAAATGGTCTATGTGGTAAACCATACTCTTATATATTTTGGCTTGTTTGTGATTTGAATAAATCAACTTGTATTTGGGAAGATTGTCTGTATTTTCAAAGACCAATCAATCAGAAATTATCTGTAAATAAATAGGAACTGAAAATAAATGTCAGTTGCAGTGCTTCTACATTGGAACTGTGAATATTCACACTGGAGTGAATGGAAGTGAAGTGAAGGACTCACGTAGGCTTCGTAGTCGCAGGACTGGAAGATGAGCTTCTCGGGGTGATGCTGCCAGTACTGCACCGGGGTGGACGTGGTGGCCTCGTTAGGAGGGCGCAACGTGATTGGCTCGCACCATTCGCCTGCCTGCAACGAGAACCAACAGCATGTCAGCACACACACAGGATCACAGAAGATTACTGGGTCCACTGTTGACATCACTTTCTGGCCCGGTGAACGTGTTTAATGTAACAGCTTTCCTGACAAACAGGAACATGCTTCAGAGAACATCCAAGAGGAAATTAAAGTTGGATGGATTATGCTCGACTTGTTTTCATGCTTTAACTCAGTTTAAGACTCTTTGCTCCTGCTCAGCGCTTTTTCTCCCACTGAGAGCTCACCTTTTAAACAGAGGAAATACCTTAATCCTATCTGCATACTTCTCAAATGTCAGTGGATAACAGCGAGGTGTTAAGGGCTTTCATTCCTTGGTAAATGAATCCAGATGAGGAGGTATGCACACATCCTGTGCCAGACTGTGTTTATGTGTCTCTCTTTATCTGCTTGCTTCTGTGTGTAATCCCCGTCAGGAAGATGGTGAGGTGACATCGTGTAATCAGATGTGGAGATGTTGGATAAACAGCTCGAGGATACAACTTATCAAACTGGCATTGACCAAATCTGTACTAAACCTCACCAGTGTTAACATATATCATGATTTTCTCACACAGTGAAGGCTCACAGACTCAGCTGGAAATCTTCAGTTCCTCTAAGTGTTTAACGTGCTACCTTAAGGACCATGGTAAGGGAGAGAGGGAAGATCCAGAGGGCAATCATAGACATGTCAGGGGTATATTTCTTATTTTCTATAATAGTTATCTTTCTATTCAAACATACTCATCTGTCGCTCCTCAGAGTGTTGTTACGAGAAAGGGGGATACACTACACACGGGGTAAACATTAGTGTGTGTTATCCTGCATTGATATGCTCTGTAATTCACACGGAGACATTAAAAGACCCCAATCATACTGAATCAAAACACAGCTGCTGCCTTGTGTGTGTGTGTGTGTGTGTGTGTGTGTGTGTGTGTGTGTGTGTGTGTGTGTGTGTGTGTGTGTGTGTGTGTGTCTCACAGTAATTGTTGCTAATTGGAAATCAGAAAGGTTATATCTTCGCATTTGAATGATAATAAAATTGGCTGCAAAATTGAGACAGTTATTCTGAAATCTATCAAATCTACTGGAGATAGTGATTTATTTCATAAAACAGTAGATTATGTCTGATTACGTTTGTAAGTGTGCCAAAAACACTGCTGCTCTTTGTCCCCTGTATTGTGCTTTGCATATTTTATCATTTTATAGCACAAAGTTTCAGGCATAATTGTCATGTTTCCTTAATTTAAAATGTATATGAGCTGCTGGTGTCAGATGGTCCGCCTGCTGCAGAGTATTAATGGTGTCTTTGAAACAGGCAGATAAAACACTTTGGCTCACATCTTGTAGCTATTAGGACCTGCATTTAATTACTGAGCCACCTCATTTATGATTAAGATATATTCCAGCGTCCTGATTAGAAATGTGATACTGAGTGGAAGCTCATTAGTTTTCAATTGCTCTGAAGTATTACTGAATCCCATTTTTGGTTACTTTCTTATCTCTATGATTTGACTCCAGCAAGGACAACATTTTAAAGAATATCAGGAAATCATAAATCTTGAGTGACTATAATATTATTTCGTTTTCAGTTTTCAGCAAACAGGATGTGATAGTAAACTTGTTTGGGACTATTTTTAGCTGTGGATGAATACACATTTTGGCAACATAATGGTGTTTGCGGGATTGCTTAAAAAATGAAATACATTTTCACTGTTTATGGCAATTAGGGAACATGCAACCCTGCTGATTTGAATAATTTGGAGCTCCGGGCACAGAACTGGCTCGGATGACCTGTATCTCTGGCTGCATCCATTCATAATACTCTCCCCGAGTCCCCATCTCTCTCCCCCCTGCCTCCCTTCACCCCTCCCTCCCTCCTCCCTTCCTCACCATGCTGACTTGGGCCATCTGTCGCTCCAGCTTGGATCGCGGCACATCCTCAAAGTAGTTGTCGTTGCTGCGCTGCCTGCGCCGGGCGTCCGCCTGCATGATGAGGTGCTGCACGTCCAGAGACCCCCCCGGGACCCCCGCCGTGTACGCTGCCTGGCCCACCGCCGGGCTGAGCTGGGGAGGAGTGTGGTTCCCACCGGGCTCCTGGGAGAAGAGGGCGAGAGAGGGTTCATTCATCATTTCATAATGTGGTGTGTCACTGCTGCAAGTACAATAAGTAGGGCGACTGTATTCACCGTGTCACATTTTATCTCTCAGCTCAGTGTTGCCATGCTGCTCAGCACTGCTCTCTGCTTTGTGGAAATGAGGTTCACTTAAGAGGGTTTCCAACCTGAGAGGAGACTTCAATTCCCAGAAGAATTACAACTTGTATGTATTTGACGGTTTTAGGTTATTATAAAGCTACTTCTACAGAGAGGGGATTGACTCTCAGTTGATTACATATGAGAAGAGTCTCTTTAGAACAGAGCTTTTTCTGGTCTTTTTCCTTATTTAGTTATGCGCAGTGGAAGCTGAAGTTACAAGTTCTCATCCTGAGCCTCCATCCTTTCTGCTCATTTGTCCTATAGTATGTCATTGTGTTTCTATGAAGTGAGATTAGAGATTAAACAACTAGCAGATTGATCAATCAAGAATCAAAGTAAGAGGCTCAACATTTGCTTTTTCTAGCTTCTCAAATGGGAATATTTGCTGATTTAATTTCAGTTTGATTTCTGTAGTGTTTTTTTATTCTATTGATGGAGACAACCATTTTGTTTTTGTTTTTGTTTTACAACAGTGGCTCATTTTGCCACACGTTTTAGTCTCAGTAGATAACTGCAGTTCCCAGTGGAACATGAGAATAGGTGGACGGTTTTGGGCTGTTTCAGGGTCCAGAGAGGAGCCGGATAGAGGGGCCAACACGTTGAGCTTCTGAGGAGCAGAGGGCCTCGTTGGCTCCTCATCACAAAGAGCAGTTTCTATTATAAGGACGTTAGAGCGTAGCTCCAATGGGAGAGGGAAAGCCGCTTCTTTGTGATTAGAATCCAGGACAAGCCGGCAGGGAGGAAACTGCAGTGAGTCGGCCATTTTGTGCCCGAGATTTGGGGAACCAGTTGGGTGTTAATATCTGCAGGGAAGGCTCAATCATCAACACTTTGAGAACCTTTGATTCCTTCGTTTGTCTGATGTTTCATAATCAATCGAATCCACATTGGTTAGGATATTGCAGAGGGTTTTATACTTCCTCTCACACACTGAGACTCACTCACCCTGAGGGAGACGGCCCGCGGAGGTTTCTGTGGGGTCTCTTCGTGTAGCCGGTCCCCCAATGAGGCAAGAATCCGTTTTCTGTGTCCAATAAGACTGATCTTCAATACCTGAATAAAAAGAACAAAGATATTAGACATGATGATTGTGTAGTTTGGGTGTATTCCGAACAAAAAACATTCGGATATTTTCAGTGTCATATCATTGTTGTCTTAAGATCGTGGGGCTTTGGACAGTTTGTTGGACAAACAAGCTTTTTGAAGACATCACCTAAGGCTTTGGGAACTTTTTTCACTATTTCTGACTCAGAAGGAGTTAGGATGTCAGTTTTTTGTGTTCCTTGCAAACATGAGAAATCCTGCGTCTTATGGCACTGCGCTGGGGAAAAAATGATGACTCTCACTGACATTTGCATAATTTAAAACAGCTTTTATAGAGAGAAAAAAGTCCAAAGGCTTTCAGACTGGATAATAACAAGATTATATCAGCATTTGCAAAAAAACTGCATAAAATGTAGCAGATTATCGCGATCACGAGCCTCAAATGGAGGGTATTACTGCTATTCTGGAAAAAAGTTTCACAGAGAAAAACAGCACTCAGGGAAGTGCTAATGAGTGCATAATGATGTGGAATACCCCGGAGCATGAGCGTAAATCATGTCATTATTATTACATAACTCAAACGGCTCGGACGGCTGTGTTCACGCTGTTACACGAACGATACACACGAAAGATCACAGTGTGTATCATGCCTTTAATTTAAAACACAGGCTAACATAACTAAAGTATTCTGTATGAGACACATACACAATGATAGTAGTGGAGAGATTTCATTCATTGCTGCTACTACAGTTATTCACTGTACCTTTCAGTGAAGTAAGGACTACTTGTTGAGGACATTTTACTGAGAGTTTTTGCACCATGAAATGCAAATTAAAAAATATCAGATTGTAGCTGATTTGTAGTAGTTTAATGATTTTCCTCAGGCGCTCATTACACAGTCACCACACAGAGACAAAACACACATAATATACTCTTGGACTCCAATGAAAGCGTCTTTGTTTCCGTGGTCGCCAGGCGCCCGCTGACTGTGCCAGTTACTGCGTTTTCTAAAGAGACGCGCTGGGACATGGCAGCTTTCTGCAGAGATGTTGTTTGCACTGTGTACGCCTTCTGGCACCCATACCATCTTCAGAACACAACAAACTGCTGCCTGCTTTCATGGGGCCGCCTTTGGAGGTCTTCCAATGAGAGGTATGTGAGAAGGTGTGTGTGTGTGTGTGTCTTCAGGGCAAAAGGTGCTAATTAGCCTCAACGCGAGGCCTTGCTGCGAGTCTAATGATTCTCCCAACAGTCTTACTTTGAGTCAGCGGAAATCACACACACACACACACACAGATACACACATACTTCATCATCTCCCGCACCAATTACTGCTCTACATCTGCTGGAGAAACGTAAACAACT
Organism: Trematomus bernacchii; assembly: GCF_902827165.1. Classification (NCBI taxonomy): domain Eukaryota; kingdom Metazoa; phylum Chordata; class Actinopteri; order Perciformes; family Nototheniidae; genus Trematomus; species Trematomus bernacchii. The sequence continues at coordinate 3,938,803 of NW_022987641.1, forward strand.
AACAATGAGAGCAGTGGTGTTGGATGACCCTAAACACACAAACAAACCATAAATAAACCAATCCAAAGCTTCATGAATAGTGCATGTATGCAAATGGCGTGCAAACAACTGATATATAATGTATCAAGCTCGCTCTAAAATGCCAAACACTTCTTCGTGTTGTTTACTTTACTTAGTAGGATTCATACATTTTAATGTATGCCATATAGTAAATAAGGAAAAAGGACAGTTTGAGTAATGTAAAATAATAACATAGCAGATACTAACGGGTTAATCTACAGCCTACGCTGTTCCTCCCTGCATGGAAACAATGTAATTTAATTGTTAAAATTAGACGGATCAAAGGGAAACCGAGAGGAGAGCTGGGACTAGCGGCTAGTGGAACTAATTGGTGATTATGGACGCCCTGTGCTCCCTCCAACCATTTCTATTCACTCATCTTTCCCCTCTCCTCTCTGCTCTCTGCTCAGAGCTCATCTTCTCTTCCTCTCTTCCACTCCTTCATGGACACAGTGTCAGTCATAATACTGCATCCCTACCTCCATTTGTCTGTCTTTGGACTAAAGATGACATTAGATGCATTTGGAGATATAAGATCAAGTGGCTTTGTCTTATTCTTCTTTGGTTTCAAGAGTTATTTTTTCAATAATATAAATGGATTGTGTCCATTGATGAGTTGGCAGGCTTTACGTGAATGTTCTGTCTGATTATCCATGAAGGTGTTGAAGCAACAGAAGGCTAACGTGAGGTCCAGCTTCTCAATAGTGACAATTTGCTGCTTTTCTTCGTGACATTTTAGAAAGATGCAGCCCTAATAACAATATGAAGTTATTTGTCCAAAGAAATGCTTAAGATAGTATATATTAGATTACCCATCAGCTGAGATCAGTTCATTCGACCCGTTATAAGTAGTGGTCATGACTCTGGACTGAACTGTAAAGCACAAACTGAGCTGAGTAATGCAGTTTCTTTAGTTGTAAAGGTTATGAAATATTAATTCTCTTTCTCTTGCTTCTGTCTCCTGAGGGGATGTGGCGTGACAACAGTCCTCACACTGCTGTTTCTTCACACACAGATCCACACACACACACTCAGCATGGACAGTAAAGGCCTCGCTAAGGTGCTCATCGCCTGTGTGTGTGTGTGTGTGTCTTGTTCTTATGCAACAGCATCTACTTCAACTACAGTAGCTGCCTCAACCTCAGCCTGAAGTTCAACCGCCACCATGGCAACACAGAGCCGCAACAGCAGTCACCCACACACACTCATCCCAAAAAAAATATATACACACGCACACGCACACACACACACACACACACACACACACACACACACACACACACACACACACACACACACACACACACACACACACACACACACACACACACACACACACACACACACACACACACACACACACACACACACACACACACACACACACACACACACACACACACACACACACACACACACACACACACACACACACACGTTTCTCTGCGTGGGGATGTAGATGATATTGTTATCCCTGAATGGAGGAGAATTTGAATGCAACCCAACATTATTATTGTTAAAACACAGACTCCCTCTGTTATGCTTCACTGCAGTATCGGCACATTTGCATTTAAATGATATTCACAGCAGCTGCATTCACTGACAGGAGAAGTGTTGAGATACCTGCAGCCCTCTTCCTCTCTTTCTATCCATTCCCATCACACTAACCACACATTCATTTCAACTCAACTATATTCCAATCACCTCACAGAGCTCGTGTCTCTCTTCCTCTCTTTGTGTTCAACAGTATTGAGCTGAGTGGCTAGAGGAGGCTTACTTACCCTCTGCTCTTGATTTTATTAGCGTAGTATGAAGTGATTTGGTTTGTGGGCTGCTGCTTTTGTGTCTTATGTGTGTGTCGATCAATGCCCTAATCCTGTTAAAAGTCCCTTTAGCCCAGATTAAACGGGCTCGATTAACGGATTAGCCGCCACACATACGGACGACGGAGTTTTTCTCGCAGCCATCTCCTCTCTATTGCCTTCTGACACTTTACTACAATAATCTGAATAATAATCTGATTACTTGCAATTGAAATATCTGTGTATGCATGTGAACGGTTCTACCTTTCATTTAGTAAGAAGCCATACAATATGCAAAAGCAAAACATCTCCCAGTAGAATTTAGATTATTTCACAAATCCAATCCTTGATTGAGCGGCCGGGCTTAACAAACAAAAACTAATTGTATAAACTTCCGGGGAAAAGCCCAAGAACACACTGACCTCGTTAAACACGAGAGTGATGTCGGAATAATGCTGACTAAAAGACACATTCTGCAAACAAACCAGTGGGACAAAGGAGGGTAAGCGTCAGAGATTGGGGACATGGACCACTCTCTCATTCAGGACACTGGACACAAAAAGCCTATTCTCTGTGTGCTACTGGAGGGGAGGTGAAGCTGGTGGGCTCACTGGAGCAGAAACCCAGCGAGGGGCCGACAGTCCAACCAGTGTCTGTGCTCCAGCTAGCAAATAATTGTAATGATAGAGAAAGAGGGGACTGAAAACACTCTCATCAGTCTCACTGCTGCTGTTTCATTTACATTGACTCGCCTAAATATCCCTTTCACTGCCCTCCTATCCTTTTTCACTTCCTGTTCATATTCTGATTCCCTTGACCTCAAATTACCTTTCATCATCTGCTCGCCTCTCCCACTCTGTCCTTACTTCCCCTCCCCTCTCACTATCCAGATGAGGAGAGGCTGAAAAGAATAAATAGTGTGTCAGTGATTGGGCCTAATAAAAGACCAGGCTTTGCAGCCGCACATTAAGAGCTTCTTCTCCTCTGCCTTGGCAACTGCATGTGATTGGTCGATCTTTGTTTGTTAGCTCTGGCTGTGTATCTACCTCCTCCAGGCTCATGTCCATGTGACCAATCCCCCTGACCTCTGGGATATCAGCAGACTCCTGAAGCCCCTCAGGCGTGGTCTGATAATGGTGTGGTTGGCGTTTAACCCTTGGAAGAATCCTCCATCGATTGTTCCAGATCAAAGAATCAATGGCGTAAGGTTTCTTAAATTGAACATTCAAATACACTTACAGAGTGACCAATAGTAAGAAATACTCTAACCGATTATTACAGAATATTAGCTTCACACTCAGGACGCCAATGTTTTTTCCCTTTTGAGGGAGCTATGTCATATCCTGTTGTAAGTTCCTTCACGGTGGATGAGAAAGATTGTAAGTAGTTTAACTTTGACGATTCCATTTACCAGTACCGTTGCCGGTTCTCTGCCGGCATTACAGAGTTTTACTTTTCTGCTCTCATCTACTAAAATGGTATCCAGTTTGCCGTCTACCGTCTGCATGACTCCATGTGAAGGCAGAATGATTCTCTTTTTGATCATAGGTAGATGAGAAGATTGATACCACACTGATGATACGCTCAAAACTCAGCTTAAATACAGACTGGTAATACTGTCTAAAGGTAACACAATCTGCCTCCCACACCTTCAATACTCAGATAGAACAGGTTGCCAGGCAATTGAACTGAATTTAGTGGCTGGCTTGTCAAAATGTCTAAGGTGTGTTAATAAGTGCATTAAGAAGCATATTAGCAACAGTCACAGGAAGGGGGCTTTTTTAAATGAATGTAAATGTAAGAATAAACATTAGCCAATAATCATGCCTCGGCTTTGGTACTAAATCTGATGCTGATGGGACATGAAAGAGACTAGCTTCCACTATGCAAATTGAACAGAGTTTGTTCTAAAAAAGCGTTGATGGGATGGATAATGTGCACAGAGCTCACGCTGAGAGTGAAAGCTCAGACATTTTCAGCAACAATGCTTGGCTCACTTTCCACCCCGGTTATTGACGTTTCTCTAACCCTGAATACTTTACTCCTTCTTCATCGCTCCATCCCTCACTTAACGTGTGTGTGTGTCGTTTGGAGGTGGAACATTTCGGAAGAGATGATGAGAATCAATTTGCCTCGTCTTTCAATAGACTACACACACACACACACACACACACCCTCAGAAAGCATCGACTGAGAGCCGGGTTCTGATCAAGTCCAGGTTTCAACTTCATCCATCCGTCCACAGCCACGCCTTCATACAGCCATATACTGTTCACTGTAAATATAAGTATACACACACACACACACACACACACACACACACACACACACACACACACACACACACACACACACACACACACACACACACACACACACACACACACACACACACACACACACACACACACACACACACACACACACACACACACACACACACACACACACACACACACACACACACACACACACACACACACACACACACACACACACACACACACACACACACACACACACACACACACACACACACACACACACACACACACACACACACACACACACACCATTTTGGGGGGGTTGGAGGGAAACCAGAGACCACTGGTTGCCTAGTAACCAGAGAGTGGAGGGGAGTAGCAGCTAGGGGTGATTTGTTGAAAATGATATCCATCAGAGGCCAATAGGAAGGCTTGTTTCAGTGCGGACAAAAGAAGCAGCCAATCAGAGCAGGTTGTGAAAAAGCCCGCCTACATGGAGACAGATATATCTCCATTAATGGCAAGAGAACTGTAAGTATGACTGGAAGCAGAGGCGCTTTGTGTGTGTGTGTGTGTGTGTGTGTGTGTGTGTGTGTGTGTGTGTGTGTGTGTGTGTGTGTGTGTGTGTGTGTGTGTGTGTGTGTGTGCGTGTGCGTGTGCGTGTGAAAACATCACCAAGTGCTGCAGGTTCAAGGTTGAAGCAAGATCTCTCAAAGCTATTCTCCTGCACACACAAACACACACTGCCACACACAGAGCAGCTCATGAATTGAATAGCCGATATGATGAGAGAGGACCTGGTGTGTGAGATTTTTCTGGGTTAATAAATACTTCAAAGCCCCAAGAGGGAACCGATGTTCACACTGCAGAGAAGCACAAGCTCCACTAATGCACTGGTTCTGTGAACATCTGTGTGTGTTTGTGTGTACGTGTGTCTGCGTCACTGTTATTTTATACAAGTAATATGCTATCTGGGTGTGGGTTCTTCAAAGACTTTATCCACCTCCGGGATTTTTCAAATGCGAATATGCAAGTGTAAGAATGGAGAGTTTTATATTTCATGGAAGGAACAACAATGAAAATAAAGAAAAACAATGGATTTATATTTAAAAAATGGTAACAGTTTTAAAGAACCAGAAGATAAGCTAAATGAAAAATGCAATTAGTTGATCACTCAGGCAACATTTCTTAATTTTTACTGTGGCTCGAATCAGGTTTTCAGTAAACGCCTTTAGTTGATAATGTGTATACAGCTGTGTGGGTGTGACACGTGCAGAATGTCCAAACGACTGCACATGGTTAAGGTTGAACTAGCAATAGAGAGACAGCCCACAGGAGTTATGTTTATGTGTTGTCGTTGTAGGGCTCACAGAAACAGCTGATCGCGGTCAGAGTCAGGGAGATGCGGAACATACAATACATGTACTCGTAAAAAGACGACTACAGGAACACGCTCAGGTTAACAGGATGCTTGTAGCAGCCATCTGTGGACTCTCTGCGGAGACACAGCTCTGGATGTGACCATGCTGTGTATGCCTTCATTATGCCCAGTGAGGTAATAAAGAAGAAGTAGTAGGCTAAGCAAGAGCACCTCTCTTACTATTTACTTTAACCTTGTCATTAATTAGCTAGCCAACCGTAATTATCCCATTAAGCTTACAGTATCAGTTACACCCGGTAATTGTGTTGGGTAAATAATGACTAGAGAAAGAGAACGTACAAATCTATATGTTTCAGAGAGCTCCTCATGTGTATCAGTAACCCAACAAATGTGATTCAGTCCACATCAAAGCAGCAGAGTAAATGTAGCCACATATTACGACCAGCCAATAGTGAGGTCACAGCTGTGCTGCTATATATATAGACCAAACCTAAAGAAAGATGCCTTGTCCTTCTTGTTTTGAGGTTATTCAAGATGTCACTTTTATATGAAGCACACATGAAGCACAGCCATTTGTAAGCCTCAGCAGCCTCACTTGACCTGCCAATGAATACAAAAGTTTGGGGTAAAACAAACATTTGTGTTCCTGTTCTGTGACCTGGTTCATGATCCCGGAGGAATATGTCAACAGTCTCCCCTAGTTCAACAATCATAGCAGAAAACCAGCAAATGTGTAGAATGTAAACCCTTAAGAGTCAATACTCCAGCCTTTGTCCATGACGTGTCACTGAAGGGGAATCTATTGCTGTGTGACGATCTGACGAACAGGAGACATGAATATGATTGATTGACCGTCTTTGGTAAAAAGCATCTGGCAGGATTTCCAGCTCGATCTTTGTGTGTCCTGGCTGTTCTTCAGCAGCGGGTGAAGACAAATACTTCCCTCCCGTCGTCCTGCTGGGACCTGTCTCGCTCTCTCCCTCTATTCACCTCCCACAAGCGCCTCACCTACTTTCCTTTTTAGTGTTGCACTATAGCTGCTGCCTTGTTTCCAATACAAGTCCAAACAGGCTATAACATATTGATTAATTATATTGTTTGGCTCTTGGATTCCAGTGAATTTTGGGCAAGTTAGGATGAAGTCAGGTAGCTTCAACTGGAGCGCAGGGTAAATCATCTGGTAAGCACTGTTGTTTCTTTCAGTAATATTAACATGAATATCATTTTAAACAAAAAGTAGGTCTAAACCTGAAAGCAGTGGTCATATAACAGCAGATAAGCCTTCCCTGTGCTCAGTCATGCCTACAGTTTCCCTCATACATTGTGAATAAAACCCAAAAATGTGCTTATGTTAACAGCACAGACTGACAAACTAACAACATCCCTCCGTAAAGCCACTATACACTTCCTTGTCCCAGATTTCACTTCTCTCACTGTCTTCTAAGAGTATGTAAGTGCATGCAAATAGGATAAGACACAAAATGGGGCGGTAATTGGATTTAAGTGGGTTTAACTGTAGTAGTAATAGCTTTTGCTTTTTTTCCTTGCTTCACTTGACTCAATTTGGAAGTACAAAGATAATCTACAAATGAAACCTCATTCTGGATTTAAATATCCTCCTAGAAAGTCTTGTGACGCGTACAAATAAGAGAACCAGGTTGAATTTTGGCAGGGATTTAGTATATTTTTAGTTGAATAAAGTCCTGTCTATGAACTCTTACGCTACTGAGGAAGGTAACATGATTTGAATGTATAAGCATTACAGTGACCAGGAGGAAAGATATGACTTGCGCTCTTGTTATAACTGAAGTTTTTCCAAAGCACAATGGATGCTTTATTGCATCGACACAGAGCTCATTCTCTCAGGTGGCTCGAGGACTCCTGCTCAGAAACATTTACCCCCAGCGCACGCAGTCACACATCCAGTGAATGTGCTTAGTCAGCAGTGTAGACTGTGCAGCGTGAAAGCCATTCAGAGGTTGTAATCACCTCAGCATCGCCGAGGATGAAAGATGTATGAATAAAACAGCAAGGGTGGAACAAGAGAATCTCCGCTTAACATCGTATCCCTTTCTCTTCCTAGTTTAAACTAAATATCACTCTTTCTTCATCACTCCTGTCCCGTGTGTCAGCACCTACCTCTCTTCAGGTGGACTTATTCCAAATGAAACGTCTTCTTCAGTTCCTCTGTGTCCTTCTGTTTTATTTTCTCACACGCTTCTCTTCTTGCTGTTGCTATTTTTTACCGTCCAAAACAAGTGCGTCTCCTTCTCTTCTTCTTCTCTTGTGTTTTTCCTCCTAGCTTTACTCCTCGCCTCCTCACCACCAGCTTTTGTCTCCCCCTCTCACTCGCACTCTGCAGATTTCCAGCGCTCAACAACTCCTCCTCTTTCTTCAGCTTGCGGCATCCAGACTACATCTCCTACATGTCTCTGCCTGAGCTCTCTCTCTCTCCCTCTACCCAGTTTACATTACCCCCTCCCCCCCTCCTCCTCCTCTCCATCTCGTCACTATGGAGACGCCGGGCCCATACGGAGACAAGCTCATGCTGTCATGCAAGGAGAGTAAATGTGTTTGTTTGCGTAAAGCATTGAGTAGAGACGTTTCAAACAGTAAGTAGTCACAATTCAGTTCCAAACGTAAACTATTAACAGGCTTTTTATCATTAATGTAAATAGATATTTACATTTTTTACAGCTAGCTGATTTCAGTCTTTATTTTAATCTAAGCTTCGTACTTCAAAAATTAAATGAGCATATTTCCTATGTCAAACTATTTCTTTAAATGTCTCATCACTGATCCTCAGCGTGGTATGTAGTAGGGCTGCTCAATTAATCGTATTTTAATCGCAATTACGATTATAGCTTGCAACGATTACAAAAACAACGTAATCGAAAGAAAACGATTATATTTGTATTATTATTATTACTTTTTTTTTTTTTTTTTTTCAAATTACATTTTTTTTTAAATTGGTTCTTCAGTTGAATTATACTTAAAGTTCAGGGTAATCAACTGTTAAAAACATACTGTTCACATTTTTTAATTGATGTTTTCAAAGTAAATGGATAATCGTTTTTAATAATCGTGATATCAATTGAATATCTCGATTATTGACCCAAATAATCGAGATTATGATTTTTGCCATAATCGAGCAGCCCTAGTATGTAGTATGAGTCAGATTGGTATGCGCAATGCTTGAAAAATAAAATGCACATTTCATCGTTCGGCGATGTTGCTATGGAGAAACAATGCATTGGCACAAAACAAATCAAAATAGACCTAAACACCAAATGTGATTCAGCTTTCAGAATGATCTCAGGAAGAGCTGATTTCTCTCCTCACGTTTCTATGTACACAAGCTTGTACCTGTAATATCTTATCAAAGAACCACATAATGTCTGACGCAGCTGCTCATCCTTTGTATTCATGATTCAACTGAGAAATATGGAGCTTGAAACCCATCCAAGCCTGGAAACGCTCCAACTGAAAGTCACCTTACATTGTGTTTGTAGAAAATTAATTGGACTTTTAGTCTCAGGACCCCTTTTGACGTTAAGAACAACCCCTTCATTTCAGGGTCTGATAATCTGTCTTCACCACAGATGCAGACAAGTTTGGACTTTTGATAGAACATAGCTCAGAGCAGAGGAAGTCCCCTTTATCTGATCCTAATGACTCTTTTGCAATGTTCCTCAAGGCTTCATGTTCTTCAGAGAACATCGTCACTGAGGCAGCTTGCGTAACACCAGTACGTGCAGGATGTTCTGGCCCTGAAACCATCCTAATCAGGGGAAGAAATTAAACACATTTGAAACCTGACCAACTCACGGCTGCTGTTGAAAGATCATTGAAACTGAAAACAGGACACAAATGGGACCACACTGTGTATATGTTTATGTATGAGAGTATATATTTGCATCCGTGAAATCTAACCCACAACGTTCGACGTCATTCTGCCTATTTCTGTCTTTTACAAGTCTACTTATGTGATCCAGAAAAAAAACTAAAGATAGTGCATGACTCATGCTTACTGCCTCCTCTCCTAGAAACAACATTCAACCACTATGTTATAGATTTTAATTCATACCTTTGGTATTTGTAATAATTCACAAATGCACTCAAATTTCTACATCTCAAAGCCCGTTTAGTAGCTGCTCCTGGAGGGTTTGATCACATCAAAAGATTTACATCACACTTTCAGCCAGTTGCCAGGAAATTGTAGTAGCTGGCGTCATGAATAGGCTTCAAAATGTATTGTTGACCTTAAAAACAGCAAGTGAAAACAACGGTTTAAACATTTAAAGGTCCCATGACATGGCCATTTCTACTGATCATAATTCCATTCTTGAGGTCTACTAGAATAGATTTACATTGTTCAATGTTCCAAAATCACATTGGTTTCTCATACAGCATCTCTGTATAGTATGTGTATTCACTCTCTGTCCTAAACGGCTTGTTGGAGCTCCTGCCCCCCCCCTCCCTATGAGCCCACTGTGCTCTGATGGGTGTTTATGTGTTACAATGGCGTTTGTTAGCAACCAGAAAATGACACCAGTAAGGACAAACAGATGAGAATGCTGCGTGGGGTCTGGGTGCCGTGTTGGCGGGACGTTGCGGGGCTCGCTGCTCTGCCCTTTGAGGCTCGAGGAGCGAACAGTGTGAGCTGGATTACTGGTGTCGTTTCCTGGTTGCTGCGTGGGGTCTGCGAGACAGCGAGACACAGAGGAACTCAGCCTGAGCACACACACGTGAGTCCATTTGGACCTGGGTATGGTCACGTCACTATACTCAGGAAGAAAACAATGGAAAAATAAAAATCTCCAACGAGGCGTTCTGGGGCAGCATAGATAGGTATTTTCTGTGTTAGAGTTTTACTCGCTACAGAGTGTACTTTGAGGGTTTGTGACTCTGCAGACCGTTACATGCAGAACAAGCTACATAACACACAAGGGGACGGGTAATAACCGGAAAAGCATGACATGGGACCTTTAAAGGAAAACCACTCAAATGACTTGAGCGTTGCCAGCCAATATATATTGAACTCATAACATTTGTTTTTAAAGGCCAGTTAATCTTAATTAACCTCCTCAAAAACCACTATTGCATAATATCTGTAAAGGTTATTGTTTAAGTGACTGTAAGTATTATGTTCCGGTATTACTGAAAGGAAGAAGGAAGCTGATATTTGATGTAAACCATGAGCCAAACTCCATACATTTAAATACAAAACATTATCAGTCCATCTTCATCAGTAAACAGATCCTGATGATGTGATGATGTGCAGCAGTACCGGGCCACAGGTTCAAGGTGTGCTCTGGGGTCACACACATTATCTCCCGATACCTCCCACACTATCTCCAGCACGGAGAGAGCTACAACAGGAAGCACAATCGCCAAATAAGGCTTCAGTAGAGCGATATCAGCAGGCAAGGACGGTGAAGTACACTGCAGTCCTGAGGCGAATACTCCCACACCAAAACTACTACTCACTGCTTCTAACACGTACTGTACGAGTACTGTATCTGCACAGTGAAACACTCTGAAAATGTGCAGCACAGGATTGTGTTACAGCTGCAATACATACATATCTCTCACATGTTAACGCCTAATCTGGTGAGAAAACACATTAATCAGTGAACCAAGTAGACTAACTAAGGGAAGTGTGTGTATGAGTGTGTGTGTCGGTCTGATGGTATGATGTATAGAGTTTAATCCTGCAGTGTCTAACGAAGGCAGGAACCATCTGGTGCTGGGATGTGAGACAATCTGTGCATTTGGAGAGGTGACAAAGAAGGTGGTAAGCACAGGAACACACACACGCACGCACGCACCCACACACATAAAGGTATTTGGAAAAGGCAATCCAGTACACACACATGCACACAAACACATTTCATTTATACCAAGTGCACATATCTCTAGTCTCTATGGTAACTAGTAGCCGTCATGGCAACGGAGTACAAGCAGTAGCTGAGAGGCTGAACTCTCATGACTGTCCTCAATTTATTTTGGACCCGCGCACAGTTACACACACACACACACACGCACTTGCAGAGTTAGTCATTTTTGGGTTTTCAGAACACATTCCCAGCATTGAGTGTGAATACCTCCTAAAACGACATGTTATAATAGTGGGGAATGCAAGGACAAGTCGGGTCGTGCAGGTGAATCACACACACGTACACACACACCCACCAACACACAGTGAACACACACCGACAGGCCTTCACATGAAACATATGAAGAAGCAAAGAAAAGGTTATGCAAGAATCGAAAAAGACAGGAAATACAGTGGTGAAAAGTAACTAAGTACTACACTAGTACAATATTTAGGCCCTTGTACTTTGAGTATTTCTATTTATGATAATTCATACTCCAAGTTCACTACATTTCAGGGTGACACACTTTGCATTTGACTACATATACCTATAATTGTCATACTCTATTTGTTGCAGTTTACCTAGGTATGTAAGACCTTGACCTTGAGTTTTCACAAGGCTACCTTTACTTAAAGGTGGGGTAGGTCATTTTGGAGAAACCAGCTCGAGTGTGCTAGAATTTGAAAATACACAGCCGGAAAAAATCTGCCACTTCCTTACAGAGCCCCTCCTCCAACACACACGAACGCGCACATGACCAATGAGGGCACGAGATAAGTTTGTGCACAGATGGAAGGCTGACAGGCAGGTAGGCCATCTAGTTATTTTAGCCGGGCCGTACTACAGTACTACGGCTTCCACAGATGACATTTTTTTATGGATTTTTTGTCAAAGCACTTAAGATAGTCATTGCTATCGGGATGTTAAGAGCATTCCATGGAATATAACAAAAAGTGTATCTCGAGCCGGTTTCTCAAACTTACCTACCCCACCTTTAAGCATAATCAAAATACTTCTTCCGACAATGAGGAAATAAATATTACTGCTATAGAAGTGTCCTTAATTATGGTCTAATAATGTGATGATTCAAATTAAATGAATTATCACTATTTGGCTGACCTTTTTACAACTTATGTATACAAAAGTTTAAGTGTTAAGGTGTTTCAAGTAAAAAGGGATTTACTCTATTAAATATTAGACAATAAGGTTGTGAAGTATTAAATAAGACTATTGCCGGTAATGTTTCAAATGAATTATCAGAACTTTTTCACAGCAACACTGTACTGGTAGGATTTAACATGATGAACATTAAATTGTGTGATATTACCCCTATAAGCCCAAATCATCTGGTTCATTTATATATTAACTGTCTTAACTTTGACATAAATCACTATGGCAAAACCAAGAGTGTCACAGGATGATTTTCACACACACACACACACACACACACACACACACACACACACACACACACACACACCACACACACACACACACACACACACACACACCACACACACACACACACACCACACACACACACACACACACACACACACACACACACACACACACACACACACACACACACACACACACACACACACACACACACACACACACACACACACACACACACACACACACACACACACACACACACACACACACACACACACACACACATTTGAAGGCCCCTCTTCTGTGATATCAGGGTCCACTCATCTGGAGAACATTAGGGGACTTGATCCTAGAGGACCAGAAACTATCTGCACTCCACCGGCGTCAACGTGGCTTTCCAAAACGAAATCCATTTATAATTGCTTCGCTCTGCGAAGGAATCACTTGAAATGAGAGCAATTTGCAGCTTTGACGCAGTTGTTTTGTACTTTTTGCTCCTCAGAACGAGGTCTGACTGCAGAGAGAGGCAGCAGCTCCACCGTGTGGACTGATACGTGATGTGAGCAGCTCACCGCACTGCAGGGGGAGGAATATGTCTATTCATTTACCTCCTGTTGGTTAAAGAAACACAGACCACTAAACTATTACAAATACACATTTAAAAAGCGTATTTCTGGCAAAACAAGCCTTATCAGGTGGTTAATGTTCCTCTTTAATGTATTTACTTTTGCTATTTATATTATTTATTTAAGTATACTTTCACTATCCTTGTTGTAAATGTCAATGTCATTAATATGCAGCATGTCTTTACTGCTGAATATACCCTCACAACTTAACAGCGTAACAACACTGTTGTAGTGGCCAATTGTCCAACAAAGGAATGTTCAAAGGCCACTTAGTCTAGGAGGCGAATTCGAGTATGTTCAAGAAATCCAAATACCTTGCTCGTTCCATTCAAGTGCTTTATTGGGAGGTTCAATGGATCAGCTGGCGGCCCAATGCCGACGTGCAACCTTTGCACGGTATTTAAACATATAAACAAACAAATCCCAGTCGTACGGATGTGTGCGGTCAAAAACCTTTTCCAACTTCCTCTCTAGACCTCCTGCTGTGTCATGCTGGCAGTGTCCTTTATACTTTACGCTACTACAATCTGCTTTCTATAAATAATAACAAAACATAAAACTAGAGCTGTCCATAAGCAAGATACAACGTTACAAAAACAGTATAATAATAATATCATAGTTATTCAGCTCATTTAAGTTAAATTAAAGAATATTCAATTGGCTCACCAAACCATAATTCATTACAAATAATGTGCCTAAATGGCTCTTACAACTGTTGTAAAATAACAATATATCGTTTTTGTAAATCATTAATCTTAATAGTGGCTGCTACTTCAGTTTCATCTAGTTTTACTAATATTTTGTATAACCTGCACATTTATATATACCTTGGATGTCTACTTGATTTTTGCAAACGTCTTTATTAAATATGTTAGTTTACTCTTTTTTTTATCTGCACTGTCTCCTTCGCTTTAACAATTATTTCCTCGCTGTGGAACAAATAAAATTATTTCTGTTCTTTGTCTGGCTAAAACTGTTATCATTTTAAAGACTAAACTTTAAATTACTAGTGAAAAAAGAAAGTTCATGAACTTATTTTAGGAATTTTATGGAAATCTTAATTACATTTTTGGAAACTGATCTCATTAACTGTGCAGCCTGTATAAAGTATAAATGGAGCCAGTATGAATGCAGTTAAATGTTCATGAATAATGACATTTCAAAAAGTAATTTAAGTCATCCAGATCCAACTAGGTTCCCAAACAAGCCTCCTCTCAGCCGAGTTTGAGGCCTGAAGCTTTATGAAGTAGAGATTATGGCAGGAAATGATTGTTGCGACAGCTGACAGATTCTACCAGGAGACTCGTGATATTAAAAGCAGATTGACAGACTTTTAATGTCTTATTAATAATACATTCTCAAGTTTGACACAGCCCTCTAAATTGGTTTGGGTTCAGGGGGAAATTAAGGGCACAAAGCAGCTCAGACAGCAGCTCCCTGAAGACAGAGACGTTCCAAACTGCTGCCGTGCACAGAACTTCGTTACTGTCGTCGGATTTGAGGGAAAGCAAGAAGATTCTCATTTGTACAATAGTAACCACTACAGTTTTCATAGTTAACTGCATACATTAACTAAATAGTAATTGCCATTGCCACTGTCAAAGGTAGCAATATAGGTGAGGGCAATTTGGCAAAGTGCATTCAGCGGACTGTGATTAGTTTTAATGTTAGCATAATTTTAAAAAATCCAATTACAGCAATGTGAACATTACAGTACTCATTCATTTCTAATAATGACTTCTTAAATCTTTTTAATGTTAGTTGAATAATTTAAAGATAGAATGTTTCATTTTATGTGTTTTCATTTCAGATCTTAAGACTTTTAATTCCAACTCTAAAATACAAAAAATAAACGTTTTACTGAAATGTCAAAACTGTCCCATCAGTAAAAGTTCATACTATCTGTAATTATGTATACATTATTCTAGGATATTGAACTATTGTTGGCATAGTTCCTTTTGCAATAAAACAGATGTGAAAAGATCATTCGGCTATATTAAAAAGTGTATTAAAGTTTTAGCCATAATTTCTATCACTGATATTAAATCTGTGCAATGCGACTTAAGTCCTGAGATCTGGGGACCGTGGTTCAGGTATTAAACAAACCTACAGGCAGGCCAAACTTATTATGAGGTTAAAACAAAAGCCAGCAATAAAGTTATCACACAAACATGAAGAAATGCAGTGTACAACACATTTGAATAAAGTGTAAAGTCTCTGTCCAACAGGCAGGATTAAAAGGTGTCTGATCCCACAGCAGCAGGGATGGATATAAGTCCCAGTAAAAGGACACAACCACGCCTGCATCTGAACTGTATCCCTATATAATAAAACGGATCCACTTGAGTGAATACACTACACACACTCTGATTCTTTGACCTTTGACCGTGTTTTGAATGTATTCATTGTTTTTTTTAACATTAAACTGCCCAGGAACTGCTGATGTAAATAAGCCTTCTGAATAAATGTGACGCATTAACACTGTGTGTTGGTGGAGATAAATCACATGTGTTGCCCACAGGTAAGTGTGTGAGCGTTCTGTGTACTTGTGCAGCCTCTTGTGGCTGCACTCAGTACTGCAGCTTCACTAACCTGTGCATTCTTTATATAAACTGAAACCTTATGTTATACAATGTTTTTCCAAACATGCACACACAGGTCTAAATAAAAGTACATTGAGGAGTATGTAGTGTAAATATGTTTCATTTGACATTGTTGAGACTCACGCTTTTCCATAAAAGAAAGAAGATTGATATATAGTCTGGCTTTTGTGTCAATAATGGTCATTTTAAAAACAGAAGCAGAAACAAAAGCATGTATTAACACTTTCTCTTTCTCACATATGCGCACACACACACACACACACACACACACACACACACACACACACACACACACACACACACACACACACACACACACACACACACACACACACACACACACACACACACACACACACACACACACACACACACACACACACACACACACACACACACACACACACACACACACACACACACACACACACACACACCACACACACACCGCAGCATGTGGGCGGTAACCCCAGCGCTGGGTAACATCTTGCATCCCACATGCTTATATAACTCCCTCTCCACCTCCTCCAGCTGATCACTCATCACTTTATCACTTTATCCTCCGCTGGGAAAGAAAAACACCCCCCCCCCCCCCCCCCCCCCCCCCCCCCTCGCTCTCTTATTGAAATCAGCCAGGCAGGCGCCCTCTGCAATCGAGTATGATTTCGTTACACTCAGAGCATCAAAGGAGCGATGAGATCTGGCTGCAGCAAATCCCATCTCTTCTGAAGATTTCATGTTGCTAAAAATTGAATCATAAACCTGCACTACTTGTGACAACATACGAGCTCAGATGTCAAATCTTATTATCAGCCAACATAACTCATACTTACAGAAAAAGAGAATGAAATCAAGGGAGAACTGCAGCAAACTCTCTGCCTGCTCTTTATTAATGCAAACGTTAATGCAACGGAGGTAAAATAGGGAACCTTTTGAATGAATGTGAAGATATAACAGTACAAATGCACCTCCTTCCTGTTTGCAATCGGAACACGCATTGCACAGTAACGAGGAGAAATGCCTGATAGGTATACTGCACACTCAGTATGGCTCTGCAGCCTTTCCCTCAGAGGGAACTCTCACATCCACTCCAAACTTGTTTTAGATAAAGAGCCAAAGGACACAGCCTGAGCTCCTGATGATATATGGGGCTCCAGAGCAATGTATTGAGCAGGGGAAACAAATGGACTCTGTCACTCTGGTGAGAGATGAGGACAGAGGAGCAGCAAGCTTCCAGCTGCTGTCTGATCTCTATCAGCACACATCATTTCAGCTGAGACGTGCACTGTTTAAAGGTGGAGTTAACATATGTCTATGAGGGAGACATTTGACCTGACACACAGATGTATTCAAAGTGAGAGATAGACACTTTATGGTGACAGAGGAATGACTTGTGTCAAGATAGAATACGCGAGTGTAACATCTGTCCAGTTACCAGATAAACCTTCTGTTGGGAAGAATGTGTCTTTTAAAGGAAGACTATGGTGTTACTCTTATCAGGAACAAAGCCAATGAAAAGGCAAAAACTAACAATGTGTCAGTCCGTCTCTCATTCCTTCCCTTCCCTGTCTGTAGCACTCAACTCCAAACGTATCACTCTCTAAGGAAGATGTGAAAGTGATAGAGTTTTTTATTGTCAGGATGTGGATACACAGACCACACTTTGGTCTTCTCATGGGATTTGTTGTCAATGAGAAGAAGAAAACCATCCTTTAACTTAACATTCTTTTATAATCAACCCTTTCAGGAGGACACACAGCAGCAGGATGTGAGAGCGATCATGTGACTTACATTGATGAGCTCGATCTCCCAGATCTTCTTCACCAGCTCCATGGAGGTGTAGCCGTTGATGAGGAAGGACTTGGTGTAGTCGCCGAGCTCCAGAGACTCCAGCCACTCGGCCACAGACGTGGGGTTGTTGCCATCGTAGCCGACAGGTCGCACCTTCAGGACAGACAGAAAAGGGACCTTTGAAGGTAACTTTTCATTACTTCTCTGCAGTTCTTTTCAGGACTGCACAGATAACTGAGCATAGGTCTTGATATCGCTCAAGTCTCACTTCTTTAGGGACATCAAATGTGTTTTCTTCCATGTTCTCATAGAAATATGGGAGACACTGTGATGAAATGTTAGAACGGTTTTGCTATCTTTCTGCCCATATGGTATCCTATCTATGACCTGGAGCTTTGAAGCCTTGAACAGCTTGTATGCTCTGTACAAAAGGACATCTACATTCCAGCCTACATACTTATTTCTTATATAACCTTACAGCTGTTAGAATTATATTTACACTACTTTTGACTGTGCTTGACTTGACTTTTTTTTATTCTGTCTTCATCCTGCTGCAGCAGCTTCATTTCTACATGGGGATCATTAAATATTTACTCTATGAAGACCTTCCCAAGTACAGAAGAGTAGAGGCGGGAGCAACTCACGCTGAACTTTAAAGTGCATGTTTCCACATAGAGCAAAACTATATGACCCATGTTTATTTAATAGAAAATAGCTGCAGCAGCAGAGGGTTATTTCTCATTTGATTTCACTTTGACAGCCACAACAGCTTCAGTGAGTTTATGGTGCCCCAAAAAAACACCCCCCCATCCGTGTGTGAGGGTAGACAAAAGTTAAAGGTTGAACGGTTTTAAGTTCACCGTGTTTTGGAAAGTTTAGGGAGGATGAGAGGGGGAAAGTGCTGACTGGGGATCAAAGATTTCTGGGTGTTGGTATGAAACTTAAGAAGACTACTTTTCCTTGCTCTCACTGCGGTTCCACAGCTTTGATCTCACTATCTCTCTCTCTCACACACACAGTGTCTGACTTTGCTAACATACAGCAGCTAACTTCCCCATGTAGTTTGGATCCTGTGATCTCCAGTAACACACAGTGCATCTTTTCCTGAATCACCCGACTCTTTGGAAAGTATTTCTCAGAACATGCAGAGCCACCCCCAGAGGGTGATGTCACATGAAAACACAGATGGAGCAGGAGATTGGCTGACTGTTATGGTTCAACATGTTTCATTATCTGCAGCACTGACCCTGGGCAGCAGCCGGATGGCCTGCAGGAGGCGCTGTCTGTGGGCCGAGTTGAGGATCCCGATCTCCAGCAGGTCCTGGTCCTCCACCACGTTGCTACCCTGCAGGGTAACAAGAGAGACGCTAAGTTAGGATTCATGCAGCATTATTACACCCATAGTTAACAACCAAACACAGTCTGTGTGTTAAGCATCGCTCCACATAGGATGACTTTCACAGGCTAAAAAACTAAACAATAGCAGTACTTGCCGTTAACTTGAATACAATGCCAACAGCAGCCGGTAGCATCTCAATGTTTAAAGTCTTTATTTTTATTATAATGGTTTGTGAAATCAGCAAATTATTTGTCTTATTTATAAAACGAATCATCCTAAAGAACCACACCAGTGCAGATTGTTCGTCCTCCAATACAAATCATGTATTCCAAGTGGTCATTGTTTTCCATGTATTTCCATATGAGTTGAAAAACATGTTAAAGCTCACTCTGAATTCCATCATGCATTATGTTGTTTTTTTTAGTTCAATCATCAAACAATGGTAATCCACTTTATATGCAGATTGATTTGGAGAGTCTGCACTGCAGTACCTCATTGCAATAATGTAACTGATTAAAATGCGTGATGAACTACACCACATATGCACATTTGTACAGAAATGAAAACAGAAAATACGGCTATAAGGGTTCTGGTTTGAAGATGTGTGAGTGGTTGTGGTATTGTATTAGAAGAAACGTGATTAAACACTGGTACAGTCTCAATTGAAATAACCACACATTTAAGATTGTAATTATTGTTACATTTGAGAAGAGGACTGTCTTATATGTTGTATCATAAAAGCTGTCCTGGCTTCATTGCATTTGTTTCACCAATTAAGTCCACCTGTCTTATCCAGAGGTTTTCCAAGTATGGCATTGGTTAATGACTTCACTGCCACAGCAGGACATTAGTAGGCATTAGACTTGAACATAGTGATTCAAATATGAATAAAGAGACAAAAGAACATGACCACAAAGTTGGTGAAGTGTGTTCATGGAGAATATACAAATTAAAGTGAATGAAATGTGTGTTTTTTATCTTTTTGTGTGGATTTTTACTCAGCACCCAGAAACCATTTAAAAATAAGTGTTTCCCTCCTGATGATCGCCTGAATATCACTAACACACCCACAGGTCAAAACACCTGTGCTGCAGAGGCAAATGTCCACACTAAATCCTCATTTGATTTCGTAGGAGTTAATATAATATAATTAACGGGCTTAAAAATAAACATTTAAAACACAATATGCTATCAAAGAAAGCAATATTTGAGTAAACAAATGATACATTAGATGCAGAACTTAAACCAATAGTAAGGCATAGAAACAAGATGAGATATTCCAAACACACACACACACTGGGTAGCATCCACAGTTTCACCTTTAATTAATCTAATGGGAGACATTGAGACCTATCAGTCATCGTCATCCCCCCCCCCCCCCCGGAGGGAAGGAGAGGGTCTTCATGCAGGCACATCATTAGAGGAAAAGCTCGATGCATGGAGGGAAGAGACGCGTGGATATGAAGACAGATGCAGCATAGGAAGACAACTCAGCCAGAAATATAGATTCTCGCACAAGTGTAAAATAAAGCAAGGTTATCACCGCAATGATGCAAAACATATAGAAGGAGGCAGTCTCTTTCTCACACACACACACACACACACACACACACACACACACACACACACACACACACACACACACACACACACACACACACACACACACACACACACACACACACACACACACACACACACACACACACACACACACACACACACACACACACACACACACACACACACACACACACACACACACACACACACACACACACACACACACACACACACACACACACACACACACACACAGGTGTAGAATTGAAGGATTACACCTGTCAGTCCTTCCATATCTCCCTCCTGTGAAACTAATACCAGTGATCAGCATCCACAAAGGGAAATAAAGCTATGAAATATCTATCTGACTCTGGGGACGTTTTGCTGCGATGCTATGACATTTACTGCTAGGTAAGACAAAGCTGATTCCACTGCATTATCCTGAGGAACAATCCACAGACTTATAGCTGTTCAGGTAGCTATCCTAACTTATTATCACACACAAATGTCAAAGATGATGGACAATGTCTCCCCAATGTGGACGTTACCGCCATATTATCTGCTCATAGACTTGTTTTTGTTTGTTGACATTCTGCTGTTGCAATTTCAAGAAAACGTAAGGAATATCACTGCTACGACTAACTTTTGGTCATGTTTCTGTGTACAATAATAAGATAGAACTGCATTTTCTTCTTGCAACCCTTTGTTGCATAATGACAATAACTGATTTTCAAATATTTACAGTATGTGGCTAAAGTATTATGTATGTATGTTATGTAGTATGTTCACCATACTGGCATATTGCATCGTTCAAATTCATCAGTGTTGTTTTAGTGGGAAGAAACATTAAATACCTAACTATTTGAACCTTAAAACTAACCACCAACTTATTCTGCATTACAAAATTAATTAGTAAAGACAATTATTTCCTCACCTTTATTGATCCTTATGCACAGAATGCTAACCCAAACACATGGTCTATTATTCCCTGCCCTTATTCTATTGCCATGTGTATTTTTGTTTCATTTCAGGAGGTTCTCTAAACTTTACCTTTTAAAAGTTTAAAATGTCAAAACACTTTGGACAGAAATGGCCCTTAAATTGAGCTATTTCAGTTTAACTTTGTTGTCCCGAGGGCTCCACCAGTCTGCACTATCAAACATCAGGCAGCAGCAGCAGCCTCTTATTGGGCTCATCCTGAGTAACCTTATTCCTTCCTCACCTACACCTGGGCCTCTGTGAGAAGAGAGCAGTGCATAGAGGAGATCCCAGGCTGATTAATAGAGCCCAGAGCAAAGGCGGCGTTGGAGTTACCATGCTACAACTTCACAGCGGAGTAATGACTGAGAGTCAGCGTAGGTTAGACTCAAAGGCTGGAATAATTGCTCCCTGTTGGTATGCTGATGGAAAGAGATAGAATTCCTTAATGTCTGTTCTTTTTGTCTTCTTATCAACGCTGCCCTGTTTCACATTCTGTTTCCACATTATGTTTGTCCCATATCTGCCATTTCCAAGTGCACATAATGGATGAGGGGAAACAAGTTAAGACGCATTCTTATTAATCGAGAAAAATAAAAAAATTAATTTTGCTAACGTAGTTTGTGTCGAATGGCTATCCAGGCTGCAAGTGGAGCCTCGCAGATGGGGGTGCTGCAGCCCCCTCAGCATCCCCCCCCCCCCCCCTTCCCGCGTCCATTCGCGATGTCTCGCTGTCTCGCAGACCCCACGCAGCAAGCAGGAAATGAACCCAGCTCACACTGTCCGCTCCTCGCAGCAGCGAGCCGCGCAACATCCCGCCAACACGGCACCCAGACCCCACGCAGCATTCTCATCTGTTTGTCATTACTGGTGTCATTTTCTGGTTGCTAACAAACGCCATTGTAACACATAATCACTGATGTTCCGCTGTAACGGTGGTGGACTCATCAGAACAGAGTCGGCGAGCTGACCAATCAGAGCACAGTGGGCTCACAGGGAGGGGGGGGGGGGGGGCAGGAGCTCCAACAAGCCGTGTAGAACAGAGAGTGAATACACATAGACCTCAACAATGGAATTATGATCAGTAGAAATGGCCATGACATGGGACCTTTAATAGTATTAGTATTCAAATGTATTCAGTATTTTCTTTATATTGTGTATTATCCATCCATCTATCTAACTACTGTATCTCATTTAACTGTGTGTGCTGTGTGACGGTTGAATGTGGTTGTGATTAAAATCCTTAATTTTTCATTCTATTTTAGAAGCAAACTCTTTTATTCTATCTAACATTCAATGTATGATGACATTTCTAAACACTTTGTATGCAGATCTGGTACAATCGGTTTTATTGTTGGTGAAAGGTGTTGATCCTCCTCAGTGTTGATGGACAGATGACACGGCCTGTGGTGAGCAGGTTTATCCCACAGTACTTAAACGCATCGCAGCAGTGGGTCACAAACACTCTGATGGCAGGAATTACAATGCATGCACAGAGGCAGGGGTTTGAGGCAAGACTAAAGATGGAGTAGAAATTGATATTCAGACATGGTAGTGGAGGCCATTATCCGCGCCAACAGGCTTTGGAGAGTACTACAAATTATGCTCGGCATACTGTATCTTTTGCTCTTTCATCTCTCGCCTTTTCTCTCATCCATTTGCTATTCTCCAATGCTCTGCTGACAAAGAACTTGTCTTTCCCTCATTATTTTGCTTCCAATCTCTTACTTACTATTCACACCATCTGTCCTCTGTCCTCACTTCACTTTTAGTCCATTATCCAAATTCATTTAGTTTGTTCACATATTTGCTTTCTTTATTTTAATGAAGCAGCTACTTAAGTCTCTCTAACTTGGTGCCAGTTTGAAATTCATACAAATGTATCTTTCAGAATAATACGTTCTGTAATAAGGATAATTAGAGTTGCCACCTAACGAAATATGGATATTGACAATATTTCATTTGATATATTGTTGTTTCCTCCCTCTAAGGAACATTGGGTCAAATGAACTTCCCCAGCCATGAAGTTGCTCTTATCAGCAGCAGTTTCTTTAGTAAACACAGCACAACCTCATGTGTTATCTCTTCATTTCTGACATGTATCTAGTACTGCGCCTACTTATCTTTGTATTTCCATATATAAGCTAACCCCTCTCTACCTTTGTCTTCATCAGCTGGCTTCTATTTTGTTTGTTTTTGAATCATCGTTCTGCCTGAAAGCATAGCATCCTGATAAAGGAGCTTTACATGAAATGATGTCAGTATTTGTTTATCTCAGTGCCTCCACAATAAACTAACCCTCCGTTTATGTGACTTTCTGTAGTATATCTCTCTCAAGTGAGCGATAACAAAGCCTGCTAAATCTTTGAATTTCCACTATCGTTCCCCCTCAGCCTTCCACTTCTATATTCTGGTCACATATCTTAGTGTCTACGCTGCCATGCGCTGTTTAGTGAGGTGTATGTTTGATGGTAATGATGAGTGTTAACAGGGACAGCGTGACTGCAGTCAGAGGACTGAGCAAGGTGAACTGAGTGTTCGCTGATGACTCGTCTCATACAGATGCCAAAGATCCACCGTAAAGTGGCTCTGAACATGCATGAACTGAACACACTGCTTTCAATCAAATGATACCCTTGATTTCATTGGAGGACACATAATGCCGGACCTTGCAATGGAAATTTGATTTGATAATGACAAATCCAAGTGAAATAAGAATGAGTCATCTCTACACCACTTTGGTTTAATTCACTGCTCTCAATAGGTTTGATTAAAGACCCTGTGGGCAGCTGTTTTCAGAAAAGAAAAAGCTTTAATAAACAGAAAGGCATTGTTAGCTTGAGAACAAAGCGAATCATTTACCCTTAAAGGTGGGGTAGGTAAGTTTGAGAAACCGGCTCGAGATACACTTTTTGTTATATTCCATGGAATGCTCTTAACATCCCGATAGCAATGAATATCTTAAGTGCTTTGACAAAAAATCCATAAAAAAATGTCATCTGTGGAAGCCGTAGTACTGTAACAAGCACGACCAATCATTTTAGCCGGCCCGGCTAAAATAACTGGATGGCCTACCTGCCTGTCAGCCTTCCATCTGTGCACAAACTTATCTCGTGCCCTCATTGGTCATGTGCGCGTTCGTGTGTGTTGGAGGAGGGGCTCTGTAAGGAAGTGGCAGATTTTCTCCGGTTGTGTATTTTCAAATTCTAGCGATCTCGAGCCGGTTTCTCAAACTTACCTACCCTACCTTTAAGACTTGGTTGAGACCAAAACAGCTAAATAAAAAATATGTATTTTCAGAAAGTGAAACACCTCTGACACAAATGCTGATGTATCCTTCATGTGCGCAATGTCAATAAGTCAATAAGTCAATGTATGAACCTGTTCTCCAGAAATCATCCAACTCAAATTCTTTGCTACAGCTAACCCAAGTAGCTGTCCATGCTAGCAAAATGACATTAAGCGGCACTTTTCCCTGGTTGCCTTTTAAGCAAACCACAGTGCAAGACAAGGCACTTATGTGTATCTTGACTGACATTAACAACAGCTTATGTGGGCAGAGGCTCAAAGTGTGTGTCTGTATTGGTGCTGAGATTCTGCTGTTAGACAGTGTCTCCTTGGTTGGTAGACACACAATAGTCAAGTCCACTTATGTTAAGCTCCACTGCCTATTGTGTCCCCATCCCCCTACACATATGTACAGTCATTTTCAAAAGGGTGTGATTAGTGTCCATCGAGTGTCCTTCCTATCAAAGTCTCCATAACAACCACTCAACCCATTTGATATTACAGTGGAGCAGCATGTGTCCTCTACTGGATGGTCAAGGTGACCAGACACTCACTCTAATGACCCCCATTAGTGGTGAATGGTAATTGTAGATTGGAATGGACCATGTTTAAGTGCATGTATGCATGTCCTCAGACATTACCATACAGCACATGGTGCCTTCTTACTCCTATATACTGAATCTAATCAGAATTGAGGTCAAATTCATTTTTAAACCAATCAATTCTACGGATGAACTTGAAATGGCCCTGGAATTAAAAATAAAGCTTTACATTTCTGATGCACTTTGAGTAGATGCGGTTTGAATCTGCCATTTACTTCAATTTCCGATACTGAAATGAATTTGACACAAACCTCTCCTTCTGGAGAATCCACAGCCAACGATAAAAGGAGCGCTGCAAATACCAATGTAATCCCTGAAGCTCGGGCCTGAACTGCATTAATATCAATTTGTGGAAGTTCTCCCAAGGTCGGATAACATTAGCTGTCTTACTGTTTAATCACACACAACAAAGAGAGGTTCAAAACTCCAATCGGGATCCCGGGAAAAACTTCACCAAAGATATGCCCTGAGAGAGGCCCAATCACAAAAGACAACTTTAAAGTCACTGTGATGTTTGTAAGACTGTTTCATCTTCAGCTCTTTTTATTATTAATTGTATCCAAAGGCACTTCAGAGGAGATGACTGAGAGAAACATTTGAAGACAAGAGGAGTGTGGCCAGAAGAGCAGAAAATGTGTTGGTCTCTTAGAAGTACTGCCAACAACCATTAGCGACTACAAACTAGGGGCTAATGAATAAAATATGTTTGCGGTTTGGTGAAAAAAGAGAGTGAATATTTGACTTATATTAAATGTGGCGTGATGGGAGGTTTGAGAAAAACCCTATACAGTAATGCAAAAATGCTTATTTGTCTTATAGCTTTTTGGAATTCCCAATTAGTTCCCAATTGTATTTTTCTTTTCACTCATGTTGCAACATCTAGTTGTTTGACTTCACTTGCTGTTAATATTACCAATTTTGTATTCATTCATATCATGCATCTTTTACTTTGTTTATGTATAAACTCTGGAAACATTATGTCAATACAGCTTAATTGAATATATATAGAATATTGAAAAAATGTGCTGAAGAAGTCTTATGTTTGTGTGTTATCAGCCCACATAAGCTTTTATGGTAGCACTTTACAATAAGACTACCCTTATAAAGGGTTTACAAATAGTTTGTAATTCATTTATTAATTAGGTTGTGAACACTTTATAAATCATGAATAAGCTTTTATAAGACATGAGATAAACAGGGCAACTGTGAGCGGTTGCTTGCCAAATAGTGAGCCCACATTTATCTGTACTGCTAAGCCTTATATTGGCTGATTACTTTGTCTTCTTCATCAGCCAGCATCCTTGGTATCTGTTGTTCACCGAGTTGATTCTCGCTAAGTAGCCAATATAAGGCTTAGTCATCTTGCTAAATAGTGAGCCTGTGTTGATGTATGAAAACTGTGTTAGAACTGGTTTATGATGATTAATGAAGTGTTTACAACCTAATTCATAACCTAATTATAAACCCTTTATGAATCCTTTATAAGGGTAGTCTTATTGTAAAGTGGTACCGCTTTTATAGTTAAACAAAATAATAATATCAAATTTTAACCGCAGACCCCTGACATTTTAAATGCAGACGAGCAGTAAAAAACAAGGGCAAGAGTGTGTGTGTGTGTGTGTGTGTGTGTGTGTGTGTGTGTGTGTGCGTGTGTGTGTGTGTGTGTGTGTGTGCGTGTGTGTGTGCGTATGTGTGTGTGTGTGTGTGTGTGTGTGTGTGTGTGTGTGTGTGTGTGTGTGTGTGTGTGTGTGCGTGTGTGTGTGCGTATGTGTGTGTGTGTGTGTGTGTGTGTGCGTGTGTGTGTGTGTGTGTGTGTGCGCGCGTCCCCTAACTTCCCATCGGCCCCAAAAGTGGCTATCAGTATTAAAATACTTCATGATGCGTGCAAAGGCCAAACAAACGAAGGTACACAGTGACCACGTGAGGGAGAAACACACAGGGAGAGAAACAGAGGTGCAATGACTTCATCCTGTTGCCAGGGTAACCAAATAAAAGAGATGCAGGTCACACTGAGAGGAGGACCAGAACGAACACACACAGATAAACACACATACAAATGTCTTGATGGTTCAGCTCATGTCCGGAAAGAACAAGAGCAGGTTGAAGTGGCATTGTTGCACTCGCAGCGTCATCTAAAAAGAAAACATTCTTCTCTCCTGGTTGCTAAAACATTCTTTTAGTATTAGCACTATGCTTTTAAAACCCTGGGAATTACCGCGACACAGCGACAATCTGCAACTCCAGATAAAGTCCTGCAGTCAGCACCCCTCTCTGCGCCTCTGCTGCAGTTTCTCCCTACTCTTTGCCTTCCCTCTTAATCCTCTTTTCCTCATTCATTGTATTCTTACCCTCTCTACCAGTGGATTTAAGTCTTAAGGACACACACTGACACACGCCAACATCAAAAGAATATCGGAATGCGAAAGGACCCAGCGAGTTTCTCTTTTACGTCCCTGTAGATGAAGGGACCATCAGATAATCAGCAGGCTACAGGTGGATGTGTTTCAGTGCGTGTGCAAAAAACCCATGAAACAAACGTGGTTTTTGACATGCATTTTCAGTGTGGTGTGTGCATGTATTTCTGCAGCTTGATGCAGGCGTGGGATTTCTGTGCGTAGGAGGACCTCACATGGCATCGGTGGGGAGAGGCAGCAATGATTGAGAGAGAGGATGATAGAACGAGGAGGAAATCCAATAAATGAAAGAGATCCGTGTGAAGAAGAAAAAGGCTAGTCAAGCTGCAAAGAAAAGGATGAGAGATGAGCAGCAACACCTCAGGGAACACAGAGAGATCAGAGGGAGGCGGGACACACAGGTAGAAATGGCTTTTAAAGCACAACAAAGAGCAAACACAGAGAGAAGAAGAGAACAACAATGGAAGAGAATAGTTGAGGACAAACATCCAACCCTAAACTCCCAGCAAAGATCTCTGTTGTCTCCCCCCCAAAAAACACTTGTGCCCACACTCACCATGAACTGCACGTTGTCGAATCCATTTGCCAGCAGGTGGTTCTCGTACTGGACCAGGCCGATGGAGTCCAGCCACTGACCCACAGACTGCATGGGGCAGCGGGGACCTATGAGAGGGTGGAGGGGCAAACGCTTCAGTAAGGAGTAGCCGTCCACGCGGTAGCAGCGGCAGTCCGGCTGAGACAGCTGGCACTGCCACATCATGTTATGGCGGGCAACGTGGCTGTCGAAGGAGCCCGCCATGCTTTAGAGTCTTTCAGCAAGGCAGCAGGAGGAGGGGGAGAGTGAAGGGGAGGCAGGTAGAGGGGTGGGGAAAGGTGAAGGAGGAGGATAAGGAGGATAAGGAGGTGGGGGGAGGCTACGCTAGAGGCATGGTGAGGATGGAAGGGGGTCAGCATGCAAGGGTGCAAGAGGGTAAAGGGTAGGCGTCCAGATGCTGCTTTCTCTGAATCCAGCCCGAGGGCGGACGAGAGGGGGGGGAGGCTGAAGTTGTATCCAGAAAACAAGCTTCTGTCCAGGGGTTAGATCCTGCCGGAGATGGGTGTTGGATCAAACTGGAGGTATAGATCCTAAAGCAAGAACCGCTTTCTTTTTCAGCTGTTGCGCTCGCTTGGCTGCTCCCTTCAGCGCGGGCGTGTGTGTGTGTGAACGCGAGTGTGTGTGTCAGGCAGAGAGAGAGAGAAAAAGAGCGAGAGCTGCCTGCGCTGTAGATTTCTCTTTATCAAGTACTCCCACTCTCATCTGTATGCTTCTGCAGCCTCCTCTCTCTCCCTCTCTCTCCGAGCACTGCTTTACTCCCTCCGTCCTTCCCTCACTCTCTCCCTCTCCCTTTCTCTCCCTCACTTTTGCTCTGTCTACCTCCTGTGTCTATCTTCTCTCACGGTGTCGATCGTCACCCTGCTGCTCTCCATATATCCGGCTCTCGCTCTGCTGATAATAGCCATCACAACAGCTCCAGCTTCTTTGTCTGCAAGGAGCCCACACACACACACACACACACACACACACACACACACACACACACACACACACACACACACACACACACACACACACACACACACACACACACACACACACACACACACACACACACACACACACACACACACACACACACACACACCACACACACACACACACACACACACACACACACACACACACACACACACACACACACACACACACACACACACACACACACACACACACACACACACACACACACACACACACACACACACACACACACACACACACACACACCATGCTGGGTGTATGTATGCAGCCACATCTATATGTGTGCGTTCACTGAGTTGTGGTTCAGTTATGTGTGTGTTGTTGTGGTGGGGTCTTGTTTAGCACAAACAGGATTCCTGCCGGTGGTAACCATGGTTAGCACCGATGAAAAGAGAGAGGAAGAGGGGAGGGGATCAGAAGGTGGAGGATGGGGGAGTTCAAACAGGGAGAGGGGGATGAACGCAGTAAATAGGATTGAAGGTAAGAAAATAAAATGCGGGGATTTGACGTGCACAATAGAATCACAAGGCAGAATAATCCATACGCTCATATAAACAAGAAGGATAATTCATCTGGATTCAGGTCTTATTTGTGTGGTTTTGGCCACCATTCCTTTTGGTTTAAATGAAGAACACTTTAGTGCATGCTAAGTAGGGAGACATTATCATTCATCATTTCTCTGTGGCTCCACCTCACCACTGGTTATTAGTGAGTTACCTCAACACGATCTGTTTGCAGGTTAATCTATTACTGATGTAATCTATAGCACTTCTCCAGATCCCAGAGCTTCCAGTGCTAACTGATCACTGGGACAGTTTAAAAAAAAAATTATGTTTTGAGCTCTTAAAATTTAGCTAATTCTACCAACGTGCCATTACCAACTGTTTACGGGGAAGAAATAGCTATACAAAAAAGTGAAATATATGATCAGAGGCCTGAACAGGTCATTCTTAAAAGATTAGAAGATTGACCAAAATAATTGTAACTTTGTGCAGTATCTTTTTTTCAGCTTTTCTATCCTGTTAATATTTTAAATACTTCAGGTTTTATTGTTGAAAATTGGGCCGAATACATAACCTGTTTTGCGGAGGTAATAAGATCTTATTTGTAATAAATCTGAATTATCCCCCTAGTCAGATTGACTCACAAAGACATACTTGTGTGTATGT
This sequence comes from Trematomus bernacchii, assembly GCF_902827165.1. Taxonomy (NCBI): domain Eukaryota; kingdom Metazoa; phylum Chordata; class Actinopteri; order Perciformes; family Nototheniidae; genus Trematomus; species Trematomus bernacchii. The sequence continues at coordinate 3,969,542 of NW_022987641.1, forward strand.
TACCTGAGGCGTCCTCCTTGAGGTCCAATCCGCTGCCTATGCCTGCACCAATAGAGCTCATAATCTTGTCGATCTGAACAAATGTGAGAGAGAGAGAAAGAGAGCCATAGTTAGAGAGATGTACAGCATGTTCAAAGGAAAGTCACTTCCCAGTAATAAGGCTAACCCCTATTTCTGGATTCAAGTGTCACATAACATGATCATTATGCCAGCCAGCTCACTGAATGCCAGTCGTTCCCCTGGTGAATTGGAAAAGCAGGGAGGAGCAGAGAGTCGGGGGGTAAGATGTGTTAACAGGACACATATAAAGACAGAGTGGAGATGAAGGAAGAGGAGGACTGATTGGAGGGAGCTTCCGTGGCTTCATTAGTGTCTGGCTGCTGGCTGTCTGTCCACCAGTCATCCCGACCCTGGACCCGCTGCTACCCACTGAACTGTGCTATCTGTACATCCACCTGTCAGCCCCCCCCGGCCCACCACAGGGCAGAGGAACTGGCCTGCCGCGACCGGCCCCACACCAGTGTTTAAGGGTCAGTTTTGACAGATTCAAACTGTTTTCACACACTGGCAGACCCTGACAGTGGCCATATCTTAGTAGCCGGACATACGGATGCAAATGTCTTCATGTCGCTGCACACTAAGCACATCTGACCAAGGGCGTACATTCTGGTGTCCAGCGGCCCCTTCTCCACCCTTGCTTGAACCAAACCAAACTTCAAACTGATCCTTGATTTTGATCTGTTAAGTTGTATGACTGCATCTTGCACGGTTAGAACACATCTGTCCACAGACCGACCTTTGAACTCGACCTTCATTTCAATTTTTCTGTCTGCATCTTTCAAGGTGGTACCACAGATTTCCGATCTGATCTCATAAACCAGTATTCAACACAGCTTACGCCATTAACCAAAAGAAAACAGAGTAAGAGACTGTTTATTTATCTAATCTATAAGAACCTATTTCAATTCAAAACAGGGTGTGAGTCTCTTGCGTTTTGCTGACATATGGTGTGGTGTTTCGGAGGAGACAAACAGCACTCACCAAGCCTCCGCAAGTACAACAAAAATTCCCAGTGAGCAAAACGCAAATATAAGTTGATTATAGTAATCCACTGGAGTTAACCTCAACAGACTTACCACCGCTGTGGTTTTCTTGATTAAACTCAAGAAAGGGCTTTAATTACAATCCAAATCAACACAAACAATCCTACATCAGCACATTTCAAGGTAAAGCCAGACTGTAGCACTCATTTGTAGCATGTGCTTGTAGCCCTAATGAGTATGTGTATCTTGAGATCGTGGACATCCCTCATGACTCGTCTCCTGCTAATAAGGCAACTCTTTCCGTAGCATGTGCCGCAAATAGAGCAACTTTGTTATTCTTGCCTGTTAAATTTACATACATCACTTCACAATTTCCCTGAAGCCATCTTATCTCATGCTCCTATACCACGCAATTAAACAAGAAAGGTCACCTTAATTGCTGAGGATTATGGGAAATTCCATATGGTAATACATCCCCATCAGCAAGTTATGAGCTATGTTGAGAAAGCTAATGAACATGTACATGCAAATGTCTGCAGGGGCGCACACATGTACTTTCACTCTCTCACTTAGCATTATTTAAAAAACAGGAATACTGATTAAGTCATTCTCATTATTATACAATAAAATGGTAAGACATTCTTATGTTCAGTGTAAACAAGCATCAGTTTGCAAAATGGTGTGTGTGTGTGAATGATGACCAGTGAGCAGAATGTAATGTGTCTGTGACCCGAAGTGTTGACAAAAGCAATGAGATTCAGTAAGTGGTGTCAATGGACCATATCTGTGTCCGACACCCGTTAATGGATTTCAAAGAGAGGAAAGAGTGAAACAGCTCATTAGGCACTTTCACACCAAGTACTTTGCCGTACTTAGTTCCCAGACTTAGTTCATAAGAACTCTTTAGTTCTGATGAACTAAAGAGCAGATCGCGTTCACACCGGAATAAATCCCTGAGGGAGGATTAGGCAAATGAAGCTGCTGACATCACTTTTTCTTCTTCTGCTTTGGGTTTACTGGCAGGCCACAAACAAAAAAAACAACAAAAAAAAAGTCCCCGGCCGGAAGTCCCCGGAGTTGGGGATTTACCTTCCGAGTAAATCGCCAGAACGCCGACACCTCCTCATCACTCCACCGCTTCCATGTTTTTTTTTGTGTTGCCATAAGTTAGTCTCTCTCCGTTGGTGCGCTGGGCTAATGCTAATGCTAATAATGCTAATGCCAGCAAATACAATGTATTTCACAAAACTTTTCCGAGTTTTAAGGGCGCGTGGTTTGAAATTCTTCCAGCCAATCAGAAATGGGAACCTTTTTCTCCCATGAAAGTACCTGCTCTCTAGCAGGGACTAAAAAGGGGGTGAAAAGGTTTTCATGAACTAAGTTTTAGTACCGGATTTGTGAACGCAACATTTCAAGAACTATCGGAACTATACTGGGAAAAGTACTCCGGTGTGAAAGCGCCTAATTGGCTGGAGAGATTTGGACGGCTCCCTGCAGAGATGCTGCACTTAGAAAAGCATACATTTTTCATCAGAAGTAGTTCCACAGTGAGAGGAACTGATTCACTTGAGTGGGGATAAGATTAAAAGCTTCTCTTTAGTTTTCTGTAAAATGTAACACTTTCCTTGTATATCTCAAGTTTAAGATCAAACCTCATCTTACCTCTTCCCACTCAGCCGTGAAGGAGGGTGTCCTCTCCAGTCTTCCCCCTGGGCTGGCCCCCTCTCCTGGGCTGGGACTCCCGGGCCCCTGGCCTCGAGACCCAGACCCCCAGCCGTGCTCCTCCTAGACAAGGCAACAACCAGTCATTTGATTGAACCATTATCAAACTACACACAGTCAGTATCAGGGGGGCCAAATATTCCTAACATTTTGACTAGCTGAGCAATAACACTGTTAGGTAACAGACCTGAGTCCTCTCCGTGCTCATCGAAGTTTCATCTAACGCATTTTTCCTTAAACAGACTATGTATTTAGCCTATCATTTATTTACAAAGAATTAAAGCAGCAGTCTCATAAAATGTGCCGCACAGCGGGGGGGACTGTGGCCCAGATTAGAGAGCTATCTAATTGGTTGCATTGGTTTCTGTGCGGCCTCACTCTGCATGATACAGCAAGATGCAAACTATCTTCATGGCTGATTTGAATTTAAATCATTTATACAACTGAATATTTACAATACATTCATTTGCACTCATTGCAAACTCAATGATGAACTAAACTTTTATGATAAGAGAGACATTTAAAACGTGTAATAAAGGACACTTGTATGTTATACTAATAGCATATTGCGTCAGAGAGCACATCACAGAAAGAAAGACTTCAAGAATGAATCTCTGCTTCATAATGCAATATAAAGGCTGGGCTCTATATGATGAATAAAGCTCTCATGAATTCTTGGTTTGCAATTCTGGATTGGAAATACAAAAGAAGATTTCAAAGTAGAATTGTTAGCGACCACTGACCTGTATGGGAGACACAGCTACAAGGTTGGAGTCAGACTTGGACAGAGACTTGGAGAGCTGCAGGTCCAACACGCTGCGGGGCATGGACCTCATTCTCCCCAGGGTGCAAGCCCTTTCCTCGTATCCAGCACCCGATGGACCCCCCTTTGACGCAGCGCCTGTCCCCCGTAACTCTGGAACGTCCCCGTTCTGACCGGAGGAGCAGGAGGGTGGGTGGCCCAGTGTAGACCAGCCACAGGAGGGGCTCCCCTGCTCGTGGTTCCTGGGCTGGTCCTGGTTGACCCGCGTGTGGAAGATAGTCCGATACACCACCTGAGGCTTCTGGGGGTCGTCGGCAGCACTCTGAGGTGATGATTCGCCCCCCGTTCTGGAGACGATCTGTGAGGGTCCTCCTTCGATCACAATGTTGATGTCTGGGGTCTCCAGCAGGTTGCTCTGGACGTCTGTGGAGGCATGTTTGCGAGGTTTGGGGCTGTAAAGGTGGTAAGGCGTATCGGGGGTTTCACATGCCGGGGAGGATCCATGAAGGAGGCCTGCAAACTCCTCTGGGATGTGGCTCTTCCTGCGATCCTCCAACAGGGCGCTGGGTGTGGATGAAGAGCAGAGAGGAGGAGGGGGGGGGTCTCGCTGGTACGGCCCGTCGTCTGCACACGGGATAAGACACAAACACATTGACTGATAAGGATTAAATCCTCAAGATGTGCATGAAATGGTCCTGTAACAACAATGATGCACACTATAGAATTTACTCCTGGAGAAAACAAGACAGAATTAAGACATTTACACACCCTGCACAAACAAACCACAGAAAACAATGCTCAGAACAAAGAGAGGAAAGCAATGTGGTTACGGGTAAATAAAACAAAAACAAATACTGCAAAACAACCAAAGCTGTGAATAGCAAGATAAGAGTGGTGTTATACATCTGGTGCTTCCACTGGTGTTCCCTTAAGGAAAGATCAAAGAACTCCTGACTTAGATTTTACACCTCTGCCCCTTCACTGTCTGGGTGAAAACGTTGTGTGTCTGAACCTGTGCATGTATGCATGAACTCATCGGGTCGGATGTTCATGCAACATTGACTGGGTTTTATTTTTTGAGGCGATGCTTTTAGAGGCTGTCTGTGTGCAGTGGGGTGAAAGAGAAGCTGCTGAAAGCTTCTTTTGACTCTCTGTGTATAATTGTTAGTGTGAACTCAAATGCCTGTGTGTGTGTGTGTGTGTGTGGTGTGTGTGTGTGTGTGTGTGTGTGTGTGTGTGTGTGTGGTGTGTGTGTGTGTGTGTGTGTGTGTGTGTGTGTGTGTGTGTGTGTGTGTCTGCTTGACTACCTGCTTGTCACTTTATGTTTGCTTAAGTTCCCAAACAAATCACACCTGAGGTCCCGCCCCTTGTCATGCATGCTTAAAAGATGAACTCCTCATGATACAAGATGCAAAATAAGAGGTGAATTATTTGTGTCTTATTCCTCCTTGTTCATTTGTTACACATCACTAGAGCAGAGCCGCTACGCTCAAACTCATAATGATACATCTCCAGCTCAATACTACTCTGTGGCACAGAGGTAACATAATGTTCCAGTGATATTCAAGTTGTTACTTAGCCCCTCAGGGAGCAGCCTTGTTCTTATTTATTTATAGTATTACAAATAAAAGCTGTAACACACTGTGACTAAAACAGACTACAAATCACCACATTTTAGGAGTAACAATGGTTAGTAGAGGTGTTAGTATGAGTGACTGGAAGTCCGGTAGGCAAGTAGAATAAATTGTACGGAATAAATCAGACAAAGAGCAATGAAATGAGTGTGAAGGATTGAAGCATAGATGGCTGCTCTAATCATCTTTTCATATTACCAATAGGGGATATTGGTACTATTTGTATTAATCCACAGAAAATGACCCCTTAATTAAAAACACTTTTAAGCCTCTTTCAGCGTACCGTTTTGGTACGGTACTGTTTTAGCCTCACAGCTCTCATCAGCATGTTTCCAGCACTCATTTACAAAATACCAACGTTAGCAACTACTTAGCTAACATGGTGGAGCTTCTAGCTGCCAAAGAGTAAGGTATCTATAGAGACCAAAACAGAGCTGAAAGACAAAGCTGGAAAATATTAGAGTTATACTAAACAAATGGACAGAAACACGACTTACAATCGGGGCTAATGTTGCTAACTGTTTGCTCACACATGGATTTCAGTATGATTGTTGCACTGCACCCAGAGTGGTCCAGAGAGTAACCGTAATAAACAAATGCAAATTGTATGTAAAATCATGTATACTGGTAAAGGCAGTTAGTGTTTTCCATCTATTTCCATTTTATGTAAATTATTAGCAAAATATTTGATATTGTGTATTCTCAAAGTTAAATTACTATTGCATGGTAATGAAAAAAAATGATCGTAACGCTGTCTGCACTGAATTACCTCTTATTATATAGAGTAACTGACAAAAAATGAATACACAGTTACTCTGTATGGACTACACAACTTGAGCTACTTTCAAAATTCTGCTCAGATTTGCATCCTGAGCAACAATGTATGGAAACAAATTAATGCACGGAATACTATAATAGGTATTTATTATACATAACACAAATAAAAGCACTTATTATATTGATAATACTAAGTACCGTTACTGTTATTGGCTAGAAATCAAATCAAATCAAATCAAGGTTTATTTATAGAGCACATTTAAAAGCGATTTTTGGTCGGGCCAAAGTGCTGTACATGTAATAACCACAATCACATAAAAACACATTTCTATAATCACAATAAAAGACAATAAATTACAACAGATATTTAAAAAGAAAACACAGGGAAAAGTCTGCTATTGAATGTCATGGTGATCCATCAGCAGGTAATAATGATGTCCTTGATTTGCTTAAACACAAACACACGTCTGAAACCTACAAGAGGATTTCAGGATCTGATTTTGTTTTCCAGACATCTGCTTATGAAGCCATTATACAACATCATTTTCCGCTCTGTCGCTTTGCATTCTTCATAAATCTAAATCTTTGTGTGTGTGTCCAGCCTGCTCTTTCTCTGTTCCCTGTCACTGTGTGTTACTGTTGTGTACCAGGCCATGTAAACAATATCAACACTGATAAATATCACACACCACACACACAAGAATAAAAAGAGTGCCTGTCCTTTTCACGTGTAATCAAAACTGGCACTTGAATAATTGCACATACCCCCACTGCCCTCCACACACACTTCATTTATCATTTCGTCATTTCATCACAAAGTCCTGCCGAATGACACACACACACACACACACACACACACACACACACACACACACACACACACACACACACACACACACACACACACACACACACACACACACACACACACACACACACACACACACACACACACACACACACACACACACACACACACACACACACACACACACACACACCACACACACACACACACACACACACACACACACACACACACACACACACACACACACACACACACACACACACACACACACACACACACACACACACACACACACACACACACTGCTGTCAGCCAGTTTTAGCTAGCACTCCATGACTGTCCTCGGCACATTCAGCCGCATTTCCATAAGAAACAATTTCATAATGTGAGCTGAGACAGAAAATACGAGTTCACTAAAAAGTCACTCGGCTGCTTTTTCTGAGAACTCCACAAAAGTGAGTAACTGGAATCATTCATGATAATAATAGGACATACTCGAGCTCCGCTCATGGGGGAATAAAAGTGGGATAAAGTGGAACAATATTAACATGAGTCCACGAGTGGGGAGTCATTTTATATAATACGGAACGTTCCATTTTACTGATGCATCTTCACTATACTGCTGTTGTGTTAAAAAGACTTTGGTCATTTTCCAGCATTACAGTACATGAAATGTATTATTCATTCCTACAAAAGCTAAAAGCTTTGTAGTTATGACTAATACTGAGCATTTTACAGGATAAACCGGAGTGAAAACTCAAATGTAAGCATAGTAACCTTTTTTCCTCTATTTTAATATTGGTGATTGGTTCAGTTTGACCATCATTAGCTTCAGTGCTAATGATGGTCTACAAGTTCAATTAAATACAGTACATTGGAATTAAATACTTTATAAAATAATACAATACGTGTAATTTATTACAGTGTACAATATTTAATTTTACATTTAGTTTTAATTTTCATCTTTCTCTGTTTTACATGTATATATAGTTGACTTATTTCTGCGTTTGACTTCCATTAACCTGCACTATTTTATTTCAATTTCTTCTTGCATAATTATGTCTCAAGTATATTGCATGTTGCATTGTTGAAAACCATGATAAAAAACACACTTATTTATGGGTGAGATCATTATGCATGAGTTGAGAAGATGATCAAAGCAAGGTAGTATTCGGTAGGTGGGATTGACAAAAACAGTTCCTGCATTTTGACTGCACCTGAAGGCATCAAAATTCAACAACATTATTTTTCAAATTCAATTAATTTCCCTTATGTGCTATCTTTACCCTGCTGTGCATTTATTTTGCAATCCTGTATGCTTCCCCTCTTTTTAAAAGAGGTGGACAAATGGCAACAGGTGATCTAGTTGGTCTCTATGGCAACAGAGAGCCCTAGCGCCAGCATCTCTTGGAGTGTTTTTGGGAGGCCTAAGTGTCTTTGGCCTTCAGGAGGGAAAAGTGCCACGGCTGATAAACACAGCAATCAAATCGGCAGGTGTGTGTTTGTCTAGACAGAAACAAATTACAGGCGCAGGGATGATATATCGGAAAATTATAAAGTAGAGGTTTAGGGAAACAGAGTGTCAAGCCAGATTTTCTGAAAACAACTTATTTCAGGTATAGACCGGAAAATATAACATTAATTAAGCTGATGCGAATATCGACATGCTGAAGGATCACAATGCAGAAAAATAATTTGGCTCAACTGAGGCAGAAAGCTCTCATTCTCCTGTTCTTCCCTCCAAACAATCATCATGGTGCGTTCACACCGGACGCAATGTGAAGATACTTTCTGTACTCCAACACAACAAACTGTGACAGCAGCAGCAGCACAATTTGAGTGCTGTAAACGGCCAAAACTCCTTGTTTTTTTATCAAAGAGAAAAGCCATGATGAATGAGTGAAAGCGAATGACCTGGCATGAATGACGCGATTGAAGTCTCCTTATGGTGTTATAACCTTACTCACATTCATCTACACAGTATATTCCATTTCTCAGCCCATAGCTCACTCTGCAGCTCTGCCTACTGAATGTCCTCCGTGTGTGTGTGTGCGTGTGCGTGTGCGTGTGCGTGTGCGTGTGTGTGTGTGTGTGTGTATTTCTTACCTGGGCATCCAAAGCAAACACAACAAACTAACTTTAAGCTCTAAGGAAAAGCATTCTGAATGTACTCTTAATATTATCCACAGTAACTCATCACCGTCCTTCTATCTAAGAACGTCTAACAATCCGATTGTGAAACAGCTGCCGCATCACTCTGCATACCTTTATTGCGTAAGTAGTATGTAAGCACACACACACATAAACACACACAAGTAGTGGCATGCAGTAGCTCAGCCCAGAAACTGATCGGTATTTAGATGTAGTGTGCACCTCAAGACAAACAGCCACCATAATGTATGTGATTGTTGTGTAACCAATGAAGACAAGTGTGGCTCAATATCACCCACATAACACATTTTACTCTAAAGAATCAATCAGTATCCAACTATGTCATTATCATTACTGAATTATAAATGATAACTGATGAATCTATTCAGAGTATTGATTGACTGACTGGAGCATGTATGTGTTACGTCATCACTTCCTCAAGTTGAAAACTGAGAGGAAGAACCCTCCTCCCACCAGCCCCCCATCAGAGTGAGTGGGAGAGAAAGAGATCTGACTTGAGCTTATATTCAATGTATCTAAACACTTGATCTATTTATAGGAAAGCAATACTTGAAATTCATCTCTACTGGGTTGTCAAGTGGTCTGATATGCATACAGTAGCTGAGTCTTAATTCCTCAATACATATGAATTCTAAGCAGGTTTAACAATTACATAGTGTATATACGGAAAGTGAGTATAGACAGTATAATAACCAGATCTGCATGATGTTGTGCTCGTTCTGTTGCAATGGTACAATGCATGCACAAAGAAAAATGGATAAGCTGCCCACAGCTGCAAAGTATAAGACAGTCCGCTTTGGACAAAGCTGCAGGAATATTTGAGACTATTTACAGTTTAAAATATTAGTTTTTTAACAAACATTCAGCACTTAAATAGGAATACTTACAATTGCATCTGAAAGTACATCTCCCTCTCTCTTTGTGCAGTTTGATTGGCAGTGGTAATTTCAACCTCAAACCAATTGGCACAGGTCAGCACAAGTTTCTGTTTTATAATAAATGTTAACTAATTGGAAAGTACACTAGGAAGATGCAAGGCTGTCTTTCCAAAAAGAAAGAGCATCTGCCGTTTATGTGACACAGGCTGCGTCTCACTTCTCTTATTGTTCATTTCCTCGATCCTCGGTCTCAAAATCACCGGAAGTTGATTTGTCTGCGCCATCTTGAGTAGCGTCCCAGTGGCCTTATTTGTGCCGGAGGACCAAGCCCCCAGGAAGTGCGCCGGACTCGGAGGAAAATATTCGTTGTGGCCAAACGGCGGTACTACACTTCCGTATCAGTCGCTGGGCCCGGAAAGACTTTTTCCCATTGACTAACATCGGGAAAGAGACGTCTGTAAATCGTTGGATAATTTTTTTTAAACTAAATAAACTACCCAGTATGAACATTTGTATAGCTCTTATTAAAAATGTTCGGTCCTCAAGTTGTAAAATGTGCTAATAACGTTATTCTGAGAGTTATTTTCCTCGGCATTATGAACGTGGATCTAACCCACGGGACCGCGCCGCCCGGCACGTTCATGTGACGTGTTCAGTACTACATGAGTTTTACCTTTACCCATGGATGCACAATAAGAACGGATTATATGATTATATGAATACTTTCGTGACGTTTCGTTCTCTCAAAAGTTGGGCCATTTCGTCTTCATGCGCCAATGAGCAACTCTCATCGGAATGAACGAGGCCCCGCCTCCCACGCTGTATCCAGTTCTGATTATACATCCATGCGGAGGACCGAGGATCGAGGATCGAGGATCGAGGATCGAGGATCGAGGAGCGATAACGGTGGAGCGATAATCGAGGAACTACCAGACCATCCTCCGGTGAAATCCTCAGACACTCGCCCCGCCCCATTATTGTGTATCGCTCACTGATTGGACGATGCAGTGCATGCACTGATCTGTTGCTTCTTGACATGAGAGCAGTTTCCCAGCGGAGTGAAAATAACACATTAAACTCACGGGACTCACTCCTCAGTTTATACAGTGTTTCGCTTTTTTCGTTTATACATTTTAAGAATGGCGTTTATATTTTTTGAGAATGACTTCTTATTTTATTTTATTTATTTGGGTCTACAACAGATGATACAAATGTTTATGTCAGTAAATGTGTACTAACAGAGGCGGGGGTGTTTGTGAAAATAACGGGGACAGAGCTGCTGTCAGACGATCAGCTGTGCAGCGTCATCACAAACGGACGTCGCTTCACGTGACGCTCCGGAGGAAAGGACGTCCCATTGCTCTTAAAACTCATTTCCCTGCTTCTTCTCCCTTCTCGTGGTTTCCTTGCGTCTCTCCATGCTTCCCTGGTGGGAGGGACTAAGACGCAGGGAAACGACGCAAGTGAGGGACGCAAGGATTCCATTTAACCGAAGTGAGATGCAGCCACAAAATAGCAAAAGTGTACGATCAAAAGCCTCTAGTGGCTGACTGCACTAAGTATGACAAGAGCAAAGGAAGAAATATTTTCTGTGCCAAAAACTAAACTAATTCTAACCATTGCTTTGTCCAAACATAAAAAACATAGCTTTGCAACCGTTTTGAAAGACACAGGCAAAAGAAAATACTTGAATGTGTTGTTCTAGAGCAGGGGTTTTCAAAGTCTGGGAAGGTGAGCCTCCCCTCAGAGAACATGAGAACAGCCGCGTCCCCCCTCCCAATTATTATTGCTATCATTATTATTATTATTATTATTGTTGTTGTTGCTATAATGCAGGGGTATTCAATTGCATTTCAAAGAGGTCCAATAAGAGCAAATGTCATTAAATGCTCTGTTTTCGCTGTCTACCTTTCTCTTTTTTGAGCACGCCATTTGAAGTTACTCCAACTGTTTCTCTCTTCTTGTCTCGTCTCTGTGTGTTTGAATCTATCGTGCTGACTCACTGACTGCACCGATTTGAATGGCTGAGTAGCATCACCTCCTAAAAACATTAAAAAATAACTTTTTAAAACCTTTTTATCTTTATGTTTTAAATATGTGTTTTAAACATTTTTTACATTTTCAACATCGTGGATGAATCCTTATATGCTCCCGGCAACACACTGAACATCAACTTTGCCTCCTTATTACACTCACCCCTACTTTAGTGCTGGGAACAATGAGTCTGCGTCTTTGATGCGCACATGCGGGTGATGCGGGGATCAGAGTCCTGCGGGGATCAGAGTCCTGCGGGGATCAGAGTCCTGCATTGGGTCGGTACCCGACGGGTGACCCGCAAAAAAAGTGATTCGCGGGTGGTAAGTTTCCTCAGACCTCTCCCCGCGGGACCGCGCATAATCATAACCTCTGCACCGCATCAATCTGCTGCTGAGCGCGCCACATTCGAAATGGCTGAGGTGAAGCTCTAGCGGAGAATACAGCATTGTAAATAACTCTTCCTCAAGAGCGAAATCCAACGTCTGGGAGGCTTTTGGTGTCATGGAGAAAATAACCAACATCCCACGCTTTTTGAGCCAAATACGCAACTGCGTGTGTTAATAATTGCATGTTTTCAGTGCTCCTAGGATATGCGGGTTCGGGTCGGTTTGCGGATCTTGTGCCGACGGGTCGGGTCGGTTTGCGGAACTAATTGGCAATATGTGCGGGTGGCGGGGCGGGTTCGGTATTGCACGTTGCAGGTGCGGGGCGTGAGCGGGTCTTGAAAATCAGACCCGTGCAGGACTCTGGCGGGGATGCAATGTAGACAGGAATAAACGCAGATCAGCCTCTGGCTGCAGCCTTGACCGGTACTTGCTTTTGATCAAAGTCAATGCGGAAAACCCGCACTCACACCGGTAGGTGGAGGTGAAGGGTATGAGCACTTTTACAACCTTTTGTAAAGGTGGGGGAACTCGGTCTCCACAGACAGCCAAAAGTGTGCAAGTGACACTTTACTCATCTTGTTCTCGTTACTTTTTTTTCTCATGCTGCGCCTCCCCTGAAGCTCTCACACTTTGAAAACCGCTGTTCTAGAGGACATGTAAATGTTATATAGTGCATCATCCAACATGTTTGTATGTACAATAGCATTAGAACAAAGCACATCTCACCCTTTTTTACAGCTCTCCTTTTAAAAATATATATTAAATTAATTACTTTTTATATGTTAGTAGCATATTGTATACAACATACAATAAATATTAACTAATATATATTGTGTTTTTGTAGTTATAAAGAAGAAATCAAAGTACTTTACCTTTGTGTATAGGAATAGGGAAGATGTCATGAACCTTTTTCTCAGCAGATATGTGAACTTGTAGCAGGATAACACAGGTGTAACTAATAACAATAACGAGGGCTCTGTTCCAATCAAGGTCCACAGTACATGACAGTGAGGCTGCATGCACATCATCAAATGACTGCCACATGCAACCTAAATGGAACGCAGCCCAATTAACGTTATTAGTTACACCTGTGCTACATGTCAGACTTTCATGGCAAATGTGTGTACTGAACATAGAAAATGAAACCCAACCAGGACTGCTGATCAACTTCTCAAAGAAAAAGCGAAATGGTGTTCCCTAGTTTCAATACCTTTCTTAATGTTTGTTTTCATCTTCCAGCTATCTCAACACCATCTGCATCATTTGGTTATTAATGCTTTGCAGCTGCGAGGAGCTCCATTTCATTGTGCATTGTAAGTGCTTTTTTGTGCAAATACTGCCTATTTTGAGAGCACTTTATTTGTCAGTTTTCCACAGTGAACACTATACATCCGTAAAATCGGCTTTGAATTAGAGTGTTATATTGTATTGAGACACAGCTTTGGTCTCTAACCAGCTGGAATTGGCCTGTAAGGTAAACAGGCCTCAAAAGTAATGTTCCCCCATTTTGCAGAAGCAAGATTTAATTTCAAATAAGCCATCCCAATTCCAAAAGAAGCCCTTCACACAGTGTCTAAATCCAAAAAAGGAAGTAATAAGAAGGCTGAAGAAGATGTGAAAACTGAACTCAGACAGTGCTGAGGGGGGAAGCATCTGCAGAGAAATTATATATGTATATCCTTGATAGGCCACAGGTGAATCCACTCTTCCCTTACCTTCCTTTCACACTGCGAGAATCTAAAATGGATTTAATTGCGTGTAAATGATGTGCTTGCTGCAGCATTCAGGATGACGATAGAGGGACGGAGGAAGGAGAGTAAAATGGGGGAAAAGGTAGGAAGTGGGCAACAGAGCATGGCACAGATTGAGAGGTGATGGAGTTATGAGAGGCAAAATGTAGCCATACAGCATAAGTGAAAAGCTGAAGAAGGCTTGAGGAACGCAGCGAGGCAGAGGGAGAGTGAGGGGGCGGGCAGGGAGCATATCACAGTGATTGACAGGCAGAAAGAGAGTGAAGGGAAGTGGCTTGAGAAATAAGAGAGTAACAGACAGGAGACGTAAATGACAGAGGGGGCAGGAGGGAGAGAAATTAAAGAGAGGGTATATTGATCTAGAGGTTATATGTCAAAAGGGGGGGGAAATACACAGGGGTAAGGTTGGATTTGTTGTAGTAAACACATTCAATACACACAGTAGAGCAGCAGTCCCCTACAAGTGAGGCTTTAGTTATATTGAAGAGTTATATCTAATAAAACCTCATTCATTATTGGTTTTCAGGTAGTGGAATTATTTAGATTCCAATCTAAATACATGTGAGAGGCACTACAGTATAATGCCATTCAAAACAACAGACTTCTGCAAAAAAGATCCCTCATTGCATCTTTGGTTTATCCATTGGCCTTGGCTGCATCAAATCACTTAACTCTCCAGTCTCTCCGGACTCTAAAATACCAAAATGACAGATTAAGGAGCTGGATTACACCGCTTTATATCAAGTCACTGCCATTCAAATCAACATTTACAAAAGCTGCCCGTCATAAATAATCAATGATTGGATGTGCCAAAGATTAAACATAGATCACGCCACACAGGGTGTCAAATAATGAATTATACTACTACTACTATTAATATTACTAATGCTGGTTATAACGCGCTGATTGGTTTATGGCCAAAACACATTCATCTTAAATGCAGCATACAGTAAACCCCAATAAACTTTAATTCTTGTTTAAATTAATGCACAAAATTCTCTCATATATAGGAGTCTTTCCTATGTCTGAATGTGTGTGTTTTGTGTGTGTTTTGTGTGTGTGTTTTAGTGGATCCAGGAGGGGCTGGGAGATGATCCAAACATGTGATAGGGCCGTGTTCATCGCTCCGTCTCTCGTGAGACCGCCCTGACTGTTATTAAAAACTACAGAGTAATATCTGAGCTGCCAGTCATCCTGCAGATTTAGGGCTGAAACCTATTTCCTTCGTGGCAGATAAATCATTATCAGCTCCCTGAGCCTCAGGCGCTTATAGCTAGAGCTAGGTTAGTGCGGGGCTTTGCTCACAAACACACATATAGATGGTTCTGAAAGACCGCTGCTTGGATTTATGATGAGGAAATGATTTTAGGTTGGTTTGAGAAAGAGTTAAAGAGTTACAGGTGAAAGCTGTAAAAGTGCTGCCTTTAAACTCTGTTGGAAATGTCACAATCATTATTTGAAGGCATAAAAGCACCATTAAGAAGCACTGGGAAATAAGAGTTTCAAGTGTGCTGAAAATGTGATGTTTAACCCTTTTCAGTCCCATTGGCTGTTCACATCAATACTCCTGCACTTGCAAACAGCACTGATTATCCCCAGTATTTCATATTTACATTTAGTAGATATTTAAAGCAATTGCAGTAGTAACATTTTCTTCATCATTTACTATGTGAAAATATAATCCTGAATCTGCTCCTCAGGGATATTTCACTTGACGTTACAACAAATTCAAGATTTTAATTATTGTAATGCTGACTTAAAATGTCCCCGGCCGATAAAGTTCAAGGATTAAAATGATGAGAAACAGATTACCATATCTTTATCTAATTTTCAATTTGTGAGTGATTTCATGCTGCAACTTGGCATTACACTAAATGTGCTGCTCTGGCACACTTACAGGTCAGTGTTAACTCCCCCCCCCCCCTTGGGATTGCGAGAGCGGTGGGACCCCTGCTGAGAGCATTACTTCATGTCTGATAGTCTGTATGTATCCAAACCAGCCTTAAGGCGCAGGGGGCCATGCAGTCTGTACATATTGAATTCACACTGCCATTCCTGATGCAGAGAATATTGCCACAGCAACTGGCTCGTCTGCAGCAGTAACCTATTTTCAAGTCTCCAGAATTCTGGAGTGACGGCAGTCTCTCACTAGCGTCAGTGAAATTCTGTGTGTGTGTGTGTATGTGTGAGACAGTTAAATGTGATGACGCCACTGATTAACTGTGTGTGTGTGTGTGTGTGTGTGTGTGTGTGTGTGTGTGTGTGTGTGTGTGTGTGTGTGTGTGTGTGTGTGTGTGTGTGTGTGTGTGTGTGTGTGTGTGTGTGTGTGTGTGTGTTGCACAATCACATGTTTTTGTAGTATCGCAGCCCTGATTCAGCTCAAATGACATGTCATGTGTGAGTATTCTGCATGTGTAAAAAAAAATGAAGCGTGCAGCATGATGTAACTAAATATTAGGGTGTGCGGCTTAAACGGGCAGTGTATATCTCTCTCTCACAGAGAATGTAAGTCACATATGAGAAATGGCTTAAAGTTTTCTATCTTGCTCTTTATGCCACTTCTAAATTTGACACTTGATTTCTTGACTCCTTCTACCCTCGAGGGGCAAAGTGCAAAGCGAAGAGCTATCATTTCATTACATTTGCCTTCTGCCACACAAGAGGGGGGGCACACATTCAACAAATTCAACCTGGGTAGAACAGCAGGGCAAATTACTCTCATTGTATGTAAGAGGAGAGCAAATCTACAAATAGCACTGCTGCTTTTGTGCTCCATGCTAAATGTGGCGAATAAATCTGTACGATATGCGCATGCCTGTTTTCTGTGAAGCTATGACTATAATAAAATAATGTAAACATGTCAATGAGAGGTATCAGTGACAACTAACAGCAGGTTTACTCCAATAAGCTCCCTTCTGTGATGGCACTGACACATAAAAAGGAAATAACTTTAAATATGATGATGTATAACAAAGGGCTAAGGACCGATCTAAGGTGCCAGACAATCAGGAGTGTGTATGAGCATGTGCGTGTGTATTAGGATCAAATTAATGCTTCAAACAAAAGCCCTGCTGACTTTCAGTATAACTTAATGATCAAGCACAGCAGGTTGTCACTGTGCATTTGTGCAGAAAAGTTTGCCTGCAGTTGTGAGTTGATGTCAAAGTCAAAGTGGAGCGTGTGATATTTGGGAACAAAGGACTGAATCAAGCAGCCGGATGTTTAAAGAACTTAACTCTTTCAAGTGAACACACACTGACACAAACACACACCATAAAAGGTTTGAAAGTAATGTTAATAATTATTCACTACAAGCAACTGCTGTCACATTACAGTCATCTGACCCACTGCTTAATGGCTAGGGCAGCTTTAAATGTTATCTTGAACAAAAAGCATAATAGAAAAAAAAACAATCCCGGTGTTGTGTTTCAATGTTTTGAATAACAAGTGGCGAGGTGTTCCAGCCACTTAAAAGCTTCCTGTTGAATAAATACAGAGCTGCAGATTTGTGCCTGTTTGTTTCTGACTTGTCGCAGGGGGCTCTGCATAATTCATGGAGGGAAAACTGCGTCTACACTTGCCCTGCTTTTGCATAACACCGCACTGCACTCTGCACCCAGGGCACTGAGGGAATATCTTCTCAAGCAAATGTCCAACATTACGCAAAACAGTAGTTCTGTAGCATCGACAGCAGCAGCGGTGATGGACCGGGTTATAAATAGGCCTCGTTTTATCCAACTTCCCACGCGGGTGGCTGACACCTGCATATTCTGCTGCAGGGCCGAAGATTTACTGCGGTAATGTTGAGCTGTTTCGGAGAGCGGTTCAGGATTTTTAGAAAGAAAATGAAAAAAAAAAAGGGAGACAAGTGTTGAGAAGGCAGGAAAGACCTTTTATGGTGTGTAGGCAAAAAAACGTGTTTCCTTCGTTTTTATTGTCCTAATTTCTCCATCCAACCCCCTGAAATCTCTTCCTGATTTTCGTTCATCACAAACCTCCTCCTCCCCCCCCCTGCAACGTTAGACTCTCATTCCCTCTCCCACTCTCTTCTTCACTGGCATCCTTTTTATTCTGAGACTCTTTGCCTTCTGTACC
This sequence comes from Trematomus bernacchii, assembly GCF_902827165.1. Lineage (NCBI taxonomy): Eukaryota > Metazoa > Chordata > Actinopteri > Perciformes > Nototheniidae > Trematomus > Trematomus bernacchii. The sequence goes on from NW_022987641.1 coordinate 3,987,611, forward strand.
CACATGCATATATATACTCCCTTTTTTTTTGTTTCATACTCTGTCTCTATCTCTCTTTGTCTCTGTAAGTCTAATGTTACCATGGCAACCCCCTACAATGGGCCTTATAAAGCTAATAAGTAGCGAGAGCAGGAGTGATGAGCAGAGTGGCAGAAGAAGAATAAGAAGAAGAGGGGGGGGGATAAAGAAATGATTAAATTGAAACTTAAATGGGTGCCAATATATTCCTGGTGTTTGAGCCACAGACACAGAGAGAAAGTCAGAGAGAAATAAATAAATGTACAAATATCATTATTAGTGCTTTACAATTTCTTGATGTAAATGCACCTTCTACCAGTTTTTGCTGTTAACTATTTGACAGCAGAGATTCAAACCCAAGAGAGAGATGAAGAGACAATATTCCCCCAATGCCTCAAGTTGCAGGAGGTTTACGTCAACCGTCATATTTTCCTCAAGCCAATATTACAATAACTTTTCAAATGTTGCAAATAAGACGACAGCAGAATTTAAATGAAACCAAATCCAGACTGAAATCAGCACCTTGCGGTTGTTTTCCTCCAATAATTAGTCAGGATTTAGTTTGCATCGAGGTCCGCCCAAAATGTCACAATCTAATCCAAAAGGTTTCTGTGAGGTCCCCTTGACCTTGGACCACCAAATATAATCACTTGAGACAAATTTAAAGACATTCCCACAAGACGTTCCTGAGATGTAGCGTTCGCAAGAATGGGATGTATGGGCAACAACCCAAATCAGAGTGAAAAATTAAAAAAAGGATGTTTATTGTATAAATATATATAAAGTCCATTATTTCAAGGCATATCATTTTAATTGGGCCCCTGCTATCCATGTTAGCGGCTAAAGAATGTCTTGCCTATAAGAGTTGTGTTACTAAATTGTAATGGCACACAGGTTAAAATACTCTAACCAGTATGCTAACTGTGGGGGAAAACTTTGGTGTAGCAATGCAGTGGGAGTCACCGACTCAGGAAGGAGACACGGGGTAGAGCTGGAGCTTTGATGTCAAACACTGATGGTTTATTACGAGTTTCGGCCGGAGAATTCACATCACAAGTCCAAGAGCCAGAGGTTCTGACTTCACGGTAGAGTTGCCACGTCAATTCTGAAGAACTCTACCCCAGACCCATGTATTTAGCTAGTTTAGAGAGAATAATCAACATTGTGCATAACAAGATAGAATCATAACACCTCTATCAGCTGATGCCAACAGGCAGGAACAGGAAGACAAAACACTGAGAGCACAGCAGCCAAGGTTACAGGTGCGTGTGCTCAGTCAGGACAGTATGAACTGATAAACTGGGTCAAAGTCATGGGCCTTGGAGAATATTTCCCCAACACTAACTAACTGTAAAAAAAAAAGGAAATGACCACAATTGCCTGTGATTGACAGTTGCCGTGTGTAGAGTACTGGTAATAATAAGCCAATATAAGGTAAATTGTCCTGTAAAGTGCTTTGTATTTTGTGAGCAGATCACATGCTGTGCCTCTGTCAGTGCAGCCTCTTTCCCCCCTCAGGCACGGGCTCTGATGCCCATTCTCAGCTACTGAGCTGATTTCACAAAACGTACGATTTTATTGTACAGTCTGGAAAAGGTCCTGGGCTGTGACGTGTGTCCCAAGTTTCACGTCCGAAGCTAATTTTAGCGAATTTGTGCTATTTAAATCATCGAACATGCCACATTCTCCGTTAGCTTACGAGCACCCCGTGTGAGCGGTCGACAATGCGTTTCGCAATTTAGCATCACATTGGATATGGGCTGAACTTGTGCTGGATTGGAATTTTTCCGATCATTTCCCTAGGAATAGTTTGCAAAAACGCGCCTAAAATGCACATTTTCCAAAATGGCCGACTTTATGGGGGGAGGGGCTAATAGAAGCCATTTTGAAATATGTCGGCAATTCCATGAGGCATGTCTGTGCTAAGACTCGGGTCGCTCAGAGAAACTATATGTGACTACCGCACAATAGGGGGCGCTACTGAGCCGTATTTGCAAAAAGGCACAATGTTTTTGTACAGTCTGGAGGAGGCCGTGGTCTGTGACGTGTGTTCCGAGTTTAAAGGCCGTAACTGTATTTTCCCGCTACTTATGGCCCAGTACGTTTTTTAACCCTTCGATTTCGACAAAAAACTGAATAGGTCACGCCCACTTCCGTCATTGGTTGCGCCCCTTTAAATCTCAGTTCATACTCATCCTGCCAGTATGTGTATGACAAAATATATTTATTTTGTCCATCGGATCTTGAGGTATAAATTTGTTGTGCTTTTGGCGCCCCCTATTGTCCAAAATGAACATGCTTTTTTGTGCCTATTCCCCAAGACAGACTGAACCTATCCACCGAAATCTGTGATATTTGGATATATTGCGGATGAATTAGGAGCATTTATGTCTAAGCCACACCTTTTTGCTAATACGTTGCGATTGATGTCGGGCACATTTTTCCACACGTCGTGCTCATGTTCTACGGTAGTGTGTCTAACCCTCCACTGATGCTGTACACTAAGTTTGGTGTTGAAAAGCCAAAAATTGAAATTGTAGTTAATATTTCACTGTTTTTCACATTATGCTAATTTAAAAAAAATAAAAGTAGGCGGAGCTTAGGGATATGAGAGGATAATATGTAGGGCTGCTCCACCCGGATAAGTGTGCAAAATGTCAGGTCCATCCGATTTACGCTGCGACTATGTACATTTTTCGAAAACTGAATTTTGACAGGTGGCGCTAGCAAGCATGTCGGAAATTTTGCAACCATCGAATCCAGAATGTAAAAATGTTCACCCGTCCTGGCGGCGTTGCCAAATGTCGCTACGTGAATAGTGTGGGAACCCCCTCAAAAACAGGTCCAAAGCGCAGACCCGGTAAAATAAGAATAAGAACACTACCGATTTCAATAGGTCTTCGCACACTTCGTGCTCAGGCCCTAATAAATGTAGTGGAGTAAAAATACCAGGTTAACCTGTGAATTAGAACAAAGTAGTACATGCTGCTGTAACAAAAACATTTCCCAACTTGGGATCAATAAAGTATATCTTATCTTATCTTATCTTAAGATGATCGATGGCTACTGCCATATTTGCAAAATGTGCCTCTGAACCTTGACAAGTGCATGTTTCAGGCTTATCAATGAACAACAGGAGGGGTCACAGACATAAGACCAGCTGTTAAATAAAGCTCTTCTGACCTTAGCTGTCATGTGGGTATATTAATACTGCCCATTATGGACACAAGCAATTTTCACCCATTTATTAATTATATGTTTTAAATGTGATAAGACCACTGTGTTTCGTATCCCCTAAACCTCCAGGGTGTGTACAGTTTAATACTGGCAACTTCTAATTGTGGGAAATACGAAAACGTCTTATAAAACTACAATTCCCAGTAGGGACGTGCCATAGAACATGTTGCGAAACACACAATAGCCAGCATGTTCTGGGGGGGGGGGCTGGGCTGGACCCGTCCAATTCCAGTTTTGGATAATCTGCCGTGGTTTCATTCCATTTCAAAGAGGTGTTTGACGCTCGGCGTAACCTTGTCGCACTGCCACTCCAACATCCAATCACAGGGCTTGAGGACTAATCACGGGGTTTGTAAAGCAAGGCGGATAGTGTAGTGTCTTCGGAAACTGTAGTGTCTAAACTCCGAAAAAATTATTTGTTTCTCCGAATCGAAGGTTAAAAACACAAAAGCATTGTACACAATTTAAACCAATCAATATTGTGTAATTAACAAGGATAAACTGATGTTTTTTAGTGGATGAGTAATGCAGATATCACTGTGTAATCATTTGACAGTGAGGAGAATACATCCGGTTTTATTATGAAAACTTCGAGACCGGAAAAACAGTTTTCACCCCGTGAGGGTTGAAGCTAACTTTACATGGAAGCTGCCGCATAGACTGTACACGTTATCCTGGCGAGACCTCAAATCATCTTCGTAATATCTATCAAACTATAGATCCTACACATCCACTGGACGTGGATTCTAAGAGTACAATATACACTTCTCGCTAGAAATCGAATCAAAAAGCATTTTAATGGCCAAACTATTCCACAATTTAGGATTTTCCAGAGAATTGTGGATGTGAATAATCGTCCCTCCGGAGCGTTTGCAATCATCGGGAGCATGTTGTTTCTTACACGACCACTAGAGCGCCTCTAGTGGTCGTGTAAGAAACAACACTTTAAAACGTGTCTCTGGGTCGTAATAAGGGCTTGAACAATCGGCCTATATGGTCGTTTTTTGTAGGAGGACAGGCTGACTTCATAATCTGACTAACTTTTCTTCTAACATCTGTTATCTGCCTCTAAGGTGTTTGCTTCTTGGCTCAAGTATGACAGGAGTAAAAATATGATTTCAATTTCCAGGGACCCAAGCCAAAAGGGTTAGAGTTTCATTGGGTTTTCAGGAAGAACGAGTTTAAACAACACTGAAGCAACAAAGACAGAAAGAAAGACAGGAGGAATTAAATGGAAACCTGAGCAGCATGGTTTAAAATCGCTATTATAAAGGCATTCAAGTTATGTTGACCTTCAGAGTGAATGTGTGCATTATTGATGAGATACCCAAATAGGGCTTATACATAACCGAACCAATCACTACAATTGGCTGATATAAATAATAAATAAGATGTTTTACATATTCTACAAAGATTTTCTGTGTTTCCATTTATTCCCTCTACATTTTACTCCCTGCCCTTACATATTCCAAAAGGAGAAAGGCCATTTGAAAACAATATACCTACCATATTCAAAAGACCTAGAAAATACGACTTTTATTTCATTTCTTTGCATGTGAAGAGACGAGATAACAGGTATTTTTATATTCCCTTTCAGGAGGTATTTGTGTATCTGCTGATCCTCCTCCACAGGGAGTTGGGGGGTCAGAGTAGAGAGTGTGTCTGAGTGCTGACTCTCACTCTCACTTGTGGCTGAAAGACAGCCTTAAACAGTAAATCCCTCTCCCAGCATCCTCCCTGGTTCATGAGTCTGACCTGTGAGCTGGCAGTCGTCGTTGGAGCCGGCCGAGTCCTCCTGGTTGGGGCTGAGCGGGGGGCTGGCGGGGGGGCTGGTGCTGAAGCTGGCGTATCCCAGAGAGGAGCTCACCTCGCTGGGCTCGCAGCTGTGGGTGACCGGCCTCTGCACGTCCAGGGACGAAGACAGAGAGGTGCGCTGCTTGGGCTGGACACAAGACAGAAGAAGAGAGGGACATTATGGAGAGAAGGACCACACTCATATTCTGTATTATTCAACTAACTGTGTTGTGGCATTATTCTTTTTTTTCTTTGCTTTCCTTTTATGTGACTAACTCTAAATTCAGCATATTAAAAGTAATTGTTTTCTTGACTACCATTAAGTCTTCCTGTGTGAATTGATGGTACCAGCTGTTTCTATCTACTCCATGCTTGGTGCCACTTAAAAGTTATATTACTGATCCTGATATGATACAGTACGTGCTCATCCTTCTTGATTTTTTTTAATTGTCATTTTTGTCATAATAAATTATTTCCTTTGTTCAATAAATTAAGTTCTAAAATGTAATCTGCACAACTCTTTGAACATGTTGCACATTTCTGCTCCAAACTACCTCTTTTCAAATCTGCACTGCTCTCTACTTTGAATATAGTATTTGTCATATTTCATTTTATTTTACTGTACAATATTGTGTGTGAATATTGTTTTTATTTTTATTTTGTTACAATATTTAAAAAAAAAAGTTATGTATTCGTCTTTCTATGTCTTTGTATGCACCATTTACACCAAAGCATCTTGTATGCGTAAACCAAAAACGGATTCTGGTGGACATTCAGCCTGTTTCATTCTGACAACTGAACGTGTGTGCAACGTAATGAGATATGGTGACGTCAACACAATTAATGTGAATTTACATCAATTAGATTGCAGGCTATGAAAACGAGAGAGAGAGATAGAGATAGAGAGAGATAGAGATCAATAACGATTTCCTTGCTTACAGTGAGTGAAGGAGTGTGAGAGAAAGCGAGACAGAGGACATCCGCAACTGTAGACTGGCATCTGGTAAACACATCTTACATAATGAGGCATTTGCAGCCTGCTGCTTTGCTTCACAACAGCTCAGACATGTCAAAACTCTGCCAGTGTGTGTGTGTGTGTGTGTGTGTGCGTGCGTGCGTACAATTTGGAGGATGCGGGCAAAGTGAATAAAATCAGCTAACCTTAAAGGCAAAATAACATGTGAAAAAGACAGACAGGACAACCTTCAGGAGACCTTCTCTGTTTTCTATGTCACTCAAGGCACAACAACCGAACCTTGAGAGAGAGGGGGGGGGGGGGGACAGAGCACTCTTTTCCGTACACACTGCACTCAAATTGTGCAATGAAGGGTCTTCAGATCGACTGAACTGAACTGTGATGAAAAACAAAAGCAAAACTAGGGCAGGGAGATAGAAGGAGCAAGAGAAGGGCATGAACGACACAACAGAATTGGACAGGGATGAAATCAAATAAATGTGAGTAGGAAGCTTGAAAGAAACAAATGGAAGAAAAAACACGAAAGAACAGACGAAAGAAATGGTTATATGAAAGAAATGGGAGAAAGTAAGAGGGGAAGCAGAGTTTAGGGTGGAAGGAGGATCCAAGGAAGGAAGGAATAACAGACGCTAACACCGCACAATTTCAAATGTGAAAACATTGCAATAGAAGTAACTTAACTCTTCACCAACAAGACATATGTGCTGATCGTAATGGATTACATTACAATTTGGGAAGAAATGTAAAATATGTTTTGCGTTATTGCAAAGAGTAACGGCCCGTCAACACGGCAGCGTGCGTTGAAGCTTGCCGGCGGGTGTGTCTGAAACTCGACCAACAACCTATCACATGAATCTCCCGCCCCGGACACACAAGCACGCGGTTTGATTGGCTAGAGCTTGTACTGGCATATGATTTGATTGGCTGACGCTTCCGTCGAAGCTTCAAAAGTTGAGAAAAGTTCAACTTTTGAAGCGAGCAAAGCGAAGCGACGGAACCACAATGCAGTTCGGCAAAGCGTGACGTCACCCCATTCAAAGTGAATGGGAAGAAGCGTTGAAGCTTCAACGCACGCCGCCGTGTGGACGGGCCGTTAGAAGACAAGATTGACTAGTCGCTCCTCGGTTATTATCACGCTTTACGGCTAATTTAGCTTAGCACAAAGAACCGAAACTGCTAATCTAGCCTATAATAGCGAGCTTTAGGTATATTTTTGCTACATTTGGCAATGTAAATGGTACATTAAAATGTATTGTTAAGAGTAAGAAGACAAGATTGATACTATACTGTTCTCTGCTGATTAATTATCAACCTAGACAGTTAACTTAGCTTAGCACAAAGAACTGAAATCCCTAGCTTAGCTTAGAATAGCGAGCTTTAGGTATATTTTTGCTACATTTGGAGAAAATAATCCTGTCAAAATATTAAGCCTATAGCTACTGTACATTACTTCCAAGGCTGCTTGGTTCTGCTCTACTTGATCCTCTAAATGCATTGATGCAATAAAAAAAAAAAGTATCAGTGAATCAAAGAGAGAGGGAGGGTTTCGAGACTCTGCAGCATTAAATCCAATATGGAGAAATCTAGTATAGAGGCACTGAGCAGAGCAGCTTCAACAGACCAGAATTCTGCACAAAGGTCCACTTTTTTCTTGTAATATGAAGAGTTGGCCTTTGGGGAATAACACCATAGCAGCATGGTTCCGCGGAGACCAGGGATGTTTAAAGGACCAATGCATCAAGCAAACAAGATCACAACAGCCCAGACGGGCATCAGGGGAAAAGAGCATGATGAACGAGCCCAACAGGGAGTCACCCTGACTTGACAAAGAGAGGGAATCTTACATAAGCTTGCTGTCAAAAACATGTCTTTTCTCACTTTTATAGAAAAGTTAAGAAACAAATTAATTCTAACATTATATTGACCCACTCTGCGTAATACACTTGGAAACCTGTACAGAACCTGTAGTGTTTACTTTGCTTCAGGCTTAATGTTAAAAAAAGGACCAAAAATCAATGAGATGAAACAGCAATCAGCCCAGAATGATGGAGCTGCTCTAATGTGGCTCTGTGGAGCTTCAGAGCAGGAGGTTCAGGCTGTGTTTGTTTGTGTATCTGCTTTAGTGAGCCAGCTAATGTCTAATGACTTTAATGGCATCTTCAACTTCTCTTCACTCTTTAAGCATCTCTTTATTTCAGCACTAATCGACTGTGTATTTGGCTTCTTTCTAACGACTAAAGGCCTCTGCTCTCTGGAGTAGTGCTTATTAAGAGCTCACACATGCACACACACAGAGACATACACACAAACACACATGACAAAACATACACACATATGGAGCTCTGGCTGAGGCTTAGCGTTAACAATGCAAACGGGCAGCAAGCTAATGAACATGTCAGGGCCGATTGGAAGAGGATTAATGAGCAAAAACACAACCACACACACACACACACAGGCAGGTCTTCCATGCCTGACTAAACGAGAGCAAGAGACATTTTTCCCGCTGTAACTGTATCCCTGGGGAACAAACATGCCATTCCACACTTCACTATGTGTGTGTGTGTGTATGTGTATGTGTATGTGTATGTGTATGTGTGTGTGTGTGTGTGTGTGTGTGTGTGTGTGTGTGTGTGTGTGTGTGTGTGTGTGCTTGGGTGTTAATAAATGAGAGACCCATTAGCTACAAAGTGTAATTTCTCACCTAAAACGAGGTGAGACTTGCTTTGCAGTTTCTACGCTTGCATGCATTCTTAAAGTGCTAATTTCTACTTATTACTGAGGAAATGTGTGCTAAACTATGAATAACAGGATGATCAATTATCATCAAATTATCACAATTAATAGATAAGAAGAAGCAAGTTTGGGATATGGGGGTGTCCACTATTTAATACAATCTTCTGTGTAAAAGCAATGCTAAAAAAACATAATGTATGTCGATTGTACAAAGAAGTGAGGGGTTATTATTTCCAAAATGTCACTATTTCCATTAAATCTCTTCAGTGAATGACTCATTGAGAATGTACCATAAACAGGGGACTAAAAGGTAATTATTGAATTGGTCTAAATGTTTACTTTCTGTTGTTGGAGAAACTTCTGTTAGCAGAGTTCATAATGCTGTGTTCGGAACAATGCATATGTCTTTTTATGGCCACTGCTTTTATCTATTTTCTATTCTTCCCTTTTCATCTCTGTCTTTATTTTGGTAGCTTCACACATTCACTGAAACACACTCAGTGAAACGACACAACAGCAGTAGAGAGCAGAACAAAAGAATATCAAAAAAAATAATACACATTGAAGCCCCTTTTTACCCCCTAACCAAAACAAACTTTTAAGTGCATATCTAAAAGATCTAATTCTACTATCAGCCTTTGATTCTGTATTCTTCTTGACACATTTTCTCCTTTATTTTGACTATCAATCTTCTTTTTTGATATTCTCCTCAGGAACATTTTTAGAAGTTTTCCCTCTGGAGAGCCTCTCAAGTACCGACACATTTTGAGACAATTGTGTGGCATTTACATATATAGTGCCCCCCCTCAAGGCTCAAGCAGGGTTCAAGCAGTAGTGTGTGTGCCTTTCCAAACACACTGAAGTACTGCAAAGTAACTTTCTACTCTCTTATCTCTCTACTTTCATCCGGAAGGCTGCTGTTAACAGGGAAATTCCGGTTTAAAGACCGTCTTTTTAGAGCGTTTTTTTTTAGAATGCAGCAAATCTATAGTGAGACGCAATTTACAACGGAGCGCAGAGGGCAATAAGAGCTGGTCGTCTCCTCAGCTCACATTAATGAGGTGAATGAACTGCATGAGCTATGGAGATCATCAAAATGCTACATACTAATCCCTTTTAATACAGGTGGCAAATACCAGGAAACAGCTCAGATGTGCAACTCCCGCTGGAGAGCTTTGAGCATTAGCACGAGTCCGTTCAATTAGCTGTGAACGACCCGCCTCTCTCCTCCAGGGCAACCTGCCAGATTGGGAAGCAAGCACACTCACACACAAAAGGTCTTCTAGTTGTCACAGCAACCTTGATGTGGATTACCCTAAACTGGCCAAGAGTGGAAAGCATATTTTTCTCCATTCTAGCCATCCCTCTTTAACCCTTTGATACACAACATGGGTCAAAAGTGACCAGAGTGAGTTTTCATTGTAAATATCTTTGCAACAAATTACTTTAATAATTCAGAATTCCAGGTATTCCTCAATTAACTTGTTTTTGATCATCACAAATTCTTACTTTCATTTTTCCTTTCTTACTTTTTGAATAAAAATCATTTTTGTATCACTACCCTTCTAAGGGACAACATGGGTCAAAAATGACCCGTATTGACCTACAATGTTATTTGATGCATGGGTGAGTGTTTCTTAGCTATATTTTTGGAAATCCATTTATTTAATCATTTAATATTCATTAAATATCTTATTTTTGATCACCACACATCATTATTTTCAATCAACCTTTCTTAATTTATGAACTAAAATAGTTTTTGTATTTCTACATCAGGTTTACATACTGTACATGGGTCAAAAATGACGGAAGGAACTGGCCAAATGCTGCTAGTGTACGATTATTATATATCGCAACATCACAATGGACAACTTCTTCACCAGTATCCCTCTGGCTGAAAAGCTCCTTGAGAACAACCTGACCATTGTGGGGACCCTTCGCCAGAAGAAGCCGGACATACCGCCTGTCATGAAGCCATCCAAATTGAGGGAAAAGCATAGCTCAGAATTTAGATTAATTGGCAACATGACCATGGTGAGCTATGTGCCGAAAAAGTGGAACGCTGTTGTCCTCCTGAGCACCATGCATGATGACAGAGCAGTGGATGACAACAGTGTACAGAAGAAACCAGAAGTGATTCAGTAATATAACATAACAAAATCAGGAGTGGACACAATGGATCAGAAGGTTCCCTGAACGGTTGGTGCCGGAGTTCACATGCAAGCGGAGAACATGGAGGAGGCCCATGGTGCTCTGGCACAATGTGCTCAATGTTGCCACCCTCAATGCCTACTCCATCTTTGCTGCACAACACCCTGATTACATGGGTGGTGTGACCAATGCACGGCGGCGTTTCATCAAGGAGCTGGGCAAAGAGCTTGTCACGCCACATACACTATATGAAAAAAGTATTAATCATTGAATTCAGGTGTGTCATTCAGTCCCATTGCCACAGGTGTATACAATCAAGCACCTAGCCATGCAGTCTGCCTTTACAAACATTTGTGAAAGAATGGGTCGTTCTAAAGAGCTCACTGAATTCCAACGTGGTTCTGTAATAGGATGCCACCGTTGCAACAAGTCAGGTCGTGAAATGTCTTCTCTCCTAGATATTCCACGGTAAACGTGGTATTATTGCAAAGTGGAAACGTTTAGGAACCACAGCAACTCAGTCACGAAGTGGCAGACCACGTAACGTTACAGAGCGGGGGGGGGGGGGGGCAATGCTGAGGAGCATAGTGCGTTAAAGTGGCCAAAGCTTTGCTGACTCAATAACTGCAGAGTTCCAGCTCTGGCATTAATATCAGCACCAAAACTGTGCGCCGGGAGCTTCATGGCATTTTGGACAATTCTATGCTTCCAACTTTGTGGAAACAGTTTGGGGAAGGCCCTTTTCTGTTCCAGCATGACTGTGCCCCACAAAGCAGGGTCCATAAAGGCATGGTTGGATGAGTTTAGTGTGGAAGAAGTTGACTGGCCCGCACAGAGCCCTGACCCCCACCCCACTGAACACCTTTGGGATGAACTAGAATGGAGAGCCAGGCCCTCTCGTCCAACATCAGTGTCTGACCTCACTAATGCTCTTCTGGATGAATGGCAAAAATTCCCACAGATACACTCCAAAATCTTGTAGAAAGCCTTCCCAGAAGAGTGGAAGCTTTTGTAGCTGCAAAGGGGGAACCAACTTCATATTAATGCCTAAGAATTTGGAATGGGATGTCATAAAAGCTCCTGTAGGCGTAATGTGTCGGTGGCCCAATACTTTTTTCAATATAGTGAATGAAGAGGCGCATGGAGGGAACGCCCCACCTCCAAAAGCACATTACAGGAGCAATGGAAAGATGTGGGCTAAAAAGACCAAACACACACACCACCCAGCTTAATGTATTGTTTGGTCCAAATCACTGATAAAATATAATATAAATGTTTATTATATGTGCTTGTCTGTATTTGTACACATTTCGGCAGCCTATGTTTGCTTCATATTTAGCTGTCTTCAAATTAAATGTTGCATATATCTTTAAAGAGAATGATACCATGAGGGCATATACAGTACATCTACTTTTCAATTTCGTTGGGTATTGAAATCAAGGGGTTTTTCTTATTTTGCAATAGATTAAAGAGTATAAAGAGTATCTTTCAAATTAGTCTGAATGCAACTATTTTGTACCCCAAACACATATACAAGTTCCCTTCTTCTCAAGTCCAGAACTAGTGTTGGCTTAGTACATCAGGTCATATTTCAAAATCACACCTCTGCAGTCGTATTTTAAGGACCGTACAGTGCAGACTTGTGTGTAATTACATGGGTATTTGCTGGGAGATTATGTGACTGAAGCAACACTGTCAGCATGGGATCATCAGGAGACGGTGTGTGTATTCAGCACAAACACAACCCCAACAGTGACCTGATTAATGAGCTTGAACTGCCAACATAATTAGTGATGTGTCTGCGTATGTGTGCTTTATTAAGAAACCTGGAATTCTGGTGTCAGGAAAGCAGGTTTTTTATATATTCGTTTCATGGAAACACATCAAAATACTAATTTAATTATGTCGATCTAACATCAATACCGTTGGTTAAGTTTTTCATTATTAATTAATTCATTATGAGTAAATGTGCTATTTTATATTCTACCACTAGCCTAGTGATAAGCTCTATGTTCTAGGGCAGCGGTTTTCAAAGTGTGAGGCGCGCCTCCCCTGGGGGGCGCCAGAGAGCTTCAGGGGAGGCGCAGCGTGAGAAAAAAATAACGAGAAACAGTGAAATCTAGTTAACTTCAGCTAACTTTATGCGAGCGGCAACATGGATCGATTTTGAGTGAAGTTACCTAAAGTGAAAGAGGAGACAGCGTCTGGCAGAAAACGTCACTTGCACACTTTTGGCTGTCTGTGGAGACCGAGTTCCCCCACCTCGCCAAAAAGGCTGTAAAAGTGCTCATTCCCTTCACCTTCGCCTACCTGTGTGAGTACGGGTGTTCCGCATTGACTTTGATGAAAAGCAAGTACCGGTCAAGCAGGGGCGGATCTACAGCTTTGTTTTGAAGTAAAAGTTGTGGCTCATCGGACATTTATGAGACAAAATCCCTAATGTCCGAGTGCAAGTGAATGCAGCACCACACACACACACACACACACACACACACACACACACACACACACACACACACACACACACACACACACACACACACACACACACACACACACACACACACGGCCAGTGGGTATGAAACTGATAATGCCCATGATGCCCTGCGCCTCTCTGTCCTTCATGCTTTCCCTCTTTCTACTCCTTTTATATTTTTTATTATTCTCCTCATTCTTCCTGTGTTTCACATCCCATCTGTGATCAGGAGCTTGTGGAGATCTAATATGTCCGGTTTGGACAAGAAGCAAGCGATGAATAAATAAAAGGCAACCCAATCGTTAAGCCCATGGATTACAGTCAGCATAGCCTGTGTGATGTTGTCACGCTTTCTTGCGGCTTTCACACCAGCGCTTTTCCCTTTCTAGCTCCTAGCTAGAGCTTTTCTGGTTCAGCTCCGGTTTCCCTTTTCAGCTCCCGCTCTGTTCACACCGCCCAGAGCTGCCGCTGCTGCGTCATGATGTCACCGTTTACATCGCTGATTTTCTCCCCAACGGAGCTCGCAACAACAACAACAACGGGGAGGGGGACTGCGTCGGGTCGATGATCGTGTTGCTTTTAATCATACGAAGCCAGATTAAATTAAATAACGACTTCTCCAACCTTATACTTTTCTCCAGAGTGCCGTGGTTCATTGTTTATTAATGTGTTTCAGCGGCATTTACCGACCACTGCAGTGCTGGCTGCTCTTCAACGGGAGTTTATTCTCCCGTTAGCTCCGGGTTAGCTCACACGGCTCTAAAGTATTCACTGTCTGACTGTCACACAAGCAGCTGATACATATCCCCAGTTCCCCTTAAGTGAATGTGTGTCAGTCTGAATTGACGCTGTTTGGCATCACAACGCTGTTATGAAAGTTTCTCTGGTACAATATGGGTGATGTTAGCATAGCAACCGAAGCTAAACTGACTACTTGCTAAGCCGTTTTCTACAGGCACATTTTACCGGCGTATTTTTTATTATGATTCTACTTGTGATAGTCGGACATGACAACCTGTGCAGCCCATGTATTGATTCCATCCGATAGCTGCTATAATAACAAACAAAACGTCTGCCTGCTCTCCACAATGATCAATAACAGTGAACGGATGGTCAAAGTAAGGTACAAATAAACAGAATCACACGAAGCCTGGTTAGTGTTGCCTGACTTGTGTTGACTTTTTTTTTTTTATAAGTGTGTGGTTGCCTTCTAGTCACTTTGCTCAGCGCTACTGCTTGTAGGCAGGCATAACGAGACTCTTCAGTCGACCCATGTTCAGGGGAGGTGGGTTTAGTTTCTTGCACGCCTCAGACGTAAGCGACGCCGCGTCATAGCTCCGAAGCTCTTGCCTCTAGACCTTTATATATACAGTCCAGTGGCGGCCGGTCCATAGGGGCGCTAGGGGCGCCGCCCCACCTCTTCCCATATTGAAAAAAAAAAATAAATAATAATAATTAAAATTAAAATTAAAAAAAAAAAAAATGTTTAAAAGAATATATATGTTTTTATTTTTATTTTTAATGAACAAGGTAAATATTATATAATTGGTATCAGTAAAATGTATAATCTACAATAAAATCTCGTTTAAAATTGTGTTACGATGTCTAAAGTTACTGATAAGTCACATGTTTCCTGCCTGGCCTTGCCCATGCACCTTCTCTCGTCTGGGCGCTAAGAGAGGAGCCTTCAACCAGTGCAGCAGCAGCCACTAGCAGCTGACTGTTGCTATCTGTAACGTGTAAACTATGCCGCGAAAATATAATTTCAGCCAATCAGCGTCGTCAAAGATGACGGTCACCGGGCGCCAATGTCAGCGCCCAGTGCAGTCTGTGAGTAGTTTGGACAGTGACTCGTATCCGGTTGACGCAGTAGTTGATGAGGATGGCTTCGTGTGCAGGTGGAGTCTCCGGACCTCGGTCCCCGCCTAATTCTGTTCAAGAGCTAATCTCCAATCCTTTCGAAAGGAGAAGTTTGGCAGATAAATTGTTGCTTAAAGACCTTGCACCGGACCAACCCGATTTGAATATATCGCAGCAATCTCGTGAAAAAGACAACATTTATACACGAGGCTTCACAAGTAGCTGGTACACAAGAAAGGCTTGGCTAGCTGGATGCAAACAGGTAAATGCTGTCTTTTGTTTCCCATGCTTGGATATCACTTTATATGTAGAGAGGAGGTTTCCCATGGTTGTTAGAAGTTTATTAATAAGTGGGCATTTATCACAGAAGTGATTGTTCTGTCTCCACGTTTGTTGCATTGTCTGTGATGTATTTTCCAACGGTTATAGCTCCTGTTCTGTCCCAGCAACACTACACGGTTTGCAGCTCCACCACATTTTTGGTTTATCTTCGGTGTCGCTTAAAATCTGCTTCCCATCGGACTAAAACCTCCACGTAATCTGAAGACAGATACTTGAAGTTATTTAAACCTTTTGCAAACTTTATGTTCTTTCTTGCTCTAGCCTTGCCAGTTACATTGTACATAACACATATATTATCATTATGCTAACTGGTTGTTCGTGTTAGACGATGTAGCTTTTTCATTTCTGAGTTATTGCTATATGTAAATAAGCCTGTTTGTAAATAATCCTCAGAGAAACAAAGAAAAAACACAATTTATGACATTTTGTGCTGTGGTTATTTTTTTTAAATTGCATTTATTCACAGTTCAGTTTGAAATGCTGTAGTGACTTGTATTGAACCACTTAAATATTTATAATTAATGCTACTGAAAAGATGCTATTCATTTTATATCTCACATGCAGTTCACTGTAAAGCTACTTGGTGAAGGTGTTGGTTCATAAAACATGAACAGTTTTAAGAAAGAAAAAAACAGACCAGTTCTGAGAACACAAATTCCTGGTAAAGTAGTAGATGTTCAGGTTGATAAATAATATTTTCCACACTGAAGATTATGGAGGTATTGATCAGTCTTCTCATATTTTTAAGCCTCGATTTCTCCTTTCCCCCCCCCTCTAACATCACCAGAAGTCATCATTTAAGGGGTCATTTCTCGAAAAAAAATTCCGGGGGGAAACCCCCCGGACCCCCCGGACAGGTCACTTACGGTACGTCAAGAGCCCCACCAAAAAAAAAGACCACCGGCCGCCACTGATACAGTCTATGCTCTAGACCGACAATTTTTTGGAGCTAGAAGTGAACCGCATTCCGCCGCTGCGGTGTGAACAGGAAAAACCGGCGCTTTTCCAGCTCCAGCTCCGAGCCGGAGCTGGAAAAGCGCCGGTGTGAAAGGGGCAAAAGTGATGGCATTCAGGGTTTTTTCAGCGACTGACTTATGGTCGATGCTGCAGCAGCATTAGCAAGCTGAATCACTTCCTTTAAAAGCTGATCTAAAGCACAAAATTACTCAAAACATATTTGTATTTCCAGCAACAGCTTCTGTGATCCCTTTAAAGGGGAGAGGGAGGTTTACAAAATGGCAAAGTAGGAAGTCACTGCGCCTAGACACCAGTCTTCAAATGATATTTTCAAAGAGAATGATACCATGAGGGCATATACATCTACTTTTCAGTTGTGTTGGGTATTAAAATCAAGGGTTTAAGGAAGTAAGTTCTAAATGCTAATATTTTCACCAAAAACACATTCATAAGTTCCCTTCTTCTCATGTCCAGATCTATTGTTTGCTTAGTACATCAGGTCATTTGTCAAAAGTAAGTTAGAAAAAAGCAACAAAAAAAGTGTGAAATGTAAAGTGTAAATTTGACGTCATATAGATCAGGGGTTCCCAAACTTTTCAGCCCGCGACCCCCAAAATAACAGTGCCAGAGACTGGCGACCCCCCACTATCACCTGGTGACTGAAACATTAAAAAAAAAACGTGTGCACAGGACGCACGCACTAATAGGCGTATCCAAACGACAACACACAAGAACAGAACAGCCTGACAACCATGGGGGGTCATTCGCGGGCCATGCCCCCCCAAACGAGTCACTGTGTCCCCCCAACGCAGGGCAGGCAAGCCCTGCCACTTTGCCGTTTTTTTGTTTTGTTATCATATTATAGCCTAAGTGAAAACGTTTGTGAACATTGTTGCGGTGCAAACTTTAAAGACATAAACTGTAGTAAACATATGAAAATTGTTGCGGTGCAAATTTACATTTGGGGAATACGTAGGCTATGTTTCAGCGTTAATCTCACCTAATGAGACGGGTGGGCAATATGCATGGGGCACAGCAAGTCCATCCTAGGCTTAATTCTGGAGACGGCCACTTGGAGATCATCCTCCACGTTTAGACGCGATCTGTATTTATTTGTTATATATGTCAGTGCAGAGAAAGTCTTTTCGCACAGGTATGTGGAGCCAAACGGCGTCAGAACGTCCACCGCGGCCTTGGAAAGCTGTGGGTATTCTCTCTCGACTGAAATCCAGAACTCAGCAAGCGTCTTCGCATTAAAAGCTGTCTTTAATGTGCGGTCATGTCGGATGACAGATGACTTGCGGTCGTTACAGTGAATGGTGATCTTATCCAGTCGTACTTTTCCTCGGGGAAATACTTGTTAAAGTGTTCCAGGAGGGCTTGCAGGTGATAAACTTCTTCACAGAGTTAACACTAAGATAATTTTCCTCTATGAATTCCTCCAGCTCAGGAAACATATCAATCCTGCCCATTTCAACTCGCGCAGTCCAGCGATCCACTTTCCTCTTGAATGCGCAGATTTTATCATTCAGGGACATGATGCTTGTGTTTTCACTTTGCAATGACATGTTAAGTCCGTTCAGTCTGTCGAATATGCAAGACAAATATGCCAGCCTTGTTAACCAGTCAGGGTCAGTCAGGGTCAGTCAGGGTCAGCAAGGTGGTCAGCGAGCTGGGACCCATGATCCATCAGAAATAAGCGCACCTCGTCCCGCAGTTCATACAGGCGGCTGATAACATTTCCCCGCGAAAGCCACCTGACTTCTGTGTGGAACAGCAGGCCCTGATGCTCCGATCCCAGTTCGTTGCAGAGACTGGCGAACAGCCTGGTATTGAGTGGACGTGATTTGATGTAGTTGACCATTTTTATCGCCGTCTCAAGAACACTTTGAAGCTCTGGGTCGAGCATTTTACACGCTAGAGCTTCTCTGTGGATAATACAGTGCGTAAAGTTAACGTGGGGCGCCACTTGCAAGGCAAGGCAAGTTTATTTATATAGCACCTTTCAACACAAGGCAATTCAAAGTGCTTTACAAAAATGGAAGACATTAAGAAAATGGCATTTAAAATCAGTCATTAAAAATAAAAGATAATAAAATAAACATTAAAAGAAAAAATACATGGATAAAAGTTACAGTGCAGTTTAAGATATGAATAGATCAATTAAAAGCAGCGGCAAAAAGAAAAGTCTTCAGCCTGGATTTAAAAGTAGTCAGAGTAACCCCTAGATTCCACCGGGTCCGTCTGCGGCGCGTCATACCCTACCAGGCGCGTTTCAGAAGCATTTCAGAAGCGGAGCGTCTTGCCTGCCGGCTCGCAGTTTTTGTTGATTTGGGCATATTTCCTGGACAGGCTACTTTGTACAGACAAAGTTAATAATAACTGTAATATTCCAGTTATAAACGACATGAATCAAAGATGTGTTGCTGTATTTTAGTGGTAAAAAAATGCATTCATCATCATAATTATTCTATATATATAATTTACACAGTGCCTGTAAACCGGAGGAGAACGCTGGCATTTCTCCTCCTACTTGAAAGACTACGGAGGGATAGGGTCTGCAAAATTAGTTTGTGTGTGTGTATATATAGCTCTGAACGTTTCACTTCCTGCCTGCCCGACCTTACGTTACGGCTGCGCCGCGACAAAAATAGGATTCGATCCTAATTTTAGAGGAGCCCTGCACCGAGCCGCTTCTGGGACGCGTCTGAGCCGTAACGCGCCGCGTGTGGTGGAATAGCACCCATTGACTAGAGTGGCCGCGATCGCCGTGAGCACCGCGGCGCAGCCGTAACGCGCCCGTAACGCGCCCGTAACGCGCCCGTAACGCGCCCGTAACGCGCCCGTAACGCGCCCGTAACGCGCCGCAGACGGACCCGGTGGAATCTAGGGGGGAGGAGGCCGGACCAAAACCGCAACGCGGCGCAGACGGACCCGGTGGAATCTAGGGGTGAGACCAGTGGCGGCCGGTCCATAGGGGCGCTAGGGGCGCCGCCCCACCTCTTCCCATATTGAAAAAAAAAATAATAAATAATAATTAAAATTAAAATTAAAAAAAATATATATGTTTAAAAACATATATATGTTTTTATTTTTATTTTTAATGAACAAGGTAAATATTATATAATTGGTATCAGTAAAATGTATAATCTACAATAAAATCTAATTTAAAATTGTGTTACGATGTCTAAAGTTACTGATAAGTCACATGTTTCCTGCCTGGCCTTGCCCATGCACCTTCTCTCGTCTGGGCGCTAAGAGAGGAGCCTTCAACCAGTGCAGCAGCAGCCACCAGCAGCTGACTGTTGCTATCTGTAACGTGTAAACTATGCCGCGAAAATATAATTTCAGCCAATCAGCGTCGTCAAAGATGACGGTCACCGGGCGCCAATGTCAGCGCCCAGTGCAGTCTGTGAGTAGTTTGGACAGTGACTCGTATCCGGTTGACGCAGTAGTTGATGAGGATGGCTTCGTGTGCAGGTGGAGTCTCCGGACCTCGGTCCCCGCCTAATTCTGTTCAAGAGCTAATCTCCAATCCTTTCGAAAGGAGAAGTTTGGCAGATAAATTGTTGCTTAAAGACCTTGCACCGGACCAACCCGATTTGAATATATCGCAGCAATCTCGTGAAAAAGACAAAATTTATACACGAGGCTTCACAAGTAGCTGGTACACAAGAAAGGCTTGGCTAGCTGGATGCAAACAGGTAAATGCTGTCTTTTGTTTCCCATGCTTGGATATCACTTTATATGTAGAGAGGAGGTTTCCCATGGTTGTTAGAAGTTTATTAATAAGTGGGCATTTATCACAGAAGTGATTGTTCTGTCTCCACGTTTGTTGCATTGTCTGTGATGTATTTTCCAACGGTTATAGCTCCTGTTCTGTCCCAGCAACACTACACGGTTTGCAGCTCCACCACATTTTTGGTTTATCTTCGGTGTCGCTTAAAATCTGCTTCCCATCGGACTAAAACCTCCACGTAATCTGAAGACAGATACTTGAAGTTATTTAAACCTTTTGCAAACTTTATGTTCTTTCTTGCTCTAGCCTTGCCAGTTACATTGTACATAACACATATATTATCATTATGCTAACTGGTTGTTCGTGTTAGACGATGTAGCTTTTTCATTTCTGAGTTATTGCTATATGTAAATAAGCCTGTTTGTAAATAATCCTCAGAGAAACAAAGAAAAAACACAATTTATGACATTTTGTGCTGTGGTTATTTTTTTTAAATTGCATTTATTCACAGTTCAGTTTGAAATGCTGTAGTGACTTGTATTGAACCACTTAAATATTTATAATTAATGCTACTGAAAAGATGCTATTAATTTTATATCTCACATGCAGTTCACTGTAAAGCTACTTGGTGAAGGTGTTGGTTCATAAAACATGAACAGTTTTAAGAAAGAAAAAAACAGACCAGTTCTGAGAACACAAATTCCTGGTAAAGTAGTAGATGTTCAGGTTGATAAATAATATTTTCCACACTGAAGATTATGGAGGTATTGATCAGTCTTCTCATATTTTTAAGCCTCGATTTCTCTTTTCCCCCCCCCTCTAACATCACCAGAAGTCATCATTTAAGGGGTCATTTCTCGAAAAACATTTGCGGGGGGAAACCCCCCGGACCCCCCGGGTAGGTCACTTACGGTACGTCAAGAGCCCCACCAAAAAAAAAGACCACCGGCCGCCACTGGGTGAGACTCTTGCTTTTAATCAAAATTCCTTTATTTGTCCCCCTTACCTATTAAACAGACTTACATAATAAAAAATGTCTATGCATACGTTATTATTAATAATAATTATAAGACAAATAATAATAATAATATATATATAACACCTCAGGGGTCACATCAAGAGGATTCTGAAAATCATCTCGCGACCCCCCCTCGGGGAACCCCTGATATAGATGATAATATCAGCACAAACTAAAGGTGCTGTGACATTGATTATGTTACATAATTCACTGTTACCTTTGTGTATTGTGGATGAAGTGGATAAGGGGATAATATAAAAAAAAAAGTTTTATAAATACCACACATTTTAATACCACAGCGCCTTAAAAGATCCACATCAGATGTATTATACAATAAGCTCCAATACTTATCTGAGGAATAATTATATTTCCAGATATAATTTAATATAGTTGTTTGTGAGATGTCAGTAAACCATCGGATCGAATCAGCTTTACACTGTTTCACCGTGTTGAACAACAGAGAAAAGCCTCACACTAATGTTCCCATAGGGATAAAGTGGAGACCAGACTCCTCTATACATGCTGCAGCAGTCATGTGTGTGCATGTTAGCCTGAGTGCTCGCGCACAGTGAATGAAATAGCCAGAGGGAGCATTAAAATAAATTGAAATGAATTATAGAGAATTAATTAGGCGCTTTTAAAATTGAACTCGGGTGCTCCTTGATTATGTGGCTTCCAGCTGAGCAGAGGCCCTCTGCGGCGCACGTCATCCCGCTACGCAGATTAGTTAACATGCCAAAGATAGACACATGATGAGGGGGGGTGACAGGAGAGGAGGAGAGGTAAGGAAACAAGGAAGGAAAGACACAGGGGGGACATTCAGATAGCTAAAGGTTATTTTAAAGTGAATATCAGTATTTAGTGTCTCTACTGTGACATGTCTCCTTGCTTTAATGTTCAAAAAGCTCTTTATTTTTCTCATACTGCCTGTGCTGCAGCACCTCTTTTCACCCTCTGTCTGAAACCAGAGCCCAGTCTGCTCTGATTGGTTAGCTGGCCAGCTCTGTTGTGATTGGTCAACCGCTTAGAGATGTCCCGTCCCTTAGCCTATCACGTACAATGTGTTGGAACGCTAGCCAATAGAAGCGCAAGTGTTACATAGAGAGGTCACTATGTAGCAGAAGTAAATAAAGGAATTACACACATCCTTGAAAAAGTACACCATCATCATCTAACCGCTCTGTCAGACCATTTGCTTATTCTTTGGTGAAACCTATATTTTATGATTCATCACTAGGATAAACATGCAGTTCATAGAGATGTATTTTCTCAGTGTTGTGTCAGAATCAGAATGAGAAACAAACTCTAATCATTAAGGTGCAAGACGTTCTGTCTGATACTGTCATCACTGGGACAGAAGGGAGAGCACTTATTATTCTCCAGTCACTAAGGACGGCGATTTGTTTCTGCATTTGTATTGCTGAATGTTGATTTAATTGGTTGGGTGTGGGTGCTAGTGGAGCCTCGCAGATGGGGGGTGCTGCAGCCCCCCCAGGATAAAATAAATATTTATATTCTCATTACAACAGGCTTCAGAATTCCTCCTTCCTATATGATGATACTGTAGCATATTATTCCATATTTATTGCGCTAGTTGCCCGGGAGGTCCTTCCCCTGAAATAATCCTAATGCAGCATTTTTATGAGAATTCAAACAAATATGTATGAGTCATATCTGCATCCTCCTTTCAGTAGCAGATGATAAAACTCACCTTAGCTTCAGCTAACTGGACAGTGAATTTCAACAGACTTCTGGATCTGGCTTCTCAAATTGGATCCACTTAGATAATATATAGAGTAGAGTTCAGATGGTGGTCGGGTTGGGGGGAAGACTATATTAATGTTAGAACCAAGACTGTTAGCTTATAGGATCCTGAATCACACCACAAAATACAATAACTGTATTCAGTCTCCTTAATATGCTACACCTTAGAACAGTGTATTTTAATCCAC
The DNA here is from genome assembly GCF_902827165.1 of Trematomus bernacchii. NCBI lineage: Eukaryota > Metazoa > Chordata > Actinopteri > Perciformes > Nototheniidae > Trematomus > Trematomus bernacchii. The sequence continues at coordinate 4,010,864 of NW_022987641.1, forward strand.
CATGATGCAAGATAAAACTGGCTGCTAACAGTTAGGCGAATCAGTCTATATGAACTTAAAAATAATATTTACAAACAAGCATAAAGTCAAGATAATGGCAATTATACTCTGTCCTTTTATCAGTTGCACTTGCTCTAAAACTACTGTACAAATGTACAGCGCACAAACAAGTGAAAGACATCCAAAGTGGAAAAAGGTTGTCTCTTTGTTAGATCTTGGCTACATTTCACTTTTTCTTTTACTCTACTTTCCTCCAAATTATTTAGCTTTCTGGTTAGTGGTGAATTTGAGGTGGATGGAACAGGAACACATGCTTTTCCAAACATTCTCTTGCACTATTTGATCTGATTTATTTGTTCTATGTCCTGTATATATTCATGTTGCACTGTTGGAGGAGCCTGTTACTTAAGTGTTTCATTGCAATATCTACGCTGTAGCTAATATGCACATGACAATAAAGCCTTTAATCCTTTTAATCTTTTGGTGGTATACAGTCCATGGTGGTTACATAGCCCAACAACTTAATATTTTAATAAGGGTACAGCTGTGGCAGGAGCACACCAAGATGGTTCAACGCCACTTTTGAAGATGGTTGTTCCTGACATTGATGAGGAAGTGTTTCTGTTTACATCTGCAGCAACACACTCCACAGTAAGGCTCTAAATAGGGGCTCACCTGTGTGTCAGCAAACAGGATATGTTTAAGATACCTCTACTTACAATCTACCATGAGAGTGAGTGACCGATGGACAGAGAGGAGTGCAGATGAAAGGAAACAGACTGAGATGTTTACCATATTTTATGTCTCTGTGTGTGCGTGTGCGTGTGCGTGTGTGTGTGTGGGTGGGTGCAGGTGTTTAAGCTACTTGTAGGAGGATACTGTGATGTTCAATAATGCATCAGGTGCCTCTGCAACACTTTCATTATAATGTGTGTGTGTGTGTGTGTGTGTGTGTGTGTGTGTGTGTGTGTGTGTGTGTATGTGTGTGTGTGTGTGTGTGTGTGTGTATGTGTGTATGTGTGTGTGTGTGTGCGTGCGTGCGTGCGTGCGTGTCTCCACTCACCTGTGGGCGGATGACTCTCTCTATGTTCTTCAGGGCTGTGTCGGGGGACGGGGGGGAGCAGTCTGGAGTGGGGCCTGTCGAGCAGTTGCCATGGTTACTGTGCTCCCCCTCACTCACCGTTACATGGGACAAGTGACCTTGGAGAGAGAGAGAGAGAAACAGAGAGTGAGGGACAGGTTGGCAGAGGAAGAGGAGATGTGTTTTCTTTTTGTCATCACTTTATTGTGTATTATTTGCAGATGTGGGAGAAGTACTCAGATCTAGCAGTCAGAATCAGAAGTACCAGAGTGTAGGAATTAACTCTGTTAAAAGTAAAAGTCCTGCATTCAAAATGTTACTCTAGTAAAAGTACAAAAGTATTGACTTTGTATACTGCAGGGTAGCTTGTGAATTTACTCCAGGTGTAACTGAAGTCTGACTTAAAGGTAGGGTAGGTAAGAATGGAGAAACCAGCTCGAGTGCGCTAGAATTTGAAAAAAATCTGCCCCTTCCTTCAGACTTCCTTACAGAGCCCCTCCTCCAACACACACGAACATGACCAATGAGGGCACGAGATAAGTTTGTGCACGAGATGGAAGGCTGACAGGCAGGTAGGCCATCCAATTATCTGCCACGGGCCGAGGCAGATAATTGGTCGTGCTTTTTACAGCGCCACGGCTTCCACAGATGAAATATTTGTATATATTTATTGTCAAAGCATTTAATTTATTCATTGCTATCGGGATGTTAAGAGCATTCCATGGAATATAACAAAAAGTGTTTCTGAAGTGAATTACCTACCCTACCTTTAAGTGTTGATTATATTTCACATCATTAATCCAAATCTGTAAAATGTAGTGGTGTCCTTAAAGATTTTTTGTTTTATATTTTATGTATGCACCATGACATCAAGTCAAATTCCTCGTATGTGTGAACCTACCTGGCAATAAACCAGTTTCTGATTCTGATTCTATTTACCTCTGAATTTGAATAGGGTATAGATGTACGAAGTAGCAAAGTAAAAGTACATCAAAATTGCACTTAATTTGGTGATCATAGTCCTGCCATGACTCGGCAGACAGCAGTGGTTGAAGTATAGTAATGAGTCATTTCAAAATAAACATCTCACTGCTAAATTGTTGAAGCTGGGAAAGGCTGTGCAAATTTAAATAACTTTATATGCTTAAATAAAAAAAAATACATCATCATTAACTTGTTATTTATATTTTCTATTAACAACATACATCTGCAAAGTAACTACAGCTATGAGGTCAACTTAGTTTGCTTATGACAGTACTGGCTTCAAAAATGAAGTGGAGAAGAAGTGTCATGAATAACACAAATGTTTAAAAGCATCTAAAAAGGAAAAGTATAGTACAGTGCTCGAGTACATTTATGACATTCCACCAACAGCAGAGCGACAAATCAGATAGACATTGGATCGCCTCTAGTTTATTTTCAGGCATTTTAACAAAACAAAAAAAGTAATGCAGATGGAAAACTATTTATGAGTTCCAAAAGAAGCACAACCTAAGCCACATTATCCCAGTTTTAAAGCTAGTTAGCTTCGTGTTGCATCATTATCATTTTTTTTTAATGTTTCCCTGGCCCTTCAGTTATGATAGAAGATGATTTTGGCCCTACTAAATAAAAAAAATAAAAAAGTTAAACTCAACACCCAATTTGTCACATGCCTAATAGTGAAATCACAAAGATGTGTGAATATGAGAGAGAGGTGAGGAGAGTATTCTATAAATGTAACAAGTGTCAGAAGCATCCACACATCTGATGGCTGCCCGTGCAGCTTCATGATTCTCAGTTTCTCAGAGGGAGATACACGTGAGTGTGTGTGTGTGGCAGGGTGCAGAACCAAGTGTCAGAACTCATTCCCCCAGCGCATGATCATTTAACAAAGGGCAGGGGGGAAACACAAGAAGAAGACGAAGGGAAGACAAGAGAGGGAAGCGCTGAAGTAGCCTGAATTACATTTCTGAAGAAAGGAGCATCCGTCTTAATCAGCCAGAGGACACACACCTTAACTAACATACTGTTGTTGCTGACACACATAGATGCAGAACTAAAGGATGCATTATAAAGATGCAGTGTGTATGAATGAACCTTTATCTCATTTCAAACCAAAACTTTTCACTTTGAATGTAGTACAAGGTGTGATTTTTCACAACTCCCACAAATCTTCTTCCGACTACTCAAAGAGAACAAAACCACACTTTGGCCATTGATGATGTTTTGGATAATGATAGAAAGTGCTAATGATAGTTTCCTTTTATTTAATTACATGGCAGCCCCTTTACATTTAACTTGCAAAGATGTTTCCGATTGCTCAGGCGGATTTGCATTCTTAAATTGGATGAAAAAAAACATGGATGCTTAGTAGTCATATTTAAATACTTCATGCATGAGGAAGATTACTTGGTCTAAAAATACTTGAACAAGCCAACATCTTTACGTTATTTAAAGGGTTCTATTCTGCTCATTTTCTGGTACATATTTGTATTCTGTGCCTCTACTGTGACATGTCTCCATGCTTTAATGTTCAAAAAGCTCTTTATTTTTCTCATACTGCCTGTGCTGCAGCACCTCTTTTCCCCCTCTGTCTGAAACCAGAGCCCAGTCTGCTCTGATTGGTTGGCTGGCAAACTACTTAGAGATGCCCCACCACTTATGTGCTGTTTACACCATAACGCAAACGGTTGTATCCGCAACTTTTCTCTTTCGTTTAGCCCGTTCGTTCACACAAGGCCGTAACGGAAACGCGGAAACGGACCCCGCAAACGATAACGGGTCCCAAGGTGGATAGATCTGCAACCGGAACGCTATGGGGGGGCAAACGGCTCCGTGTGTACGTCCTATACGATCATTTCCTGATAACGATGAAGCCATAGCCCCGCCTCTCCCCACCTCTGCTGCTCACTGCTGTAGCACTAGCAGTAGCTACTGTCAGTAGCTACTGCTAGTGCTACTGACCATGCTACAGATGTTAGTGCAAAATCTACAGCTCGTCTACCACAACCATCAGCAACAAGTGGACATGGAGAATTACATGAACTACATGTTGCTAAATCCACCGCGGGGCATAAACAGAAGGGCAACCATGGCAACCATGGCGGGGCTGCTCCGGGGTCTTCTTCGCTGCCTTTGGGGTATTTTGTGGCGGAAGTTACTACGCCACTTACAGGCCCGGCATAATGTACTACAGCGTCTCCAGCGCTTTCGAGCGGTCTTGTGCAGAAGTACAGCGCCACTTACAGGCCCGGCATATGTACTACAGCGTTTCCAGTGGTCTCATGTGAACGGACACGTTAAATGAGCCAAAACGGAATACTTTTTTGAAAACGAATTCGGTGCGTAAATGCAAACGTTCCCGTGTAAATGGGGTCTTAGTCTATCACATACAATGTGTAAGAGTGTTAGCCAATAAAACGGTGTGTGTTACATAGTGATGTCATCATGTCGCGGAAGTAATCAAAGGAGTCTAATCAGGTCGTTTCGGGCCCTAAAAACTTCCTTTGGGGCAAATGTGGCATTTTAGCCTTTGCAGACCATTTACTTGCACTAAAACCTATATAAAACACCATAGGAAAGGGAAAACCCAAAAAAGCCTAATAGGGACCCTTTAACACTAGAACCGCCAGAGGTTTTTGTATACCTAAAACCGCCACCGGGTCAAATTGACCCGCTATTAGAATACATTGATTTTCAAGGTAAAATGTTCCTTTTCATGAAGAGCAGGTAAACATATACACGTTGCTATCTGCGGTGTTGAGTGCGTTATCATATCAGAGTCATATATGCGGCCGAGTGTTTTTAGCGATAAGATGGTGTGTGTATGTGTGGCTTCACTGTGTGTGTCCGAGCGTGTTTGACAGATAGGAACACTCTATCTATAACTATCTATCGATCTATCTATAACTATCTATGTCTCTATCTCTCTCTCTATCTCTCTCTCTCTATCTATAACTATCTATCAATATATCTATCTATCTATCTCTCTCTCCTCTCCTCTCTCTCTCTCTCAATCTATCTCTCAATCTATAGGAACCGCAGTAGACAAAAGGCGTTGCTATAGCAACACGTCATATTTATGTTTAGGCGCAAAATCAATAGCGCGAAAAGGGGTGGGGTCAATATGACCCGCTGGCGGAAATAGGTATAAATGGCAATTTATTTATTTAATTGACAATTTTTAACAACAGAGGGTGCTACATAACACACTTTCAGGAAAAGTCACGGACTGGGAGACTTTAATATTTTATTGAAAAGAAGTTACATATAATAAAAAAACAGCTGTGGGTCAAATTGACCCGATGGCGGTTCTAGTGTCAGGTATAAAAATTCCCAGAAAATGATCAAAGACGTTCCGCTGTTCCTTTTTCTATTAATGATCTGCTCCTTATTTGCTGGTTGATAATTACGACTCAATAACTAATGAGATGACTGAAAAATACCTGCTCCTTTAGTGCCAATCAAATCTTTACTTGTGTCAAAAACTCTTTCGAAATGCTTTTCCCTAGTTGGCAGCATTTTTGGAAACCTGGCTATGAAATATAAATACTTCATCTCGTGTCATTATATTTTGTTTGTTTGCAACTTTGACACTTGTCTACGCCAGATCATTAATCTCTTATGGGTCTGTAAAGTATCATTTTGACTACAGTAACAATTTGCTGGGAAACGTGTTCGACTTGTACAAGGACATTGGAGGCTATGCTGACTCACTTTTCAATACAGAGAATACAATAACAACCATCAAGGTTCTGTAAAACTAATGGCGTATGCTCATGTGTCAGAATTTGCCAACATTTTTCATCATACAATTATTTTAAAATGCAGAGACACGCACAGACAATCACTCAGTCCTTCAGGGGAAATGACACTGCATTACAGCACTGCTCTGACATCTATTAATGTTGGTGTCCGTGTGTGTCCGTCCGTGTGTGTGTGTCCCCGTGTGTGTGTGTCCCTGTGTGTGTGTGTGCGTGTGCGTGTGCGTGTGCGCGTGCGTGTGCGCGTGCGCGTGCGCGTGCGCGTGTGTGTGTGTGTGTAAACACAGACGCAGGTAGAATTTACCTTGGGTTGTGCAAAAACACACAGCTCCAGGCAAAGACACACGCAAATAGACCCACATCATAAAGAGCTGCCTGGAGCTGAAATAGTTATTGAGCGTGGGCGTAAATAGATCAAACAAAAGCAGGAAGAATGAGAGAAAGAGGGAAGAGAGGAACGATGCAACATAGGGATATATATAGACTGAGGCTTTGTCGTATTGAGTAAATAAGCCTGTCAACACTGAGGCTGTGATGATGGATGTCAGGTGTGTGTGTGTGTGTGTGCGTGCGTGCGTGCTACCTTTAGATCTGCTCTGATCTCACTCCTGGGAAAGCCTCAGCCTCTTTTCCAAAGGGTATCTGTGTTTGTGGATGAGTGTGCATATAAAGGTGTATAAAAATGCATGAGTGTATAGAAGTGATAACTGTGGGTAAAATACCTGAGCTGTTTACATCCATATGTTCAGGTTCAGTCTGGGGCAGTAATGAATTACATGTAACGGCATTACTTAATCAGGACTAAAACAATTGTAAAAAAAAACTGTATTCCCTTACAGTTACATTAAAAAAAGTCTTAATCATTTTACTGATACATTTCTAAAAATTGCAGGATTACAATGGTAGTAAAAAACGAAAAAGAGCATAGTGTTTCTTCTTTGTAAACTGTACTATAGGCTAATACTTTAAGTGTGGGTTAGGGTAAGGGTTAGTATAGTTTTCACTTTCTTTGGTTAATTTGTTCTGTTTTTAATTCAGTAAGTGGACCTATATGTTCATAGAATGTGCTTAACTGTGTGTATTAAACTGTCTGTGTCAGCTCAGATTTTATTTCTGTTTTTAAACTGTAGTATGTGCTCATCTGTTTCATTGTTGGTATATAGGCTACAATGAAAACACATTATTTCCAACAAATAAAATCATTTTTGATCCTAATTATCTTGGTTTCTTCTTTTCTTGGTCACATTGTTCTGGTATCTTACATATTACACCTAAGTAAAAAACATCTTAATGTTATGTTTTTTCTTTAACTCTTTAATTTATTTGAATTGCATTTGATATTGAGATAATCCAAAAGTAACAGACATTACATTACTTTATATTTTGATACGCAGATTAGGTTACTTATTACCTTTTTTACAGGTAACTACTAATTGTAATGGATTACAACCCGGGTTCATGTGTGTGTAGAATCAGACATGCCTTCTGGGAAAAAGTGAATCTATGAAACGCTTTAACAGCTTTCACAGGATTCAGATATTCTTTGCATGCCAGCACACATCAGAACAGTAGAGTGAATGTCCGGTACAGTGAGATGCACAGATTAGCACAAACATATCTTTGTTTACTTTCGAGAGCAGCTGCACAGCTTGTTAATACAGGCATGCAGCAGTGTGTGCAGGAGGAGTGTGTGTGAGTGAACACTTGGTGAGAGCAAGCGTTCACTTACACACACTCCCCTCCTCCCCCCCAGCCTAACAAGACGGGAACTGTCAATTCCTGACGTTTCTTTAGCCTGTCAGTTCTGCTCTATGCCACTCTGACAAGTAACAATTTCATATGGAGTGTGTGTGTGTGTGTGTGTGTGTGTGTGTGTGGTGTGTGTGGTGTGTGTGTGTGTGTGTGTGTGTGTGTGTGTCCTAGCATTACTATCCTTGTGGGGACCTAAATCTGTTTACACAGTCACGTGTGGGGACTTGGTTAGGGTTAGGCATGTGTTGGCTATGGTTAAAGTTAGGATAAGTCTCCAGGAAATGCATGTAAGCCAATGTAATGTCCCCTGAAGTGATGTATATCACATTATCTTCTATGTCAGGGAGGCATATTACAGTTGCCACATAATGTCTCAAATTCTTAGTTTCATCCTGAACTGTATAAATATTCACAAGGCATAGAAAGTTGAAATAAATCTGCAGTGGGGAGATTTTAAAGTTTTTGCCAGCATTCAATTTTCAAGAACATCCAATCCAATTTCCAACATCTTGTTTTTAAAAGCTAATGTGAACAGTATTCTTTATTTCTGTTATGAAAGACCGAGGATAACACTGAATTGAAAGACAAAGCCTGATATATCTTATTCTTCTGTGCCGTAGACTTCCACTTTGCTCCATCAAAAACACTTAAAGGAGCTACATCGCTGCACAGGGTTACATATTCCTCATAACAATGAACATGGGGATTTTGCTCCGCGTCGATCCCTCACAAATTGTCCTGATGCAGTAAATAATCAATAGAACACCAAATCCGGAGCAAAAAATTGTCCCCCACTAATGCACTATTCACTACGGTTTAAGAGTGTTTGCCAGCAACTACAGTGGCCAGATGTTTGAGGAAATGACTGAGTCTGTTTCTGGAATGTAACATTATATACGAGACGTTCAAAGAAAACCAATTGGCTGGGGCTGAGAGGCAAAAACAAAGGAGGGAAGTCAGAAAATAAAGGACCAATCTTTATGAAGACCTATATAAAACTTCTCCTATGTCAGAAATGCCCCACAGTGCAAACACGACTATTCCCTTAAACAAATTCAAATATAATGTTAAAATTGTAAACTAAACTCCAAAACTGAAATCCAAACTAATGTAAAACTATGTGCACACAAGTCACATGAATTGATTTCTCCTGGCTGTCAAAGAGGAAGCTGCTCCACGGCTTCTCTTCCAACAAGTCAATGGGCTTCGACCCTCCTTAATGGTGAAGTCCTGGGGTCACTACATTAGCCCATCTGAGCCTGGGGGGATGAATGGAGTGAGAAACAGCAACATCCACCAGAGAGAAGAGGTTCATATGAGAGGGGACATTTGTTCATAAACCTTTCATGTAGAGGCAGGGCGGTGTGCAGACCTGAGACTGAGCAATCTGAACTCATTCACAGATTAAGTATGGCTCTGATTGATGTGACAAAGCCATAATATTGAAGCTAATTAAAATGAACATGATGATTAGGGACTTAATATTTAATAATAACCACCCTGAATAGACTGTGTGTAAGTTGGTAGACTAAATATGAAAGCATCAAAGCTCTGGACACGCAGAAAGGTATCAACTCTAGTTTTACAAATTCCTTTACACTGTCAACAAGTAACTCGACAAATCAAGTAAATAACGATGAAAAAGTCAGAAGAAGTCCAGTAATGACTGCCAGAAATTGGAAATTCAAGTGTTCTATCAAACCTTTTTGTGATAAGAAGGTTCAGATATATGCATGACAGTATGTAAGACTTTTTAAAGGATTGTAGAGAGTACACAGGTTGATGGTTTTATGTTGTACACGTAGGCTTGTTTACCTCTTCCAGACAAGTGTGTGTTTATCTCAATGTGAGTGAGTCGATAGCAGAAAGGGGCACTTTTCTCTAACCGCTTGGCAACGCTCTACACTTTCTGTCTGCTCCATACGTGACTAGAGGCCACTCCGCCGTCTTCCTATCTCAAGGATCACATTTGGACTGCACAGCTTTTGTGGCGCTCCAATCTGGCTGTCAGAGCTGGAGGCTGTGCTGGAAAACCCTCTGTGGGAGAACTGATTATAACATCTGATCTGCTGTTCTCCAGCACACTGCAGGATCTCAGATGCTGAGTTATTTGTAGAGAAGGACTTTACTCGTGTCAGAAATATCCAGGTTGAAGCTTTAAAATCAAGATATTGACAATGGAGAGAAGATCTGCAATGCCTGGATATACATGGAAGAAACAATCTTTACTTGCACATACTATGCCAGTACCTATGCAAAATATCAAATATTAAAGCCACCTCTGCCTTTTTTTTGTTTATTTCGAGCATATTATTATCCAATTTCTTCAATTTTGTCAACATCATCTCATCTATGTTCAATATTTGTATGTTGAACCAACCTTTCCGAAGCAGGAAAAGCACAGGTAAAACACATTTTGTTAAAAGAGGCTCAGTTCCATTAAGAGTCAAGTAAGCCATGACAGTACAAGTTAAAGGTCCCATGTCATGCTTTTCCGGTTATTACCCGTCCCCTTGTGTGTTATGTAGCTTTTTCTGTCTGCAGAGTCACAAACCCTCAAAGTACACCCTGTAGCGAGTAAAACTCTAACACAGAAAAAAAGACCTGTCTATGCTGCCCCAGAACGCCTCGTTGGAGATTTCTCTTTTTCCATTTTTTTTCTTCCTCGGTACAGTGACGTGACCATACCCAGGTCCAAATGGACCAATGGACCAATGACCAGTGTGTGTGAGGAGGAAACTGTGGCACGCTTACACTGTAGGTGCGCCGCGTTTGGGGGTACGGGTGCTAGTGGAGCCTCGCAGATGGGGGTGCTTCCCGTATCCATGGTGCTCAGGCTGAGTTCAGGCTGAGTTTCGCGATGTCTCGCTGTCTCGCAGACCCCACGCAGCATGGGAGCTTTAAGCTACATGAAGTATATACTCATGTTAAATGTCATCAGTTAACCTGTGCTTTTACTGCTATGATGAATTTAAAAAAATCACAGTGAAAAAGGTCTTTTTGATGAGAAAAATTGAAAATGAAAAAGCTAAACCAAAAGGTATATACTTGGTTCTTAGAGATTTACATGCATTGTTAAATACCAATTATGTGCAACATGTGCAATATATATATATATATATGCCGTTAATAACTGTGCAACATATACCTGGCTGCTATATCTCAGAACTGTTACAGGATGTGTGTGTTGTAAATTGTGTAATTTTGTATCTTTATTATTTCTTTTAATGCATGCTTCTTAGATAACATTAAGCTGTCTTTGGCTCTTTTCTCGCTGTAACAAATGCAAATTTCCCCTCTGTGGGACGAATAAAGATATTCTGATTCTGATGTTTCTGTCACACTCTGCAATCATATAGAATAAATGATATGCTCGTGACACAAGCTCACAAAAAGTATCTGCATTCAAGTGCTACAGCAGAAATGGATTCCCTCATTTGTAACAAAGGAAATTCCATCAGAGAGGAATCCATCTAATACAATAATCCTGAGCTAACGCAGAAAATGAGTAGAGGGATTATGCACACAAGTCTGTACTCAGCGCGTGTCGCATTACAAAGAAGAGAATTCCATTCATTCACTGTCAGAGGACATATGGTGCGATGGGATATCGAGCATAACATTCCTATGTGATCTGTCACGAAAACAACTGCGTCAAAAGTGGAACACTGCTTTAACAGGTTGTGGAAGATCTCACACAGCTGCAGGATGACAAAAGAGAAGAATGATGAAAGTAAAATAAAAAGGATGGTGAGAGGAAGAGAAGTTTCCAAGAAGCAGAGACATGAATGCGCAGGAAGTTGTTTGGGTGCTGGTTTCACTGACAACAGGTCCCCCCAGTGCTTCTGAATGGGCGGGGATGAGTGACAGTGAGCAGATGGATTTTGATAAAGCTGCTCTGATTATCTGAAGCTTCAGAAAGCGCTGTAGAGTCTCCGTCTCCTCCGCTGAGAGACTGCAGCAGACAGCCACAGCACAGCACAGGTGAGATCAGGCACACTGCAAGAAGAAATCTCCACAAATCCTTCAGCCAAACTTTCTGACTAGTTCTGCTGAGGTAAGTTCAACATGCAGCACTTTTGGGAAACTTTTCAATATACCCTCGATCAACCTATTATGCAAAATGCACTTTTTGATGTCTTTTATGCCTAAATACGTGTCCCCCGGTGTGTAGAGACTCACAAGTGTCAGAAAATACAACCCTCTCATTTACTCCTTACCCACATCTCTAAAAACGGGGGTACAACGGAGCTGATCCAGATTTGATGCGGGGGGAAGGGGGGCGTGGGCCAGCAGCAGCTCGGTTACATTTAAGGGCCAGACCCAGAATCAGCACTTCTCGAACAGGGCTGAAATAGAGGGGTATGAGGCATGGCTAGAATGGGTGATCTGTTTGGTATTTTGAGCTAAACACTTCAGAGACATGTTATTTATAGATATGGCCTTATAATATATATCTAATATAGTATAATATGGGACCTTTAAGTACAATTCTGAGGTACTTTACTTGAGTATTTCCATTGTAAGCTACTTTGTACTTCTTATCCACTACAATTCAGAGGTAAACATTTTTACTTTTACTCCACTACATTTATGTAGAACTATAAGTGCAGATGTGGATCCATTGCTGAAAACTCCAGGGTATAAAATCCAGGAGGGGGCCAAACCCTTATGACCACATCTTATGATAAAAGAAAATCCTATTTATATATGCTTCTTTGCCCGGAATTTCATCTGAAAACACTCATCATCCTGACAAGAGACCACTGTGTCTTCTTTGTTTTCCTCTCATTAAAATGAATCATCTTGACCTTGCAGCAAAAAAGAGCCATCTGGTCATAATGTTGACATTCAAGATATGTTGATTTGCATTCTTCTTACACAATGCAACCTCGGCCAAGAGGGTATTTAAAGACTAAATCACGGATCAGTCGACTTGTTGAGATTTTTTGCAGTGTAATGCACCAACTCTTCCTTTCCCTCTCATCTCAGCCCTCTTCCCCGTGTCAGTGAGGCAGAGACAGACTGACTCACAGCCATGTCCAATTAGCCCAACATGTGTCTGGACACAAAGCACAAATCCAGGATTATTGGCTCCTGCTGCGTCACAGATCTGCTCTCATGTAGCTGGCTTAGCCTGAGTCGACCCCCTCAAACTTTCTATAGGATGTAGACTCTGTGCCCCCCCCCCCCTCTCAGGCTCTTTCTCACCTTTCCTTTGGTCTGTCTCTCTGCACACCACAGTGCTGCAGCCTGTCAGACATTCTGCATTTCTGTCATTTTCAGCAATGATATAGAATGTTTTGAGTTCTCTTTCACCCCTTAATGTAATCTCTGACTTTGCTTTTTGATTTGAGTCTCTTTGGCTTCTCCAGCATTTAATGTGTGTGTCACTTTGTCTCTTCATTTGGCCAGGGTAACAGCGCTCACGAGAGCTGCGAACAAACAACACCCACACTGCTCAATTACGTCAGTGGAGCAATTTTCTACCCCAAAGAACTTTTGCAATAAACCAGCTAACCTTCCACACAAACTCCACACTGTATAAGCTTCAACTCTCCTCTACCCCTGCAGCCAATCACCAGCAGACGCATTGAACACATACACAAAAGCATCTACAGCTAGCCTCCCCTGACAATGCTGTCGAAAAGGCGGGGTTTATGGGGAAGGAGTCGGGGGTGTCATAGCAAGGCAGTTCCCCATGGCAACATAAGGTGATCACCAGCCGGTGATGCAGTTGCCGTGACAACCTGCAGTGTTGTAGCATCGCTATGGGAGCTGAGTGAGAGGGAAGAGTGCATTGTGGGTGTTTGTTGTCGTTGGGAGTGGAAAGCAGACCGAATCGCTTTCAGGACGCAGAAACATAATCGATCCAAAGGTCCGAGCCTTTGGTCCGAGTGGACTCCAGAGGGAGAGAACTGAATGAAAATGGAGGGCTTGATATTTACTCTGCTGCAAACTCTTATTTGGACTGGATTTAAAGTCCAGAATTCTGGGTAATAAAACATTTCATCTTGTTCTCTGCAGCTAAAATCATCTTTGTGAATGAATTTACACAACCACCAAAAGACCAGAGGTGGGAGACGTATACTCAGATATTTACTTGAGTAAAGTAGAAGTACTGGAGTGTATAAATACTTTGTTCGAATTAAAAGTCCTGCAATCAAAATCTTACTCAAGTAAAAGTAATTTTAAAAAAGCATCAAAATATACTTAAAGTACAAAAAGTTAAATAATGCAGATTCGCCCATTTCGGCATAATATATAATATATGTTATGATTATGTTATTGATCATTAAAGTGTTATCAAAGCTGGTACATGTACTAGTTTGAATGACTTTGTATACTGCAGGGTAGCTTGTGAATTTACTCCAGGTGGAACTAAAGTCTGATTTAAGGGTTGATTATATTTCACATCATTAATCCAAATCTGTAAAGTAACTAAAGGTATTAAATAAATGTAGTGGAGTAAAAGTACACCATTTAGCTCTGAATAGTAGTGGAGTAGAAGTATGAAGTAGCAAGTATCTCAAATGTACTTACAGTACACCACTGCAAACTAAAGAGTGCTTTGTGTTAAAGTAGAAAATAATGATTACATTTTTTTGTGGATGAAATGCTTATGTGAAATATGAGGTGTTCCTCATGGGGATGAGCTCAAATTAGCCTCCCCTCAACTTTACACAGCGTTTAAGTGTCTTTCAGCTCAGTGCTTCATTTGAACAATTATTGTCAGGCAGCTATTTTGAGCGCACACACAAATACTGATGAACATGCAGTATGCTTCCTGCTCTGCAACACACTAAAGACTGTTTGACAAGCTACAGTGTTCCATGATTGGCTATGGAAGATGATGGAGCATTGAGACCAGAATGCATTGCATAACAAAACACAAACACACATTTTTCTGTCAAATGCTATTGCACTTTTTTTTGTGGAGTTCAGTTCAACAATGCCCCTTGGGTAGAATCTGTTTTTAAACCAGGCAGTGCGGGTCTTAAAGAAACGGTAAGCTGCATCCTTCAGACGCTGCTCTGCTGAGGCAGCGTGATCTGAAGATGAGGGCAGGGGAGGTCCAATTATTTTATGTGCTATGTTTATAATCCTCTGGAGAGCTCTTCTGCTGTACAGTTGGTTACCATACTGTAATACAGTGTGTCAGTAAACTCTGTAGATCAGAGGTATAAGGGCAGCAGCAGCTTCACAGACACGTTGCTTATCGTTGATAATGTGTCAATGTTATGATTATAGCTTGTTGTGCTGATTTAAAAAAGGGGGGAATCAATTCATGCAGGCAATTCATTTGTCTGTCTAAGAACACAACTGATTTAGTTCTGCATTTGTAAAAAAGTGTTAGGCTAACAGTGGACAATTAAAAAAAAGGGATAAAATCGATGCGACAGAACCAAAGATATCGTCTTTTTCACTCCATGCATTCTCTCTCATGGTCAGAACCTGGCTCCTACATTTCCCTGAATGCAACGTGCTTATGTAGGATTAAGGTGCTGACTCAAGTGATGTTATTCGAGGTGATTTCTCAGTCTTCATGCAGCTGGAGCAGGATTAACATTGGATCTGTGCATGCATTCTTTTAAATCACACTCTCTGCTATAGGCATAGATTCAACAATGTATCCCACACAGCGTCGCTCTCACCCACATTTTCCACACCGGTTTATTTCTAAGAAACGTGTGTTAATGTTGAATAAACAATACGTGGCATTTAGGTGGTTCACGTCTTCCACTCAAGTTGTGATCATCACAACAGCGGGATGTTCATATGGATTCCTTCTTGTGAACAAAGTAAAGATGATCCGATATGGAAGCCACCATATGCTCCACTGTCAGATTTTAAGCTAACTAAGGACCAAGAACAAAGTGTGTACAAAGATCCACAACATGTACATACTGTAAAGGACAGAAGGGAGCAATTATTGAGACCCTGAGGGACATTAGAGAATAGAGAATGTATTACATTTTTTACTCCAGATCCTTATTATGAAACGGAAAATCTAATACAGATTTGTTGTGTTGCCAGAGATGTTTCCAAAATTGATGTCAGCAATCATTTTGTGAGGAACAAATGTATTATTTGTATTAATGTATTTTAAATTAATAGTATTTCATACATTCAGGCTCCTTGGACAAACAAAAGAATGAGAAATGACCTAAATAAATAAATGTTGTAATTAATTACAAGATTCTGAAAGGAAGGAAACCCCCCTATGCAGTACAATCACTACCATGGGCAACGTTTACCAGTTTAGAGAAAATATGGAGGGGTGGGGGAGCAGAGGGGAGATCAAAAGAGTCAGGATATGTCCTCACAACATCTTAAGGTGTGAGTCCGTTTTCACAAATTAAAAAGCGAGACTTTGGTGTGTCGGGCTGATTCAGTATATTTCCACTATGATACAACGCAGTGTCAAGTCAAGGTTGTGTATATGTCAAGAAAAAAGTACAAGAGCAGTTTGAAAGATTAAGAACATATCTTTCCTTTCATGTTCTTTCAAATAAAACATTACAGAGTGACCGGGTAAAACATTATCGTTTAGTGATGAGCAAAGCCTTTTGAATACAACTTGAACCTCCCGGTATCATTTGCATTCAGCATACAATGCACATTTTCCTGTGAAAAAGTGAAGTTTTCTGAGTCCCCTTACCATTGCGTGGACAGGCGTTGAGCCGGGGGCTGATATCGAGGGAGCAGGGTTTGCGTGTGACGGCTGTGGTCACAGACTCGTACGGGTTGTCCTCGTCCTCTGGCAGGAAAACGTCCAGAGATGGAGAGGCGACAAGCTCTGCTGAACGCTTTGAATCCTGGGAGAAGGGCAGAGAGAACAACAGAGAGATATGAGGGCAATTTGTTATACATACCACATTCTCCAGTTACAGAATGTGCATAATGTGATGGGAAAAGGGGATTCCAACCATGACTCCAACATGTATTAAGCTAACAAAACACTAATAACACTTATGAACTATGTACTGGCCTATTATCCTGTCAGACAAAGCCATACATGATGAATAATGTTGATAAATAGTGTTTGGAAAGCACACTAAAGGGCCCTCTCACTGAGTGCAGATGAGTCATGAGAAAGTCATTTTGATTTTATGATCCGTTATCAAAAGAAAAAGAAAAGATGTTCAAAGTGGATTTTCAAATGCGTGGTGAACAGTGTCCATTGTTTTGTTCATGTTGGTCTGAAGTGCATCATTAGAAACAAAAAGAGATCAACCAAACACATCAGCGCAGTAATCTCTCAGTTCAGCTCGAGGCTATCATTCAAGTTCAACCACGTTCACACTGCTGGATTATCATGAAAGATTCAGGCCACCGTTCAAAGCAAACACTGAGAGAAAAGGTTTACTAAGTTTGAATAATTCTTCTTTTCAGTCCTGGAGAGTTTATGATCCCTTCAGGATGTTTGTCTCCGTCACTCTGATCCGTGATGCTTTGCTGGACCTTTTATAAAAGTCAAAGTCAGGACGTTAGTTAGTTAGTTTTCTGTTAGGGGTAAAACAGCAAATGTTTTTTTTATGTGACAACTTAATTAGAAATTGTCTACACTGCAAATATGTCTTAAAATCTTGAATTTGAAATGTAAAATAAAATATAAGATTATATTAGATTGTTAGGTTTCAATTATGAACTCCCTAACTCATGAATTAGGTAGCTGTTGTTAAATATATCCTTGTGTGCCTTCAGGGTCTCATCACATGGTGGTATTAATACATTTCAAAAACCATCAAAACAACTGATAACAGTACGCGACATTCTTACAAACACAATAACAACGGAGTTACAAGGCCTTGAAAGAGTATCTTTGTCCCAAATTGCAACGCATTCTACTTGTTTGTAACAATAAAGGAATATGATCTATATGGCAATTACATATTCTGAGTTCATAGCAACACATAAACGTCATGTTAAATATGATCTCAGCTGAAATGAAAACATCCTCATTAGTTCAGCAGAGACGTGTATCTATCCTGCTGTTTTGAAACAATGTCTAAAAGAAACACTGGTAGTTCTTTGAGTATGTATGCGTCTTAAAATCTCCTAAGAGGTCTAACTGCAGGTCCAAGCTCCCACTGTATGCTATCATTTGCATACAAAATGATAGCATCAACGATTTTAGCCGAAAGCAACTCGCAGCATTTTGAGAGCAGCTCATATTTTAGAGGTGATTAATTCAGAGTAACATGTTAGGAAATGTGTTTTGTCACCTTTATATAACAGTGAGTATTGTTTGGGTATTCAAGGAGAGTTTCAGACCATATTTTGTTGCAGCATTGGTGAAAAGGTTAGGCCCCAAAGGGCTCAGAGAGAGAAATGAGGAGCAAAAGGTCCCTTATCTGTGAGGCAGATGTGTTCCCAGAAAGAATGAAAAACAAGAGTGAGCGATGTGAAGCAGGGAAAAGGTTACAGGGCGAGCGTCATTTCAGCCACAGAGACAAAACATTTGGTTCCAGCGATGTCTGCCTCTTCCCCATAAATCAACACTCCATCATCATTTCTGTCTGTGGCCCCCTGCCCCCGGTTATACCCTTCCTAATGGGATCAGTGGTAAACTTGTCACCATGGCGATAAGTTGTAATTTGTGGCTACAACTGCACACTCTCTCCCCTCTGACTTTTGTTGCTGCTTTCCTCATTTAACAGCCATTATTCCTCCTTTCATGGTCTGATACTACATTACCCAGACTGCAACAGGTCATCAATCACATACTGGGCAACCTCAAAGTGGATTCATCATTCCCGCTGACAGAGCAATCAGTCCCTTGATGATTTCTCTCCATCGTGCTCTCTGCACTCAAGTCTGAGACTTCTTTCACACCACACTTTATTAAAAAGCCTACAAACTACGACCCCCCTTCCCCCCCCTCCCTTTCTCCATCAGCACTCAATTAGACTGCCATTACCAGCTAATGGAGACCCGGTCTGTCTTTATGCCTCCACTCAGCAGGGGGTCCTGTCTCGGCTGATCCTGATTGGATGTGACACGCTGGTTAGCTGCAGACTTCTGATGGAGCTGCTGCTAAATACAAACTCTGGATTCATTTTTGAAGCTCAGATTAAAAGGTGCCATTCATCGTCTTCAAATTCATTCTAGCCACATTTTGATTTAAGAAGCAGGAGGCAGCTTCAACACTAACATGTAAACTGCTTCTGACTGTGTTTACATGCACTCAGGAAGTCTAAGTACACGTGGCTTTCGGCAGTGTCCTGATTTGTTCATTTAAACCAGAAATTGGGTTTGTGTAATTGATTAGAGAAACCGGACTTCCCCAGTTAGATGTATCCTGGATAAAGCCATTTATACTGTACATGTGACTGGATTTATAATCAGCTTTACCCACTTGTGCATGATGCAAGATGGAAGCATCACTTTGATCACTGTTTGCCAGCAAATAATAACATCTTCTCTACTTCTGTCTGTTTTTAGGCCTCAACTTCAAGCATACATTTAAGGAAATGTATATTTGTTTTGAATGCTGATAAATGAAAATTGTTGTGTCTCCTTACGTTTACATTTTTGAAATATTAGGACTAGACCGCTAACTTTCACTAACAATAAAAAAGGGTTTAAATGTAACCATATCAAATAAATCTCTCTCGAGGCTGTGAGCAGATATCGTAGAAATAACAGTAGAAGTAAGCATTAATAATCATCATTCTTTAACTTGGCAGATACAATCATAGTTTTGAGAAAATATTGGCAAACAGCTGTGATCCCGGCGGCATTAAGACTCATACTCATTCATCTTCGCAAATAATATGCTTGTTATTATCATTTCTACGAGACAGGATTGCTATGACAGCAGCACGTACACACAGCATCCTAAAGTCTGACTGAGACTGAAAGCATCACATAGTTGGCTCTGGAAATAGACGTCAGTTCTAATTTCTAACCAATCTTCTCACTGAACAATCAGCTCTTTAACACACACACACACACACTCTGCATCACTCTGACAGTTCAAGAAAGAGAGCAAATCCTCCAAAATAAGAGGTCAGTTATTTAAAACTCTGATTACAGACTGCTGCATGGATGTGAACACAGATCCTCAGTCAATTTGATTTCCTACATAACCTCATTTCCTGAGTAACCTTGTTCCATGTAGCGATAAAACAAACCACAGTGTGTGTGTGGCAACTAGGAATGCAACATATTGCTCGATGGAACCAAGCTGGGAGAGGGTGATACTAGAAGAGACAGGAAGTGACGGGATTCATGGGAAATGAGCAGCCCTGATATGAAAACATAACACCAGCTCTATTATTTCGGATGAAAGAGAGCGGAGAGATTGAGGCTATAAAGCATCTCAACCGTGGTCTCATTTGTTTACAGTAATTACCAAGATGTCACCGTGAATTAACAATGATCTACGGAAGCTTTAAAATGCCACAGGTGGAGAAGCATCATTAATAGAAGAGAAAGCACATGAGACAAGCTCCAAGACAGATAGAGCTGAAGAAAGAGATTCCTCTGAAGTGTCTACAGGGAGAAATAAATGAAAATGACAGAGGGGGAAGGAAGAAGAAAGCAGGAATTGATTAAGAAATGATCTTTGAGGGGACAATGAAATGAGGAATCATCCATAACGTGCTGTTAATTAATTTCCTTTTCTCCCACCAGTCTATTTCCCCCCCCCTCGCTCTTTTTTCTTCACATCCCCTCTCATTATTCCCTAAATCTCAAACAGAAAGTGAAAGAGTGAGGATTAAGCTGACAGGCGTAAACAAACCCCATCGGCCAGGGAAGAGGCAGAGCGAGAGGTAAACACAGGTGGATCAAAAGACGCCACGATCCATCTCAAACCTTACTTTGGAGTTTTTGTCAGTGAATCCCAAGGAGAGGAGTACGAGAGACAGAGCGGGGAGAGGGAAATGAGGGGAAGGGAAGCAGAGGAAGTGGGAGTGCAGTGAGTTTGGAGCAGGGATATCCTCGCAAACATTGAAAAGAAACAGAAATGCAAGTCAAGAACAGGCAATTTAGCCAAACAAAGAGCAACAAGGGTCAAATTTGAACCTTTGTCGCCGGCTGAAAACTACTTTGCACTCGATCCTGAAGAGGACACTCGCTGACGGGAAACCTCTCACGCTCAAGTCCAAAGTGAAGCCTGGAGCAAGTGAAAATCTGGATTTGAAACAAATCCTTCAGTGGGACAACAGGTTAAGCCACCTGATATCTGGATGTGTTCTCACCTCTGCTTCCCTCTCAGCCCTGGCGGGGGTCAGACGGATTTATAAAGTTGGAGAAAAAAGGATTCACGCGGTCCGATTTCGAGTAGTCCCTCCAACAAACAAACACTCGGTCCTCGTTCATTTCCCTCCCTCCCTCCACCCTCCCTCCACCCTCCACCCTCCCTCTCTATCTTTCAGGGCAGAGATAGGACACAGAGCAACTTGTGTGTGAGCCGAACAGGAAGAGAGCACACAAACAGAGGCCTCCTCCGGCCACTAATTAGCAGGTCGTATGCAGCTCCCGTCCAACTGCAGATTAAATCTTTTGGTGTGTGTGTGTGGTGTTGTGTGTGTGTGTGTGGTGTGTGTGTGTGGTGTGTGTGTGTGTGTGTGTGTGTGTGTGTGGTGTGTGTGTGTGTGTGTGTGTGTGTGTGAGACAGAGCCACCACATGTGACCAAAAGATTCTATATAACGGTGTGTGATTATATCTGTGTGTTAAGGCAGTGTGGTGTGCCTGCAGCAGACACTGTGTGTGATCATGTGATACTTTGTGTGCGTTTCTCTCTCTCTGCATAATTGAGTTTTCTTTTATTATATACAGTGAACAGGTTTGATAAGTGAATAGTAAATGTGTGTTTGCTTTACTTCTATCTTTCAGTGTCCGTCTCTTTAACCCTTACTGCTGCAGCCACCAGCCACAGCCTCACACTTTACACTGTACTAGGGTCATAGGGCAGCAGATATGAATAGAGGCTATCATTTGCTGGCATTTCCTCATGGAGGCTATTTGATTAGAGAGAGAGAAAGGGAGGGGTGGGCGCCAGAGTGGACAATGGAGCCTCTGAGGCCCTGAGTGAGGGGAGAGAGAGGTGAGTCATGAGAGGACGGCTCTGACCGGAGACACTGACCAGAACACAGAGACCGAACGTGAAGAAATATTGCAGCATCTGAGAAAATGAAGGGAGGCAAACGATAGCTAATGTCTTGACTTAAACTTAACACAAGACTATACAGGCTTACTTTCTGACAGTGAGAAGAGCAGCCTACCTTAGCGTGAAAACTAGCAGCAGCAGTGCTCTGAGCTAAATGGCATCATGTCTACCATGCTAATATCTAAGTTTAGCACATTAGCATGCTAAACAAAAAGTCAAGTCTAAAGGAAATATCATTAGTTTTGCAGCATTGTCTTGACAATGAAGAATTAGGATTAGCTTTGGCTTTGTTTGAAGTACACATCCCTTGGTCATTTTTGAGATTTTTAATTTCTAGAATATAATAATATAGTAATCTTTATAATTCTTCAATGCAAATAAATTGTCCATCAGCAATGACAAGTATTTAAGACAAGAACCAAAGAAACAGACCTCTACCATAACATGTACTCACAGTATGTGATGTCGAGCACAATTCAGAAATGGAGAGTTTAAAGCTCTATAGAAAGGAGGAGGAATACAGTTTTGAAAAGGATGAGATAGGAGAGAAATATAGAGAGCAGTTGTTGATCTTCTTGAGAAGGGGGGGGTGGAGGCACAGAGCGAGGTGCAGGTTGGTCACAGCAGTGAGCAGGGATTGCCTCCCAGAATTGGATTTCCCTCCACGGCTGACTAATCCCAGAGAAATCAGCAAACCGAGCCACCCACGGGACGCCGACAGTCTCCTCAGAAAATAACAGCCCTCACATTCCCCCGGATGGCAGCCGCACTGAGGTAGGCTTAAACTGTGGCTTCCCCTGGCTCCACGCTCAATCCCACAGACACGGCTGCCAGCCAATCCTACAGGCCGCTGACAGAGCCACCGCTGGGTGAACCTGCTTTCACCGAGTGTGACTGCAAGCCTGACAACTCTGGAGGAACTTTCAGGTGTGTGAACAGTTTGATATTGTACATATACAATAAAAAAAAGGCCTTATGAATAAATAGAGACCAATAGAACAGTAGCTGAGAGTTGCTAATGCGCTACAACAGCCCCAAACACTTCCATTAGCAGAAATGTGCTGCAGCATCAGAACCGATGCAAATATAAATGTGGCAAATCACATGCAAATGAAGAAACATCTTCAACACCTCGATGAAGTATTCACAGAAAACGTTGCAAACAACATTACTTTTTAGTGTCCCGGTTACCGTTGTGTTTTGAGCTCCTTGCAGCATTGTTCTTATTTGCAGCATTTAGTTTTATACAGCGCAGGTTTCGTGAAGTTGGTGCGCATGTTTCTTCATTGAAGGTTTTTCAGGCACATTTGTGTTTTTATATTTGCATGGTTTCTGAAGCTGCAGTGCGTTTCTCCTCGTCTGGAAGATTGCAGTTCGAACCTGACAAAGTGACTCTTTTGCAAAAGGTGTAGGAATCACAAAACCATGCGAAGCTCACACTGTGGCTAAGCCGTCAACAGTATGAGACCAATGTCAAAATACATTCATCAGTCATCTCTGGATAGTGATTTCCGAGCACATTTTAGGGATTATTTTCATATCTTTCCATCAATATACTTTATGAAGTAAACTAAAAAGACCAAATGGTTTGCATGACTGTCCCTTGGATTCATGTCATGCATTAAAACACTCATCTGTTCCTTTGTGTACGCTGAAAATCACCCAGAATACCCAAAGTGATTAAAAACACTGAAACTACAGAATGTTTACAACACAAATTTGAGTTATGTGTTTTATTTATTTCCATAAAACTAAATAAAAGTTCTGCAATAAAGGGGCAATCTGTGACTTCTCTGAATAGGTTTCCTTGTTCCTTGTGTACCAGGAGTATATTTAGTGGCGGCTCAGAGTGCTTACAATGAATCCCTATTTTTTGACTTGTATGGGTATTATGCTTTTTATATGCCAATCATGACACAGGCAATTGGTTTTAGAGGATGCTCACTGCTCCCCTCAGATTCTCAGCATCCTGGAGAAAATAAAGCCTTGCTTCAGTGCCAGCAGTGTGTTAAGTCTCCCTAAGCATGTCTTTGTATTTTACAGGGTTACTAGAATTTGAGGAAATCCAAAATAAATGTAACATTATGCAAATAATCAGATTATGTCTTGGGTGGTTCATATTATCATGTACCTCCTGCATTACTTAGTCTTGCAACATTCTCTTGCACTTTTTGTATTTCTATTCTGTTTGTTTAGCACTAATTTGATTGTTTTTTTTAATCTGTTTATTGTTTATTTCATATATATTTATGTTCATTTAAAAGCCTTGCTCAGTGTACGTTGGTGCTATAGGAGTCTTTCCTGTGAGTGGTCCTTCTTTATTTGAGCTCTTACGTCCCTTTCTCCAATCTTTTCTCCCTCTTCCTGTTTACCTCAAGGACAACAAGATATCTGAACTCCAGCAGGATGTCAGGCTACACAACCCCCCCCCCCCCCCCCACACACACACACATTTAAAACTCACAAGGAACATCTCCAAGTACTCAAGGGCAGAATAAGTGTCCATGCCAAACTATTTTAGTAAAAGTATTTGACAGCAAGTTTAGGTGTGTGTGTGTGTGTGTGGTGTGTGTGTGGTGTGTGTGTGTGGTGTGTGTGTGTGTGTGTGTGTGTGGGTGTGTGTGTGTGTGTGTGTGTGTGTGGTGTGTGTGTGTGTGTGTGTGTGTGTGTGTGTGTGTGTGTGTGTGTGTGTGTGGTTGTGTGTGTGTGTTGAAGGTTAGGTTTGACAGGAAGACAGTCTATAGCTGCAGAGTCTAGAGGGCATAAAGCCATTAACAAGAACTAAGTGTGAGCAGCATCGCGTCCCGCTGAGAGCAGCGCACAGAGAGAGCGAGAAGTGGGAAATAATAGTAGGGGGTAGAAAAATAGAGAACAAAAAAGAGAAGGTTAAAGAAATAAACAGATTTTGTATTTATTTATAACATTTAAGTTTGGTTTTATGCTAGTACAAGT